>NW_023458565.1:4627516-4682568 GCF_013731165.1 Rhagoletis pomonella | reverse complement strand
ACATATGTACATACATACTCACATTTATGTAGAATCAAAAAAAAAATGTGTAAACGCAACTTTAAAATAAAATAGATGATACATAGAAAAATATGAAAAACTTTAGCGCAGCCATAAAAAATTTCAGAAGAGGGAGAAAATTAACCGCATAAAACTGTCATGAATCTATATATACGCATAAGTGCATATGCATGTATGTATGTAGGTATGTGTATACATTTTTATTAAAAAAAAAACATACAAATTGTAGTGCATTAGTTTGTCCCTTAGAGATAAATTTCGGTAAAAAATCGATAATTCTTAATTTTCCCATCACTCGTTTATGTGACCATGTAACACGGAGAAGAGGCTATTTCTGGAGAGTTGTAACAGAAGGGGCTGGCGTTTTTTTTTAACTCGAGAGTAATTTTCGGAAGCCGCCTTTCAACACGAAGTAAATTTGGAATGCACCAAGCGACATTAATAAGATAATTGATATAATGGCAGACGTCAAAATAAGATTGCGCACACAGAGGTGATTTTCTGAAGGCACATATTTTTGGCTGTAATTTAAGGAATGTATAAAGTACCTAGTATTAAAGTATTAAGAACCAAATTGGATAAAAATGCTGACAAGGTAATTTTAAAAAATATAATTTAAAAAGAAAAACACTTTCTATATTAAAAATTTTGACGCTACGGTAACCAGACGGGCATGCAGAGGCATACCGCATTTTTTTCATTTTTTTTGTTCGTAGGTGAGGGAAACACTTTATGCACTGGCCGGGGGCGCTAGCCTCTATACTAACTTCCTCGAGTATGGAACTCCCACCGAAGCGTTTTGGGTTAGCCACTAAAACCCAAACAACCAAGATATTCTCGGAAGTGACTCGGAGACCCAGGCCAGGTAGCATCTAGCTGGCTATTAAACACCACACAATGTATGTAATGCCTTTAATGCATTAAAAGAATACATACATTGATGCTACACAGCAATGGTCACATACTGCTATATGGCGCTTTGGTGTGGGGGAATGCCGCAAAAAAGTCCTTATACCTCGGACCAATAGAGAAGGTTAAGCGCCTCGCGGCACTGTGCATCGCGGGAGCGCTGAGGTCCACTCCAACTGCAGCTCTTGAAAAAATTTTCAGTTTACCGCCCATTGATCTTTTTGCAGAAAACTGTGCTGCTAAATCCGCACGGCAACGGGAAGGCTGCCGGGCTTTCAATGTATTCGCAGTGAGGATAGCAGCAGACCGCTCAAACATAGAAACGACAATCAATTCAGAGGTAAACCTACAAGTAGAAAGTCAGACGGCAACTAAATAAGGCAGTTACCTCATATAATACACCGTCCATAAACGTCCTTCGCAGCCGGGAAGCCGCCGACAGAAGGCTGCATATCTATTGGGTGCTCGGCCACAAGGAAATAGAGGGTAATGAAATAGCAAATGAGACTGCCAAGAACGCCACCAGTCTGACTTTCGAACAGACAAACTACATTTTTAGGCTGCTTAAACACTCGTACAACAAATAAATAGGAAGTGTCGTGAGCGGCAGACCAGTGAAACCTTGGAGCATCTTCTCTGCCGATGTCCTACACTGTCAAAAACTAAATGACTAAAATGCTTGGTAGCCTATCAGCTCGAGAAGTTAGAGGACATCTCAAAAGTAGAGCTAAATTTCTAAATTCACAAAAAGCGTTGACATTATCTGTGATGTTTACTTTCACGCGTAAAAACGAGCTCCAACTGGCAACGCTAAGGACCCACCTGACTATGTGCGGCTCAACGGCGACCAGATTAACCTAACCTAACCTATTCGAAACAGTTTTTTTTTTACATTTTACTTAGTTTACAGCCATGTGTTGGGTGCTGGGCTTGGGATCGGCCATTCAATCCAATGAAAAGACCACAGCCAACAATCAACGATAAGTCCCAGCTAGTTCAAACTACATAGCACTTTATTGTACTAATGGAATGGGCTACAAGAGGCATTCTATAGAGAACTTTGGACTCCAAATTAAGCGCGGAATTTTAGCACAAATTACCGACTTCACTCGATTCATAACTCGCACTTGCGCAAAATTAGCTTAGTAAATTACTCACTCGTACATAGTTATTAAATCTAAACTGATGTCAGTACTTATATATGTATGTAAGTAGAAGCTAATTAGACTGCTTAGCAAAGATTCCACTAAAATTAAACGCCTCAACCAAACACAATCGCGCACCTACCAAACAATAAATCACTTAGACAATGCAGAAGCGCCTTGAAATGGTATTAATGTATACGTATGTACATATGTATGTATAAGACTGAGCAGTTCAATATCCTTTTGCCAAACAACACTCTTGACTTGATTTTCCTTGGCCATTTGGCAAACAGTAAAAGCAATTAATGGCACCGCAATTCAAAAGATGCCAACAACACAAATACTAGCTCTTCATAAGCACACAAGTAGCCAGTACTCTGAGATCAGCAATGAAGCCCAGCAATGTAGCCTAGCAATGGGACACAGTTATTGTTTCAAGAAAATTGTGCGCTGCTATGCTGAAGAATGGAACATGCAGCTGATTAAGTACTGACGAACATTTTGCAGTTGTATCTGTGCGTGCAACTGCAAAGCAGAAAGAAAATTTATGCTTTTCTTGTGCTACTCGTAAGCGCAGAGATATCTAAATATGTATGTATGTTGAGCTTAGGGCGTGCCTGCAATGTAAATTAGGTAAAAGTGGAGACGTAAGTAGTTTTGTTGCATATCTTCTAGAATATTGGCAATGCATAGTTGGAAACGTTTAAATAAATGCATTAAAATATATGTACATTTGTATATATCTAGGCAAGTTTTAAATGTAAAATTCAGAGTAAAAAATTCGAAAATTTAGATGAAATTTTTTTGAATTTTTCTAAATGTTGTATATGTATATCCACACGACCAAGAAACCTACGTTAGCGGATGTTACGAGTTTTACGATAGTTTCTCTCGAGAATGCATTCGTTTTATTTTTTTTTTTCTAACTTTTCTCTGACACAAATAATACGAAATAATATATACTGAGAAGGAGGCATCGCTTTAGTAAACATTCTGTAAGAAGTTTTCAAATATTAATAAGTAAAAAGTTTTGTTTCACGTACTTGTTAATACAAAAATTTAACATTTTAAATTCCTTTTCAGGATCCTTATCACACAAATAACACAGGTCGAGGAAGTCGCAATCACACAAACTTTTTAAGGAACCATATAAAACATCAGAGTAAATAGTTATAAAGAAATAAATGTATTTAACTAAATAACTGGCTATTTTTTTGTAATGCCTTGGGCATACATGCGATTGATTTTGGGTTACACTTAGGCTGGTATTCAGTACGTAAGTTTCATCTCAAGTCACCAAATTTGAGAGCAGCACTTAGTGACTAATTTTGTGACTTGAGATGATTTTGATATTCTGTAGGAGAGAGTCACTAAAAGCTCAGCAAAAATGTGTGGTGAAAACAAAGACAGACAGTCAACTGATAGCATTTACATACGTATGCCTTTTGCTGGCCCTACTCCAAGATTAGACCGCCGCTCGAGGCATTTGCGTTCGGGTCCTTCTCGGGCACAAAGTTTTCTTCCTTGTTTTTCTTTTTGGTTAGTTTTATATTTTTACTTAATATTTAGAAAAAAAATCCATGACTCTTTTGTTATTAAAGCGTTTTGGTTGATTTCCTAATAAAATTGTTGTTGAACAAATATTTCTTCGCTTCGTTTTCGCGATTTTTTTTAAATAAAACAGAAAGCAATTATCTTTTCGTCCATATTTTTCTCTTTGTGACCAGCTCGGAGCCAGCTGACAAATTAGTGACTTTTTTGAGATTAGAGACCTGAGACAGCTTACTGAATACCAAATAGTCTCAAAATCCATGTTAATGTTCACCACCAAAAGTCAATATTAGGGACTAGAGACTGCTTACTGAATGCCAGGGTTTATTGTTACTCGCATGACATGGCGTATGAGTGACAAAGGGTGGTATTATCACTTGCGAAGCGAAATATCATTGAGTGTTTGCGATGTAAAGAACTTATTATTTATCGCCTCCATGTAGTTATCAGGTAGGTCAATTACTATGCCTGATGAAGCCGAGAAGCTCCAACAGTTCCACCTAGCTCAGACTGTTGGAAAAGCGTGAACCAAGGTTTTTGAGTCGCTTCGTCTGTAAACTTGGACATCGACACAAATAGTGCCCAATTGACTCTTCCTCATCCTCGTCATGGCAGCCTCTGCAGAAGGTGATTTTTCGTATTTGCCAACGTTGCAGCATTAGTGCTATAGCAAAGTGTGCTCTGATGATGCCGGTAAAGACTCTTACTGCAGATCTATTGAGTTTCAGGAGGTCTTTCGTCTTTTTTCTACTAAATCGCGGCCGTAGTAATCTTAAGATCGTACACTCTTCCCGTTTGTTTCACAAGTAAGTAGTAATGGCAATTCAAGTGAATTCAGCAATTTTCCTAACGCGATCACTAAACGATGTAGAGCCATATTTGGCCATATCATCAGCCAACTCATTCCCTTCAATATTGCTGTGTCCGAAGATCCAGTATAGAGCGACGGTTTCCCGATTTAACTGTTTGAGATCCTAGTTCCTTGAATGCTGCCTGACTATCGAAAAAAATAGTGGCTTTGTCTTCGGGATCTCTGCTACTAACTAAAAGACTAGCCGTCCTCTATATAGCGTAGATCTCCGCTTGGAAGATACTGCAATCGTT
The DNA here is from genome assembly GCF_013731165.1 of Rhagoletis pomonella. Taxonomy (NCBI): domain Eukaryota; kingdom Metazoa; phylum Arthropoda; class Insecta; order Diptera; family Tephritidae; genus Rhagoletis; species Rhagoletis pomonella. The sequence continues at coordinate 4,677,838 of NW_023458565.1, read as the reverse complement.
CGGTAGACGAAAGGATGGGTTGATCTGCAGGTCCTTCAAGTAGACACCGCCTCCGGTTCCTTGTTCCATCTCTGCTGCTGATCCCTGCTGCATATCATTCTTTTCTGGTCAGGAACCTGATGGGTATCTTCGCATTGAAGTCCTGAAAAGGCGTAATGTAATCAGCGCAGGCTTCTGTTTCAGCTTAAATTCCATTTAGCCGGCTTCTTTTTATTTCATTAAGTATTGTTGCATGCCCGAAATTGTTTGTCTTCCACGTTTTGGCTTCTCTGAGACTGAGAGCGCTCTTTGCGACGTACCATGGTGAAAATCATGTTAAGCCCTACTCACTTGTCACGATATGCCAAGGCATGCGACTCTTTGCACTTTCCCTATTATTTTGCTGTTATTCCTTATGTCTAGAGCACTCCAACACACTAAGGGCCCGTGGGTTGCAATTGGACATCCCATAGGTGACGTGCGCTGATAGTCTCTACTGCTTTCCAAAGGTTCAAGTATGCTGCTAGAGATTCCTTGGCTCTCTTCTCTAACGACGTTTTCGTTTCTACCAAAAAAGGTTAACTTCTCTTTGTCCTCTACGCACACATACTAAGAAGAAGGCAATGAGAAGGCAAAATTTTTTTAAGGAACAATTATTTTACCAATTCAACCTGGAGCTCAGAATGTTTCCGAGATATTTTGCCTTGGAGGAGAAATTCAGAGTAGTTTCCCCAAATTTCGGCAGAGAAAAAGTAGGTGAGCGTAAGTTCCGCAGGGTTGTCACTGCTACTGCAGCCCGCTTCATCGAATTTTCCTGCTGAATCGGCTATCCCAGCTGATGAGCGTGACAACCTTCGTCAGGCCAATTCCGGAAATCCCCGCATAAGGGATCTCAATACGGAGATTCAGCAAATTGTGAAGGTTCATAAGTGGAAGAAGTGATCGGACGACAGAGGCGAAATCTCTTCGAACACAGAACGATGCGAGAGCTAATTTAGCAGACAATTTGCGCTGCATCCTCCGCCGGACAAAGCGAATCATCGAGTGACCAGAAGGCTGCACAAACTGCCAACTCCTAGTGCGCTTATTATTTTCACCAGTGGTAAGGTTTAGATAGCCATCGGGAAGCGAAAGCCTCCAAAGCCATAGGACCAGACGGAATATGCATGCTAGTGCTGAATTTTCAAGGAAGCAGTTTATGTCTTTGTTTCTGTTGTTTCTTTTTCCAAAAATATCCTTTGAGCTGCTCTACTTTAAAACGATATTCACAGTGTCATTTATATATTTATACAAAGGCATACAACTCACTCTACAAGTAGGTACTTCGACGCGCAACATTTACGGTGTCAAGTGGCATTTCCACCATTTCTTGCATTCAAAAAAACACAAAAAAAAAAAACAATGTACACAACAACAAAAAAAAAGTGAATATAATAAAAAACGAAAATAGCCGCTAGTGCCGGATGCGAAAGCTGAGCAGCTGTAAGCATCGCAACGTTGCATTTCCTTCTGGTCTGTCTTTCGGCATTTGTTTGTTGCAAGAGAATGGCAAACACGTTTGTAAATTCAGCTCGTGCCCTCAAGGCAATTTGCACGTCCATCGCGCTACTCCACTCCTATTTATACATAAATATCTGCATATGTACTTACCTCGTATGTTTGTAGGTACATGGATTCATAGTCTTCACTTTCTGGACACCACGACTACACAGGCGTTCCTTTACACTCATGAGTGTATTTCGTCGTCTACATGCGCACATACGAGTATTCACATTTGTGTAAACAAAAACATAAACAATTGAATTTGCTCTGAAAAGGTTAAGGCGGTTCAAAAAAAAAATATTTCGGTTTGTGCCGAAACCAGAAAACCTCGCCAATTGCGAAAGTTCTTTTGCATTCCAACTTCTACGGTACCCGTCGTCCAAAGAAACCGGGCAATAGATCTTGCGTGGCATAGTTCTCTCTATGGACCACATTGCTGCGCTATGCAAAAGGATAGAAAAGCTGAGAGAATAGTAGAGCAGAGTAGAGAGAGCGGTCTCTGCTTTGCAGTTATTTACCGAACCCAAAGAGCAGGTTATTTTCTTCCCTTGATCTCCAAACTTACATTACTGGTGATATTAACAGTACTTCGAAGGAGGTGAAGCGAAGACTCCTGATCTGTTTCCAGGGGGTATTTTTCTTTTGTCCCCGTTTACCGCCACAAAATTAGTTGTGTTCCTGGTGTTGTGGCCGAAGATGTTAAGGCCATTGGCATACGCCAGAAGCATCATGGTTTTGATGTACACATATGGTTCCATTGTGATTCCGATGAGGAGCTCGTAATAAGCTGTCCAACATCGAGTTGAAGGAGTTCCTCTGAGTGAGTTCGGACCACGGCAACCCGTGCCGACTTGCAGTCTAAGTAATCAGGATAAGCTTTGTGCAGTTCGGCTTTGTTAATTGGCTCATTTTACTTTTGTATAAGACGGTATTACTTTACTGTAGGACAGTATTAGGGCATAATATTTAGTAAATCTGCGTTTTTGATTTTTAACAGGTAGTCAGAATTTTTTCCAAAGGACCACAAATAATAATGTATATCCAAAAGCTTACATAAAATATGGATATATGGGTATCAATTGAAATAAGTATTCAAAACAAGATTAATTATAACTTTTTTTTCAACTATTTATTATTATCCTTCAAGATTTTTATATTTGAATCTTAGTTTAATTTAAATCCTATGAATATATAAAAGAATATCAAAGGATAAAAAATTCAAAGGATATTTCTCAAATTTTTTGATAAATACTTCCACATTTGTTCCTTAATTCAACAATAACAAATCATCGAAGACAATAAAGAATAACAATTTGAAACGGTATTTTGGATAAAGGATAATTGGATAAATGTAAAATCGATTTTAATTTAAGTAAATTGTTCAAGGCATTTTTTTATTCGATATAATCTTTGGAATAGGGTTATTTTGGACCACCCTAATGTACATACATACATATGTAAGCCCACAAAAATGTTGGAATGGCAATGTGTGATTTCACTATCGTTTGTTGAATTTTTTTAGTGAACTCTTCAAGCATATACGTACTTGTATGTACATTAGACTGCATCACCACAAAAAGTTCCGGGTTTTCCGCCGGGATTACAAAATCTATTATATTTGAAGACGACCACCAAAATACCTCAAAAATTGAGTTTTTTATGAATAAAAATAATTCCATAAAGAAATTTCATTCAGATGACAAAACAGATAAAGCTTAAAACATCGGCATACAAATATTTAAAACTCTTTTCAACGGAATCGTAATAATGGAATTTTTGTTGCTGTTTTCTAACTTTTTTCAAAGATTGATTTAGGAAAACCTTGAATAACTGGGCCAAAACTATTCTGATTTAGACTTATGAGGTCTCGGTCTATTTTTATTTCTGTGCAAAAGAAGTCGTTCGTATCCAATTTTTTTTTTTTCAAATATCAACACATCTTAATTCAACTTAGAATGACGCTCGTTCATCCTACCTTTCTCTTTCATCTTTTGAATAAGTTTATTAGCATAGAAATAAAAAGTGTGAGAAATTTTTTAAGCTTAAACCGTTTAGTCATTTGATTTGGGATTCGGATTTAAAAACAGAAATCTTTAAGAAACTATTTTTATTCATAAAAAGCTCCATTTTTTTCAAATCCGTTCAGCTCACGTAAATCTTAATATTTTTCCGAAATATTTTGGTAAAAGTCTTAAAATATACTAGGTTTTGCAATCCCGCCGGAAAAACCGCAACTTTTTTTTGTGATGCAATCTAATATACATATAGCATATGGCATGGAAGTCTTTATGTTGTCATCTCCGCGTGTTAGTCACGCAATGGAATTAAGTTGAATATGAAAAGGTAAAATGAAAAGACAAACAATTCAAAAGATGTGCTTTTTATGGCACATTTTTTATTAATGCTGACTTATAAATGTTAGGTAGTTCACTTTTTAAAAGGGTTTTTAAAGAGTTATACAATATTATCAATTAAGGTAAAGAGCTACAAGCTGTATACGTATGTAGTATGTATGTATGTATAACTTTCGGTCCATTAAGGAAGTTTTCAAGTTTCAAGTATCTAAGAAGTTTTCGAATTTTGTGGGTTATAACCAGGGAACGGATTTTTAGGACCTAAAAACCTATAAAAAAGGCAAAATATAGTAACGAAATTGGCTGGAAAAGGCAAAATAAAATAGCGAAATAGGCAGGAAAAGGCACTAGGTGTTGGGAAAAAGGCAAAACAAAATAGCGAAAAAGGCAGGAAAAGGCAAAAAAAGGTATTGCAAAAAAAACAAAATAAGGCACTAAATAAGAACAATCAAAAAATATATTTATTTTAGAAATGTTTATATTAAAAGTAAAAAGAGAAAAACTATGAACTAGTTTCATTATATGAAAAATTTTTACTTTTAATCTTTGACTATTTATCCTTTCGAGTTTCTAATCCATAAAACTTTAATCTGTACAGTTGTAGTAACATTAAACCACAAGATGCATTGTGAATTTTCTGGCAGCATTTTCATTCGATTTTCGCGAAGAAAAGCCTTGAATTTACTAAATGTGCGCTCGACGTAAGTTGATACAAGTGGAGCCCAATTTACATAAATATGGATCGTTTGAAACGTTCATATTATCAGGAATAAGGGCATTTTCCTCGCCCTTTACAATTTTATCCACACCCCTTATTGTCTCCAAGCCTACGTTTGCTGAGAAAACGGCTTTGAATTTTTTCAACACCAATTTGGCAAGAAGTCCCTGCGCTTCTATAAGCCGCATGGGCATGAGTATATTTTTTAATCTAAAAAAAAAAAATTGTAAATGCTACAATCACTTTTTTAAAGGTAGAAAAGGCAAAAAACGGCAAATATCTTAAAAAAGGCAAAAAAAGGCAACATCAAATGTGTATATATGGAATCAGGGAAAGCTAAATCGTGGACATTCTTAATCGAATATACTCTATCTCTTTAGCAGAAGAAAAGGCAATTTCCATAAAATCCGTTCCCTGGTTATAACACTGTGAGACAAATGGTAGGGGTCAGTGATCGGGAAGGGTTCAAACTACCGGGGAAAGTTATATCGGTAAAAAAGAAGTTATACGTGTCCCGGCGTTTCGCTGGGTCACGTCTAGGAATCGAGATATATATATAACTATCATATAGGGGAAATTGTCACCTTTGGTGGTCTTTTTTTTACATAACTCGAGAACCACTAGTCCGATTTTGCTCAAACAAATTTAAAAAAATTAAAAATTACAATTCCTTTAATCCGTTCATATAACGTTTTTCTAATAAAATCAACAGTTTTAAAAAAATTTAATATTTTAGGCAAAAAATATTTTTTTTCTTCGTACATTTATTTTTACCGGCAAAACTGTTGATTATATAGAAAAACGTTAAACGATTTTGACTGTCGCATAGTGTAATTTAAAGTAAGCAATCACAATATCGATGTGACCAAGACATAACTAAATATATGTATGTATCAAATTGCTTTCATTTTATATATTGTGGGCTAAAGTAATACAAACATACAAGCATAAATGAATTAAAGTTGTAGACAACCACTTCATATTAAATCTAATGGTCTTCGATTTCGCTCAAATTTTGCACATGAGCTAAATTCTTGCCAAAAACTACCTGAAATAGTTAGACTTAAAAAAAATGTTATATTAAGGTATCTATTCATCGCGGTATTCTATTTCTAGCGGACTCGCTGAAATTCAACTACTTCTTCGGCGGTAGTGCCTGCTAAGTATGGAAATATGTTCATAACACTAGAAGGAAGCCATCCGTTTATCACAATATGATCACTTTGGTTTCATGTGCATCGTCTTATGGGCTTAGGTTCCTGACATTGGGACTAAAGATCCCTACTTTGCCAACCATGGCGACTTTTATTTCGTGACGGAGGCAGCGCTCGTCGGTGTAGAATCTTTCTTTAATCCGGATTCTGGCGAGATGAGCTCTCTCCCACCATAAATATGGCACTGAATTTGCGTTCCTTTAAGAGACGTTGCAAGGCCTTAAATGTTTTTACCTTGCCCCATCCATCGCCTTTCTTGGATGGCGTTGATGGCAGCTTTAGTCTTCCCAAGAACCGGGCAGAGGCAGCTCCCTATTTAGAATCCGTACATCCAATGTGCATGCCCTAATAGTTATCCGAAGCTTTTTGAAGAGTTTCATTCCCAGCCAGATTATGTACTTCTGTTTCATAATTTCGGTACCAGAGTTGGGCATTATTCGAATAAATTATTATTTAGATAATTATTCGAATAAAATTTTATCCGTAATATAATTATTCGCAGATAACTTATTCACGAATAATTTATTCGTTATTTTATTGCTTGCGAATAATTTATTCGTTATTTTATTCGTTATTTTAAATAATGAATAAAAACTCATCTTTAACACATTGAGCCACCTTTTAATTTTATTTCTATTTTCCAATGCAAGAATAGCGTTGAAAACCAAATATGGGTAAAGTAAAAATTCTTAATTTAGGTTGAACAACTAAAGAGCAGAACCCTTCTCACACATATTTCTGCCAAAAAATAGCGCTCTGATGCTATATGCAAGAAAAAATTCCTTTCAATGTCATGAGCGTTACCGATGGTCTTATTTCCACTTGTGAGATCTTTTCTAAGCGTGCGTAATCTTCTATGATCTTGCAACTACAACATTGGTTCGATGCGTCAACCTCTAGTCTTATGTCATGTAGGCCAACAAAAGTCCTTATAAGGAAGCTGAAGAGCACAGATGTGCGTTTTCTATTATAGGAGAGCCAAAAATCCTCGATGTAAAATTTGGTCATTGATATACCAACAGTGGTCTTTCTTGGAAGGATGTGGTCGAAACTTTCCTTGCTGATTCGCCACTTTTAAAATATCCAAGAGCTGGTTTCCTTGAGTCTTACTGCTGCAGCAATGGCCGCCCGAGCAATTTCATCAAGCGGAGGTAGATGCAAGGTCGCATTTAGGGTGTATGACGACGTGAGACATCGTAAATTCGTATAATATAAACATAAAAAACAAAGTAGTCCGGACATATGGGGTTTCTAATGATTTCGACTGCAGCACCATTATGAATTGCAACCTGATTGTACAATAAATAGATGGAATAACCTCCGAAAATTTGATTTAAATCTATCCAGGGGTTTGAGTTAAATCGTAACAAAAACGGTTATCATTTTACACATAAATATATGTACATATCTATATACATAAATTACTTGTTTTATTATTATTTTATTCGTTATTCGAATAATTAATGAAGATAATAGTTATTCGAATAACGAATAAAATAATTTATCCGTCATTCGAATAATTTTTTTTGAATAAACAAAATTATTTATTATTTACGAATAACAAGAAAACCAATTTATTCATTTGTTATTCGTCATTCGAATAAATTTTGCCCAACTCTGTTCGGTACATAGACGGTATTGAAATTCTTCTCAGCTATGCCTATTTTCAACGATTAAAAAATTATTGTTTTGGTCGAAATTTCATACAAATCTGAATATTTTTCAAAACTTCATCCGCCATATTGGATCCGCCTTTTTTGATTTTGTTAAATTGTTTTTGCGCTGACTTACAGCATTAAGGCAACAGAAAAATTTGCGGCGTAGGCTTGTGATCAGCTGGAATTGAGTAAATAATCCCAATGCTCCATTCCCAAAACTCCGCCAATGCCTTTTTCCTTACTTCGTTTAGTGATACTAAAAACCTTTTCTGCCCCTTAATTAGTCGTAGACTGCTATACATATACATATACATAGCTTCTTCAAATGTTTACCTTTTCTCTATGCATCTAAGCAAGTATGTATGTCCATTAAAATTATGTAGCATGCAACGTCTGAGAACTGGTGGGAACTGGTGAGAACTAGCAAAGTAGGCTGAGGCAGACACTATGCTTAATGAAGGCGATAATTAAAGTGACAACAAGGTAAACAATGTTAGTCACAATGGCCAATGTGAACAAAGGCACACTGTGGTATGTAAAGCAGTTAGCAAGTTTCTCCCGCAGCTGGGTAGACCTGTATGTAGGACACTCGAATGTAACTGTTGTTGTGGATGTTGTAATGCATTTGGCCTTTATAACCGTACTTTAAGGGATTTTGACAAATGTATGTGCGCATAGAAAATGGTCTTGCCACTAGCACCGGTAAACTTAAACCCATATGCTTTTCTGGCGTTAAAAGTTTTGCTATTTTTTTACCGGTATTATATCTAAGCTACTCAAAAGATTTTTGAATACACAATCGACTGTATGCAATTAAAAGTAAACAGTTTTTTCTGGGAAGTAAGTTCGACACGATACCAAAAGTAGATAAATGTATCAATAACGCGCCCATCTCTTACTCACCGTCATGATTTCCACCATTGAATTGCCCGTTTATACCTTGGGCATTGAATTCTTCTACCACTTTTGAGTCCACTTGTTTTATGTAGGCATCCAGATCTTTGTTTAAGGCGCGCTGTGCTTCGATGAGGCTTTGTCGGACATCATTTTTCGGGCATTCCTCGACGACCCATAATTCTCGCCAAAGCAGCAAGAAATGCATGGGTGGGCAAATCGGAGTATATTGCCTTAGTGGAGACACAGACAAAAAAAAAATATATAAGCCTTGTGTTAAGCGGCATTTCGAGTTAATCCTCTTATTGCGAGAAGAGGTGCCGCAAAATCTACTCCAGTTGTGTTAAAGGGCAACAATTTTTTTTTTTCATACAAAAAAATAGAAATATGTACTTCAATTTATTGAGTTTAAAAAACAATTTAATTTTGGGTGACAAATGGAGAGTAATTCGTTCAGCGCTCGTGAATGATATGCCATTTGCTTTTACAAATCAGGTATTCAGCATTGGTGGCATAAAAGTTGAGGCATTTTAGAGCTGGATGCGGTTGCCACAGTCCTCATCATTACCATAATGAATTAAACAACATTTTTGATACAATTCTACTGGCCATGGGACCCGATCCCACTACCGTCTGTCAGGGCACAATATTGGCTAATGAACTGCGACGTTAGTCCGGATTAATGTTGCCGTCTGGACTATACGTTAGCGATTGGAAAGTTTAATCTCGAATATGGGTGACTTCTTTGGCTACGTGCCGGAGAGATCAGTGGACTAATTCTCGTTAAAAAGAGTGATACAAATTCCACCGCTTCGATTGTATTTGCAAACTAGAAGCATAAAATTCGTACAGAACGCTGTAATTTGTGGAATATATGATCTAAATGATCTATGATCTTCGTTTAGCAATAATAATCTTAGACCTTTTCCAGATAATATGTTATTTAATTGGTCTTAAAATCTTTTTTTTTCATTCGAACTTTTACAATTGCAGCTTTATTTACTTACAAACTTTCATCTTCGCTCGAAAGTTGCAAAGAAAGTCCTTCATAAAATATTTCACATCTGTAATGTGTTAATTGCTAATTCAGTGTGAGTAGCAATGGAAAATTATAAAGCGCAGGTGCCACACACATACACGCATATAAATCCTGCACACCGCAATTATGGCCAACAAATGAACCAACCAAGACTGCAACGCGTCGGGAGTACACCAAACAAGCACACGTGCATTCAGTCTGCGGCGGTAGGCTACGTGACTTGAACTCAAAAGTAAATTTTGACGGAAGATTTTGGCGAATATTTATGACTGCAAGTGCTTTTCGTACGTGACAACAGACATTGGTGTACATACCAGCTCTCCGTATGCTCGCGTGCGTGCGCATTTTTGTATTTGATGGTACCAAATAAAATAATAAAACCAAAAAACAACCGCATTTAATTTAACTCCAAATATTTGTCTTTGGCATTGACTGATGACCAAATCTTCGCAAGAGAAGGCAATTATGTTTTCAATATTAACGACTAGGCCCGTTAAAAGAAAATTGCATGTGATGTCCTCTTCTCAACGTTTTGATCGCTTTAACAAGCTTGGTTTCCCAATGACAGGTTATGTTCAGTTAGTAAATGTATAACTTGTCAAATATGTCAAATTGTAAATAGAGAGCAACAGGCATGCGAGTACCTTTGGCGACATGTTGAAAATATACTTTCTTTACCTTGCTCCGAGATTTCCGTAGAGCCGGTTGATTATCCTTTGAATGAATGAGCAAGAAAATACCTACTTAACCACCAGCCAATCGACTCTCCCTAGAAAAGATTGCATTGGAAGCTTAAATTTGAGGCTGATGAAAAGCCTCTAGAGTCAACCTCAAGTACTTAGTGGGCTCTATCCGAAAGCGCCAAGCAAAAACCTCCAGTTGAGCGAAGAGCCGCGTGGGGTTTCGTATACTCCCTATACTTCCTAGTAAACAAGGCAAGTTCCATCTTACTAGGATTAACAGTAAGTCCTGTCTTTGCACACTTCTTAGTGACTAGGTTGAGCGGGTATCCAGAAATCTACATGCTTATGTATATCTCGCTAAAAGTGCAGCTTGATTCACTCGACTGCCGCTACGACCAACCACCCTATGGCGTGCTCCCATTTATTATACGCTGGATGGATAAAGCTGCCACTTAATTCTACACCTATAGTCCATCGAACTCGTAATGACCTCCACGCGGTCGACGCAAATTCTAAATGCTCAAACTTAAGATCCCGCAGCACGCTTTCAATATATAATATATTATATTATTATATTTCATATAACTTCTGCATATATAGTATAATTTAATTTAATTCGACTTTTCAAACAGGTGGCAACAGTCCTGAAAGTTTTTTAAACTAAACCTTTCTTAAACCTTTTTTTCTGACACCCATATACTGATACATATTTAATTACCTGAAATCCAAGTTGAATTTGATTTTTTAAACAAGTGGCAACACTTGTAGATATAGTTCGGCAGTAAAGGCATTTCAAACCAATTTCGAGTGACATGCATCTTTTAGTAATTCATTTAACTTATTAAATAATTTGAATTTAATTTTATTAACAGATGGCAACCCTCTTTAGACACCTAAAAAATAGTCTAAATGTTCAAAGTAAATATTTCTTGACATTCTTTCAATTGACACCCATACTTTAATATTTCATATAAATTGTGCATAATTAAATTAAATTTAGCTTTTAAAACAGGTGGCAACCCTCTCAAAAATATTTGCGAACTTAAACCTTCTTAAATCTTTTTTGTATGACACTCAAAATGTGGACCATATCTTAATTAACTAAATACCCAAGTTAAGATTGAATTTGATTTTTTAAGCACGTGGCAACCATTATACATGTGCTTAAAAAAGCATTTTCAAAAACACATCGATTTATACACAATAATTGATTTAACTTATTAAATAATTAAAATCAAATTTTTTAAGAAATTCCAACTCTTTTCGAACAAATAAAAACTCGCTTAATTTTTTAACTTTTTTACAGTAAACAATTTATCAAACTCATAACTTGTTCATAAAACCAAAAATAAATTTCCCAAAATTAATTAATTTTCCGAAAAAATGGGGTTTCCCAAAGAAGTGCTTATTTTGCCCGAAAATTATTTCTTAGTTAAACTTTTTTTGTTAAATATATATTTTTTTATAATTTGATAGACATATTTTCCTAAAATTTTTTTTATTTTTCAAAAATTTTTCCTTCATAAAAATCTTGCTCCTCTCAAATTTTCCGAAAGAAATACTTTTTCGCCTAAATTTTTATGCTTGGTATTATTATTATTTTTTTAATTTTTATTCCAAAAAAATATTTTTTTTCCCGAAAGGTATAATTTTTAAGGCAAAGACAGTTTATTTTCCTCTACAAAATTTGTTATTTCTAAGGCTTTGTAATTTTTTTTTTGGTATGTATTATTCCTAAATAACTATTTTTATACCCGAGCGCACTTGTGCACAAGGGTATATTAATTTTGTTCACATAACGGTTGTTTGTAACAGCCAAAACGAATCGAGATAGATGTAGACAAATGTATACATAAATGATCAGGATGAAAAAAGAAATCGATTAAGCCACGTCTGTCTGTCCGTCCGTCTGTCCGTCTGTCCGTCCGTCCGTGTACACGATAACTCGAGCAAAAATTTAGGTATCTCAACGAAATTTGGTATGTAGGTTTCCCTTAATCCAAGGTAGGTTGGTATTGAAAATGGGCGAAATCGGACTGTAACCACGCCCACTTCCCATATAACGGTAATTTCCAGAAATACGAAAACTGCGATATTTTAGTAACTACTGAAGATAATTCACTCAAAATTGATATTTACAATAACTTTTAGACGAAAAATAAGAATATTATAAACTCTTGTAAAATGGGCGTAGCCACGCCCACTTATGGTTACATGTGTATATCTTGGTAACCGCTGCACCAATTTCTTCCAAACTTGGCACAGTTGCTGGCCTTGATACAGCATACTAAATGGCCAAAAATTCAAAAAATCGGACAATAACCACGCCCACTTCCCATATAACGGTAATTTTCGGAAATACGAAAACTGCGATATTTTAGTAACTACTGAAGATTATTCACTCAAAATTAATATTTACAACAATTTTTAGACGAAAACTAAGAGTGTTATACATTTTTGGAAAATGGGCTTAGCCACGCCCACTTATGGTTACATGTGTATATCTCGGTAACCGCTGCACTAATTTCTTCGACACTTGGCACAGTTGTTGGCCTTGGTACAGCATAAAAAATCGCCGAAAATTTTTAAAATCGGACGATAACCATGTCCACATCCCATATAACGGTAATTTAGAGAAATACAAAATCTTCGATAAATCAGTAAATATTGAAGCTAATTTATTCAAAATTGATGCTTGCAACATTTCTTTACCAAGAAATACGTTAATGGTAAAACTTTGGAAAATGGGCGTGGCACCGCCCACTTATGATCACATATATGTATATCGGTAACCGTTCTACCAATTTGTACCAAACTCGGTATGGTTATTGTGCTTGCCACATATAAGCAAAACGTTGAAAATTATTGAAATCGGACTAAAATTACGGCCGCTTTTCATATAACGGTAAATTTAAGAAATGCTTGAAACTTCAATATTTCGAAATTTAAGGACTCTAATTTACTCAAAATTGATACACCTCGGCTTACCATCTAGCGGTAGGTTTCGGAAAGGTGAAAAAACATATATTTAATACTTGCGCCGGGTATTTAATGTTCGGCTCCGCCCGAACTTAGACTTTCTTACTTGTTTTTATAAATTAAGTGTTGTAAAAAAAACTCAGTTAAAAAAAATCCTTACACATTTTACAAACAGAAAATATACGTTTAATTAATAAAAACACACACAATTTCCATTTAATTGAAGTAACTTTATGGGAAATATGCTTTCCATGGTCCTGAAAAGGTTAATCGTTGCCAACCACCACCCAGCATCCCCTACCTTCTTTTGACGCTTTTTCGCTTTTTGAGGTTTGCATTTACTCCCAACCAAACGCAAAGAAGTTTAACCTCAAAAACCTTATAATTTTAGATGTTGCTCGGACCAGCGAACGAACCCAGTTCCTACGGAGTCGTAGTATGCATCTCTAACTGCTCGGCTAAAATGGCCACTCGCACTAACATCTTAAGCTTATTAATAAACTAAAAATTAATATAACTTCCGAATTCATCACAACTTCACCGGCTCACCTGCATGATGCCGAAGGAGTTTCGTAATAAAACGGAGTTTTCCGAAACTTTCTGATTTGTTGCGTGGAATTTCATGCAGCGGTTTGTTACTCATACGCACCGGGTGCCTACGTAAGTAATTTACCAACAAAAGTGTTTATAAATGCATGCTAAAGCAATTTGTGGTGGCCCATAGAAATATTTAACAGCACCCACTTACAATCGTTGCATACTCATATACACAAAACGACACTCAAGTACATAAATATATACATACGTACGTATGTATGTATGTGCATGCACACATGTGTCTGCATTAGGAATGTTAATCCCGGGATCCCGGCCTTTTTGCGGTCCCAAAAATCCCGGGATTCTTGCAAATAACTAACTTTACCACCTCAAAAATTTACCTATTCGTCCTTGTGAATCCAAAAAATTTTAATTAATTTAAATTCTAAAGAAATTTTCTCTTTAATTTGGTAGCCATATTTTTATGCTACATTGCATTGAATTTTATAAATAATGTTTGGAATTAATAATTGGGCAATTCACAAGGTGTTGTGAAGTTATATTTTCCTAACAAAAGTTGTGTTAAAACACGACGGTTGTGAACACCTGTTACGATTATTTATTATATCTCAGCACTTAACCTCACATAACACCGAATAAACATAGGTTGCAGAGTTGTATCGTCATGTGTTATTTTTCTTCACAAAACAATAACAACATTTTTACAACTGTCATGAAATATCATGACTTCACGACAAACACGACAAATACGACACCTTGTGAATTGCCCAAATATCTTTGAAATTACAACGTCCTTTAAAATAAATCCTAACGTCCGAGAGAGTAAATAAAAACCCTTCTTTAAATAAAAAAAAGTAGGTAGTAGTAGGAGAGCTTCGCAAACAATATAGACGTAATTTTCTCGATTGAAGTTGTTGAAGAGTAATGAATATCTTTCTTTGATAGCGACATCCCGAAAATCCCGGAATCGTAAAAAGCGACAAAATTAACATCCCTAGTCTGCGTACATAAATCACCGGTGCGCAGTTTAGAGCTGATGTGAAAGTTTCGCTGTTGCAACAGCTGTTCTTAACTTTCAAGCGAACAATATTCGCCGCGGTTTGTTTATGTTTATGTCATAAATGACTATACAAAATGCATTATACTTATAATTTTAGCCTAATAGGTCTATTAACTGTGGCTGCATGGCATAACAAGTATTTATTTCATACACATTCGCATACAGGCATACGTAAGTCTGAGTTTATATACATGCATACATATGTAGGCTAAATCAGCTGCTTCTACGGAATGAATAATGCCTATGAATATGCAGAGACACATTCGCAAATAGGCATACCAAGTACTCTCATATTTCACGCCTGTTTATAAAAATCAATCATATTACTGCTATTTTTGGGTTAAGAACAACAATAACAAATTATCATGATGTACGAAAATATATGTATGTACTTTGGTTAGACTAAGTTGCAGGCATTTACTGTGAACATAAGCAAAAATGCACATAAACATAACATACATACATACGATGTCACATATATCTTTTTGGGAAACAAATGTACAGACCCCAGAATTATTTGTGCACATAGATTTACTGCTGGGGATTTTATTGTGCGTGATTTTTTGTCACATGAAATAACAGATTTTGTGCTCAGCGCTTTTAGCAAAATATACACCTAGCCTTATCGCCTATTCGATTTAAATACGTTGTTCCCATAATTTAACAGGCAATACAAAGACAAATTGGGTAAATTTATTTTTATTTTGCTTTATAATTTTTAGCAATATTTGTTCACATCCAATACGCGATAAGGTCGACTATTAAATATTAGATACCAGGGACCGCACATAACAGTTATTAATGAAAGCTGCCATGGAAAAATTCACTATGCAGGAAATGTTCTACAACTAAGTGATACATATCAATCGATTTCTTTTTTCACAGAGACTCAAATTTGAAAATAAATTTGTATTTGCAATTTTTATGCAAAATTAAAAAAATAACAAATATTTTTGATTTTTATATTATGCATCCAAAATAACAATTATGTTTTATTTTTATATTATATGTCTTAGATAACAGTTATTGAAGATTTTTTTATTTATAAAAGTCATCAATAAAAATCAGTCAGTGACTTTTACTTTCAAAAGTCATCAGTATAAGTCAGTCACTTTTACTTTCAAAAGTCATCAGTATAAAGTTATTAACATTTTTCACAGTTAAGAAGGTGCTAGGAACCAAATTTGACTACGACTTATACAAATGACTTTTATAACTATGATTTAAAACATAAAGGTCAGTGACTGATTTTTATTTATGACTGTTATAAATGAAAGTCTTCGATAACTGTTATCTAAGACATATAATTTAAAAATCAAAAATAACTGTTATTTGCAGATTATTTAGATAAAAATCAAAAATAATTGTTATTTTGGATTTATAAAATAAAAATCTGAAATAACGGTTATTTAAGGAGTAATTAAATAAAAGTCAAAATATAATTGTTAAAGAGCGATTTTTTTAATAAACGTTGTAACTGTTACGACTCCTGCTAGACACCTATGATAATCCTATTGATATTATTTTAATGCGAAAGTTTGTGATTGAGTGTGTGAATATGTTTTTTGTTCTTTCAAGCTAAAACGGCTGAACGTATTTCAATAAAATATGGCACACAGACAAACTATAACCTCGGTTAACATATAAGATATAGTTACGATTATCCTTGAATGCTTGACGGATTTCCCAAAATCTCTTCGGTTCGTATCACTGGATTGTTAAATAAACGCTCAATATGACCAAATTACAGTACAATTGACTTGATTGTACAACAAACACAATACACGTCAAAGCAATTACAAAACTTCCAAAGTTAATTGATCTCTGTTTTACAACTGAACTTGTAGCTTGCTGATTCGCAACTGAACTTTTGATACGCTGTGGCTGCGCCTTTTTATACCCGCGCTGCTTCGCACTCATGGCAACTCTAGAAAGTTCTGACATCTATCGCACATTCTCTCGCTGTTCGCAGTATTCTTCCACCTGACGTTCCTTGCTGCCAAATATTCTACTTCCTTTGTCGAACATCCTACCATTTTCTTGTTTTTCGCTAAGCGTTGCCGAAGTCTTCGCTGCAATATTTTTTTAAGAGAGTTTCCATATTTTTCAAAATTGAAAATCAATTAACTAATAAGTTAAAAAAAAATATTAAAACAGTGTAGATGTCAAGGGAAAGGGGTATTAAAAAAAAAATTTCCAAAATGCTCAAGAGGTTGCCACCTGTTAAAATGGTTAAAATCGGTTAATAAATAAGTTAAGTTAAGTACCACAACAATGTGGGTGTCCAACGAAAGCGGTTCGAAAACGATTTATGTCGAAAATATTCTTTGAGAGTGTGCCACTTGTTTAAAAACTTTAAATCAATTTAATTAACCTGTTAAACGAAATGATTTAATAAGGGTATCAAACGAGAGAGAAAGCTTTATTTCAATTGTTTCAAAAATATTTTTAAAAGAAACTGTCACCCGTTTAGAAATGCCAAATTAGTTTACTAAAAGTTTACGTTAGGTTAGGTTAGGCTGCTCCTTATTAAGGCGCTCACCGTGGAAACTGATCCTTTGTTATGACACCGCGAACGGTAACTGGTAAGTTAGAGAGAGAATCGCTGAGTGCCGAGAACGATATTTCGCAGGCGGCAAATCGTAATCCTGGAGAGCTCCTCCGGACTTGTCAGTAAGTATGAACCCAAGTGCCTATGTCACAGCTAAGCTAAAACTGGGCAGTCTAGGAGGAAATGCATACAGCTGCGTCAAGAGGTGTCCGATAAGATATTCAATCTCACTTCCTTGAACCTCGATAGGACAATGGCTTGTCAGTGTAACCACTAGAATCGAGTGATCCGGCTTCGCGATCCGCCCCTGGTCTACCCTCGGCGAGAAAGACCTCTGCGTAGCATATTTCCCGGTTTTCCTCTAGCTTTCGCTGAGTTGACACTAAGCCCATCTTTCCAAGAGAAGTCCACAAGTAGTCAAGGGAACTCCCACTATCTCTCTTCTTGGCGCATCGGGCTAATAGTACTATTCCCACGCTATCGAAAGCGAAATAAGGCATTCCTCAACAAGCTACGAGCGTAACGTAAGTGAGCCCAAGGCCCTTATATCCGCCTGGCTGTTTAGAGTAGATGTTAGCCTCCCTTACCGTCATCGCGACTAACAGCAAACAGTCGCATGCTTCCTTAATAGCAGCAACCTACGCCTTAAAACCACTGCAGTGATCAGGAAGCCTAACTTTAAGGTTGATAAGGAGCTCCCTGGGAAATACACCTACACCGACCCTTACGTCAAGCTTCGACCCATCCGTGTAAAAGATCACCGGTGCCTACCTTCAACCACCGCCCTCCATTCAATCATCCATAGATGGGAATGCGTTGAGAAAGAGCTGGCTGGAGCCAGGCTCGGCACGCAGAGATTCATGTTACCCGGAAATAAATCGAAGCCCCTGAGTATACTACAGTATCCAGACCACGAGCCCTTCAGGCAACCAGTGCCCCTAGGTCTGATCGCCGCCCTCGCTGCAGCCGCTTTACTGGTGATATCGACCAACGCTCTGTTAAGCATAACGTTAAGGACCAGAGTGGGAGTGCGTTCCACTAGACGAAGACTCCAAAAAATGTAATGGTTTCTTAGAGCCATGAAATAACCTTGGGAGAAAGGCCCCTTCTCTTCGGCTACGTTCCGAATGTACCTTAATTGGTATGATAGACCCAAATGTCCTTTCAAATGAAAAAAAGAGCTGAAGAGGTACAATTTAGGGTACCTATCGCTAACCGAGCAGCCAACCACGTGTGAACCACACCAAAAAACGGCAACTCGATTAAATGGCTAATCGGCTTAACTAAATTTCTGTTACTACTACTGTACACAATTACGTAATTTGAATTAGCGTTTTATCTCAATAATGCAAAAACGCAAACATTTCTTTAGTCGTTGTCTACCAAACAAAATCCGAGAACAAAAAGTGCGACAAATGAAGTATTCAGTGTGCCATAATAGCCTAACACATAATTAAAAGTCCCCATCTTTGCATTCTGTGAGTCGACTCTATGCTGTACCTAATCAGAATAGTTGAACAAAAGCTCTAATAGAATGGCTTGTACATACATACATATGTACATATAATGTAGGTATGTTTATAAATACATATGTATGTGTATATCTCTTGGGTCACGCGAACTGTGAAACAGTCACTTTTGCCTAAAACAATACCCTGGGAGTAATATCCCAGTTGCGAAATAACCAGAAAATAAACAGCAATTTTGCAATTAAAAACAACAATACGTTGAAATTCCGAACAATGTATGTATGTGCAAACCAGTGCCTGGATGTGTGCGAGTGCGACTTTGTTTGTGAATTGTGCACAAAAACAATAAATGGAAGGCTCGTTCAACTATCAAACGCCATAATTGTGATTTTCCAGCATACATATGTATGCATGCATGTGTGTATGTGAGTGCATTCAGATATTTGCAATGTAGATAAATGCACGCATACTCTTATGTTGTTATTTATTATGCTGTGGCGAAACGCACTAGCGCCGAACTGGTTCGGTACTAGAGAATTTAGAACCATAACTAGTACTCGTTAATTCTATTTTGCATGCTAACAGCTGGTGAATTTAACATTGCGATGTCCAACGAAGTGTCGGCTGCGCCCACTCGATAGTTCTGAACCAATTCTGATATCGACAGGCTAAAAAGTAACATTATTTTTTTCATACAGAGTCTTTCTGGGACCTATTTAATTAAGTGACAGTGATAACTTTGCAACGACAGGCATTCTCCGTATTGTCAGTGGCGATTCGACAGTTTTGTTGGTGTTTTATTTTATAAAAACAATTGTCGCCAGGAACCGAACATAACAGTTATTGATGAAAACTGTCATTGAAAAATTCTCTATGAAGGAAATCTTCTACAACTAATGCCGAATTTCCACTAGGCATTGAAAATACAAAAAATGTATGCCATTTAAAAAAATGCCATGTGGAAATGAACTTATTGACTATTTTTTTAATGTAATGACACGATTATTTTTTAATGCCCGACTTTGCCATTTGTCATTTTTGCCATTTAATGCCTAGTGGAAATCCAGCATAAGTGATACATACCAAACGATTTCTTTTGTTCAGCGAGAATCCAATTATTTTTATGCAAAATTAAAAAAAAAAATAACAATTGTTTTTGATTTTTATTATACAAATTCAAAATAAAAATAATTTTTGATTTTTCTATAAATAATCTGTAGATAACTGTTATTTTTGATTTTTATACTATATGTCTTAGATAACAGTTATTGAAGACTTTTATTTATAAAAGTCATCAATAAAAATAAATCACCGTTTTTCGTTTTTTAAATCTACGTTTTATACGTATCATTATGATTTTTCGCAGTTAGGAAGGTGTTGGAGAACCAAAATTTACTACGACTTATACAAATGACTTTTATAAGTACGATTTTAAAAATAAAAGTCAGTGACTAATTTATATTGATGACGTTTATAAATAAAGGTCTTCAGTACCAGTTATCTAAGATATATAATTTAAAATCAAAAATAACTTTTATTTGCAGATTTATTAGATAAAAATCAAAAGTAATTGTTATTTTGGATTTATGAAATAAAAATCAGAAAAAACTGTTATTTAAGGACTAATTAAATAAAAGTCAAAAAATAATTGTTAAAGAGGTGTAACTGTTACGGTCCGTGATTGTCACCACCGCTTCAATTCCATGAGAAATATCAAAGGAAATGTGACAAATTGTCAGTGTCGGATTTTAAAGTTGTCGTTGACCAAAATGTCGCCAATCAAATGAAATTAATATGCAATTCATATGTATGTAGTAATTGCATTTGCATTATTTTAGTTTTAAAAAATGCTCACATTATTGAAAAGTTATGAAATGCGCGTAGTTACCTTATACATAAATAAATTTACGAAATTCTTCTGTGAAAACTTTCCGATGGAGATATTTAGTTTTGTCGCGACAATTTTGTCAGAGTGACAATTGTCAGCACCATTGTCGACAATAGTCCAGTATAGTCAATGACGCTTTCCAAAATTTTCGCAGTTGCCTGCCTACAAGCGTATATGGCATCCAAAAAATTTCGCTGACAATTCTGCTCTGAAATTTTATAGAAAAAAAAAACGACAACTGTCGCACCTGTCGCTTTCCCATGGTAGCGATTTTAAACTATTTTACCATGAGGCAAAAGCCAAAAAATGTCGAAACACACGAAGCCATCAATATGCTCACGAAACTATGTGAAACAACGTTTTTAGTTTTCCTCTTTGACGACAGGATTTTTTTTTAAGTGCTTTGTAGTTGCAAAGATATGATTGATTCCAAAACCTATTTAAAAATTAATAATATGGGCACCAAATAAAAGAGAAAAATCTGTGGAATTTAAAAAAAACTTAAAAATTTCCTAATTAATATATAAATTTTTCAAAAATAAATATTGCAAAATTTCAAGGATATTCGAGGATAAAATTTTAAAAGGACAGTTTCAATATCTAATCGTCCTTATGCACCAAAAAATTTTATCCGCTTTGATTTTACGGAATATTATCTTTAATCTGAGGTCCATTCTATTTTTCTACATTGCACTGAACTTTTTAAATAATTTTTTGAATTAATCATATTTTTCAAATTTCAAAGTCTATATAAAAACTTTCTGAATTCGGAGAGAAAAATTGAAAACGCCATTTTACTATACATACTTGGCTCAAGTTTTCGCATATATTGTTTTTTTTATGTGTAAAATTTACTGTCGCTGAGTGCACCATTTTTTTTTTTTTTTTTTTGAGTTGCCAAGCTACGAAAAAGCTTCTGTGAAGCGCAGAATGAAAGCGTACTTGAAGGACAAAACGCCTAACATATATCCATTTAAAGTAATCCTTTTTTTTTGTGATGGTTCCGAACCAATTCTAAATTCGCCACCTTAGATGTTGATTTCTAATGAAAAGCTTTTTTTTGTTCTTTAGGACTTATCACATTTTCTGTGACTATTTTGGACTAAGATTTCACAACTCGATGTAAAGTGTACTAAGCTTTAACTTTTGTAGTTCTAAAAAAGGACAATAAAATGGTTTTGTAAAAGCACAAACATTTCGGACTGGTGATAATTTCGGCGATAAAGATCTAGTACAGAACTAGAAATTTGGTTCACTAGTTCCGGCTTTCACTGCAGGGTATGCACACTTGGATGCACATATGTATATATGTACATATGTATTTAGGTATTTGTGCACATCACATTTGAGTATGTGACATGTCGCGGCCTTATTGTGTATTGTAAATTGTCATCAGAGCCGTTAGTGTTGCTGATTGCAGTACTGCAACAATAAATTTTTTTGTCGCTGACATCGCACATAAATTACATACACTGAACTCTACCAACACTAGGCTGTTGGAAACTGAATAGAAAACGTATGCGAATAACTAAATAGCAAAAGTATGCAATGGGACAAAAATTGTATAGCTGAAAGCTGCAAAGTAAGCTTTTTGCATAAATAAACCAACATACATACATACATACTTATATACACATATGGATGTGAATTTGTGATTAATTAATTTATCTCTACTCTTATGTAAAAATATTGCAGCCGCTATAGCTGAGTGACTTGAAGTGCATACCACCACCGCGTATGACCGCGGTTCGATGCCTGGCCCGAGCAACATCTAAATGTAAATAGGAAAACCCCTTTCATCTAAAGCGGTCGCCGCTCAGCAAGCCGTGGCAAACCTCCGAGTGTATTTCTGCCTTAAAAAAGCTTCTCATAAAATCCATTTTCCGGCGGAGGCAGCTTATGTTGGTCCCTCCATTTGTGTAATAACATCGACGCACACTATAAATTTGAGGCAGAAGCGCGGCCAAACATTTAGCAAAGTGTAAGCGCCAAAGTATTGTTACCAGGGACCGAACATAACAGTTTTTGATGAAAACTGCCATGGAAAAATTCACTATGAAGTGATATAAACGAATCGATTTCCTTTTTCACCGGGCCTCAAAGTTGAAAATAAATTTTTTTTAGCAATTTTTAAGCAAAATTTAAAAAAATAACAATTGTTTTGATTTTTATTTTATAAATCCAAAATAACAATTATTGTTGACTTTTATATTATATGTCTTAGACAACAGTTATTGAAGACTTTTAGTTATAAAAGTCATCAATACAAATCAGTCAGGGACTTTTACTTTTAAAAGTCATCAATATAAATCAGTCACCAACTTTTATTTTTTAAATCAATCGTATAAAAGTCATTAACAGTATTCGCAGTTAAGAAGGTATTGGGAACCAAATTTGGGGATTGGTTCCTATACAATAAAACAGTTAGCAATTTCCCCCAACTGATTCGAAGCTTACTTTGGGGAATTCTGAGGGGTGAGTCTTCAAAACAGCCAAAATCGAACTTTTTATATCTATGTCTCGATATTTATGTGTACTACAAATCTTTTCTAGCGCCAAGCAAGAAGAAGATTCATCTGTCCAAAATCGCGTTGACCTAGGATAGCTCAAAGTCTACTAAATTCTAAAAGCTTTAACGGGGAAATTCTGGCTATGATAGCTGAAAGTCTTTTGTAAGACAAGTGAAAAACTGTAGGCAAGATGCTTTGAAAGATTTTTTTTTATTCTTGCACGAAAGTCTTACAAACAAAAGCAAGGAATCTAGATATCATGGTGAAAAGCCCTTTTGACTAAAAGCAAATGAGCAAGCTCCGAATGGAGATGTATTTCATTTTGCTCACGCTGCTGCAACAGCCGCAATGGCCTAGATTCGATTCCTTCGACAGCGGATTTTTTTTATTAAAATTATTTTAATTTTCAGATTTTATTGTTAAAGAAATATATATATATAAATAGATACTAGTAAACCCGCATGGCGTTAAACTGCCCTAAATTGAATTTCATAAATCTGAGTGCCATATTTCATCTTAATCCATGCAGCCGTTTCTTAGTTAATCACCTGTACCGATTGAAAAACAGTTCTAAATTAAAACAAGTAAGTGCAGCGTTGTCTTCGGCTATGCCGAAGGCTTCATACCTTTCATGTATTCACAGCATATATCGATACAGGAATTACATACATATATAAAAAGTCTTTACTTTACTTATATAGCACCAATCTAAGTGATTTTCACTGCTATCTGATCGGTATGTAAACCGATAACACAATTTAGTGGTATTATCTTCCTACATAAAAGAGACATATCGCAAACACTGGTATCTGAACAATCAGTGGTATAGGAGATAAAGCTTATACAGTATAGATCCCATACTAATCTGCGATGCGATCATTGGATCATGAAATATATATATATATTTTTTTAAGTCGTTTTTTTTGCTTAAAATTACTTGTTGCTGTTTGTGAAATATTATATTACTAGCCGGCCTTCGCCACGCGTTGAATGTGTGCATAAGTAAGTACATATACGCAACAAGTGGCAACCCTATTAAAAAATAAAGCCTTGTAGCACACCTAATAGCTAAGCCCTTTCATTTGACATCTTATGTTTTTGGTGCAACGAAAGGTGTGGATCTTATAATTTTTTATGCAGGCTGCAACTCTATTAAATAAAATAAAACCTTATTGCATAAGCAAGGCCAAGTCCTCTCATTTAAGGCCTCACTATTTAGTCCAACCCACATAGTTTAGCCCACATCTTATGATTTTTTAATAAAAAATGCCTTCACGTATTATATGTAAGGTGATAACTTTTAACTAGGTGGCAACCCCACTACAAAAAATTAAAGCTTATTGTACATCTGAAGATCATATCTTTTCCTTGTTTTTTTTTTTTTTAATTGAATGAACTGTGAAAATCTGATGTAGTATCTAAGTAATAAAAATGTGGTTATTTTTAAAAAGTGGGCTACCCTACTCAAAAAATTAAAAACCTTCATGCTTATCTAGAGGCCCATTCCCCCCCTTTGACACTTAATTTTTTTGTAATCCAGCAAACGGTGAAGATCTTATAGTTTTTAAACAGGTGGCAACCCTACTCAGAAAAATAATAAAATATTACACATTTTGAGGCTAAGACTTTTCATTTGACAGTGACGGTGCAGAACTGATGCCTTCGCTTATTAGGACTGAATATAGTAATTTTCTTAACTGGTGGCAACCCTATTCAAAAAATAGGACATTAGTGCTTTTCTAGTGGCCAATCGCTTTCATTTGACACCTCACTTTTGTAATCCAACGAACGACGCGGGTCTTATAGGTTATTCGACAGATGGCAACCCTATTAAAATTCTCAGTAAAAAAGGTCGCTTTCCTGCCTATACAGAGTGTATTAGAGAACATCTCCTCAAAATCCATCCGAATCTCGACTTTCCTTTATACTTTGTATAGATAAGTTTCAGGTATTTAAAACCTTTATTGAGAAAACTCATTCAATTTTTGCAACAAATTGTTGTAATTCAACTTTAGTGTTCTAAATATTTTCAAAGAAAGCTTTGTAGTAATTGTTCTATGCTCCGCACGTGTACATATGTATGTATTTATACACTGAAACACCCACACATACGTACATATGTTTGCACATACATACATATATCGTCCGACTTTAAAAGCTTTATATTGATTAAAAATATGGAAAAACAAGAAACGAGGCCAGGCAGAATTTCATAGCCGATTTCAATGAAATTTTTTGGGTGTGTATTTTTGGTTCCAACTTAAAAGATAGGATAGTTTTCAACCCGAGAAAAAATATATTTTTTTTTCATTCACATTTTTTCTTTGCTCCTCGAAACGTTCTTAAAAATCCCGTGTCGCTATTTTCGTTAACGCTAACTACAAACTGCCCATATCCGAAGCGGGAGTTTTCCAATATTATTCGCGGCTACGTTTCATATGTATGTTTATGTTGGAGAGAAATAGGTAGGATAGCAACAAAATAATGTACTATTTATTTAAACATATACATAAACATGCGCACATCAACAGCAACAAAAAATTTGCCATTTAAATACCATCCAATGTTATCCATTCCCCTGGCTGATGTTTAAACCGTAACCAGAGATGGGTCTTTTTTAAACACTAATAACAATCTTTTGTAAATTTCGATATCAAATGAAACGTAAGAAACTATATGGGTCTTCACACCGAGCTCGGTATTCGGTAACTCGGGAAAAAATTACCGATCACCGAGTTACCGAGTACCAAGCTACGGTGTGAAGACCCATAATATGTATCGGTGTGTAGCAGGTCAACGTCTGCCCGGGCTTACTAGTAAGCCTATAAAGTTCCAAGAAGTATATCGCTAGAGGCTACCTAGATGCATTGTACTTATCTTTATCTAGTCACGCCAACCTTGGGCTATAAACAAAATTAAGCACTTAGGAGGGTGTCATGTTCTAGATTCTGAATGCAGATGATAACACTGCCCCACAAAATTCTGTTGAGTAAAATATTGTAACTGATTCTTATAGGATTTTTCCCGTAAAATCCGAATCAGACCGAAAAGATATTGGATTGGCTCTAGTTTTTGAGCAAATTAGGTTTAAAGGTAAGTGCATCAACGCGCAAGTTTAAGTGTCAAGTGTCTGTCAAATGATATGGGTTGCCTACACATTTGATATTGCCACATGGTAAACAAACATGGTATGTATTTCCATATTTAACGAAAATAAAAAAGCGGGTAAATTTATCTATTGAAAATTGGTTGGAACGAAGCTTTAAACTTTTATGATAAGTGGTTCGGTTTTCGGTTCGGATCAAACATTTGTGGAAAATTTCGGTTCGGTTAATGGTTCAGTTAATTAATAGAAAAAAGCGGTTTTCCGTTTCAAATCCCGTTCGGTTCAAAACCGGTTCACGTCCCTGTTTTTGAACCTCTGTAAAACAATAAATTGATGCAATATATCATATATGTCTGTGTGGAAATATATGAAAGCCGAAGCACTACCCTTTAATACTTAAAATCAAAAAAATTATAGTCCGAACACTGAAGGAACACTTAGACAAAAAATTGATTGCATTAATTTATTCTTTTACAGAGGTTCAAAAATAACCAAAAATGCGTTTTCGGCACTTTTAAGCCTATGTTGCTGGAAAACTAGAGCCAATCTAATATCTTTACGCTCGTATTCGGATTCTACGGGAAAAAACCTATAAGAATCGGCTGTAATATTTCAGTCAACATAACATTTTTTAAATCTTGTTGGCCTGTGTAATCGTTCTCCAAGACGTATTAGTCTAAGTCGAGTTATACGCGGGTAATCACAAAATATAAGCTCCTAGATTTCCTCCTCTAATTGACAGCCCTTTTCAGCACACCATCCTACGGTTGCGTTCCTGGAGCATAATGTCTCCTCATCCCAGCCCACCACGTAGATAACAAGGTCATCAGCATATCCGTATGCATTAAAGCCATTCCCTTTAAGTCTCTCTAAAAGTTCGTCCACAACCAGTATACAGATTTGAAAGGGCAGCCACGAGTGACCGTTACCTTTTGCCTACTAACTTTTAGTTCGACAATTATGGTTTTGGACTTCAGCATGCTTATGACCTAGTCGATTATGAGTTTAGGAATGTCCTTGCTTGTCATACCCACCGATATTGTAGGTGTTCTAACCCCTTTAAGAACTGTAAGATTTTAAGGCACTTAAAACTTGAAAAAAGGCAAAAAAGGCATATATTTTTTAATTTTGTTATGTAAACACTTCCTTTATGTACAATGTGCATGTCCAATTAAAGATATAAAAAATACATCTTCTTCTTCTTATTTGGCACTACAACCGTTTGTCGGTTTGGGCCGAGAACAAAAAGCTTCTCCAATTGCTTGTCTCCTGTGCGAATTAGCGCCAGTTGGTTATCCCGACCGCAGACAGGTCCTTCTGCACTTGGTTCTTGCATTGCGTTCGTGGGCGCCCTTGCTTTCGTGTCGAAGGATCTCTTCACCGGAGCGTCGTCATTCATTCGTACAACATGTCCAAACCAGCGCAATCGCTGTATTTTTATGCGCTTAATTATGTCCATGTCATTAAAAAGCGCATACAGTTCGTCATTTCATCTTCTCCGATACCCGTCGTCCAAGAAAACAGGGCCGTAGATCTTGCGGAGAATAGTTCTTTCGAAAGCCCCCAAAAGCCTTCTCATCTTTGTTAGACATCGTCCAAGATTCTGCGCCATATAAAAGAACGGGCATGATGAGAGATTTGTAGAGCGTGATTTTCGTTTGTCGAGAGAGGGCTCTGCTTTTCAATTGCCTACCAAGCCCAAAGTAGCACCTGTTGGCAAAAGTTATTCTTCGCTTGATCTACAGGCTGACGTTGTTGGTGGTGTTTATGGGGGATCCTAGGCAGGCAGAGTCCTTCACTACTTCAAAGTTATATCTGAAGTGTGTCCCGAAACGCGTGGACTCTTTATATGTTGCCAGGAGGTACTTTGTCTTACCCTCGTTCACCGTTAGACCAACCTCTTTAGCTTAGTATTATTTTTTCTATAAAAATATAGTTCGTTCTTTAACAAAACCCCTGTCAATCCAAGTTTCCAAACTTGTGCAATATTAAAAAAAGTTCAACAAACTTTCGTACAACCTTTTTAAAAATTCTAAAAAATCAATCGAAATGTTTAGCCATTTGAAACTTGTACTTTATTCTACTAGAATTCAATAGACTACAAAACTGCATACTCAGAATTTAGTTAAAAACCTCGGAATTTTAATATGGTTTTATATTTTATATGCGACCATATACGCGTGCTGACACGAGTTCAGTAAATAGTTCGATACAGCCGTAGGCCTTACAAAGTTACCTATTCTTTTTCAAAGGCCTTTAGCGCAAACGAGGAGAGGCAGATTTAAATGAAAGATTTTGTGTTAAGTGGGTCCATCTTTTCGATCTTCTGGATTAGAACTAAATACCTTTTCTCGTCAAACCCGTGCTATTCTAACTATTTTTAAAAGCGGTCCAATGACATGATCTTAGTCCTATTTTGGCATGGCAGAGAATATGCCATCCGCTCCCGGTTATTTGAGTATTTCTGAATCTATTTAGGTTGTTGTTGCAGCAGCGTATATGTATCCCTTGAGGAACCTTACTTATAAGACTGCTGTCTTCATATGCATCAATGAGCACTTCATTAAGGTGGTCTATTGCAAATTCTTGAAAAATTGAGCTGCGTTCAGCCACATGTTGTCTTTGAACTTCTTCCAGTCTCTTTTCCTGGGATTCCTTAAAAATCTTTGTATAGAAGTGGTTGCTACAGTGTCAAATCTAATTATTCTATGATCTAATATGGAGCGCTCATTAGATGCTCTCCAGTCTTTTAACAGCGCTTTCGTTTAAGTAATTTCTGCGGTTATATCAAGGACTTCTTCCCACACCTGCAGTTTTTGGTAGATATGTACAGATGATGTGCACCCTGGTTATATTGTCGCCATCACACATCATTATCTGCGCACCTTCCCAGCCCTGCAGTTTTTGGACTATTGTGAAAAGCCGTTCGTTTGATTCCGCACCCGTTATGAGACCTGGCTCAAAGTGGATGCCGTGGAACTGGCCTTCCATCCTTTACCCGTCTCTTCAACAACGGCGTCCTGGAAGTTTCCCTGATCATGGCTAGTGAGTGAACTTCCAGGTAAATCCGTTGGCAGAACTGCCACTATAATGCATTTTTGATATAACCATAGCTAACTTCGGGTTTACAGGCACCTGCCTTGTTTTTTGAAGCCATTATTTTAGCCCAAGATCTTCTTTTTCTCCTGATTTCTTTCCGGAGAACTAAACTCCGCAGCCCCCTTTTACTTTCACTGGTCTTGTCTCTTTTCAGGACCTTCTGCTTGACCTTGTGAGGCGTTAAGCCAGCACTGACATAGCAGAGGTATCATCAATCAAACAAAATGACAGCTGCTTTGTCCGCAATATAATTTAAATAATTTCAGCGCACTCGCTATCGAATGTCATGTTCTCAAAATTAAATTTCTGCTTGAGTTGTATTGCGTTCGATGTCGAATACCCCGATCCGGGCTAAGTATTTGCTCGCCTATAGCAGCTGCATTGGGCATGCGATTAGGACCATAACGTCACAAGTCATCCGGGAATAAACGAAATTTCCTGTGGGGTTACCTTCACCCAAAAACATACCGACTCACAGTGGCATTCTAAATTACACTGTAAGCGAAAGTTTTAGCCACAACATAAAAAGCCAACTTTGGTAAAATTATATTTACAAACACACGTGACATGTTGGCACCTGGAAAAGTGAAGTTTACAAGTTTACGTGTGCTCTCTGGTGTTGCATACACTCTATATGTATGTATGTATGTACATTAGACTGCATCGCTCCCCATACAAAAAAAAT
The DNA here is from genome assembly GCF_013731165.1 of Rhagoletis pomonella. Classification (NCBI taxonomy): domain Eukaryota; kingdom Metazoa; phylum Arthropoda; class Insecta; order Diptera; family Tephritidae; genus Rhagoletis; species Rhagoletis pomonella. The sequence continues at coordinate 4,647,852 of NW_023458565.1, read as the reverse complement.
CGTTACTGTTTTTACATGGGAATTATAAAATCTATTATATTTCAGGAGTTGTGCCAAAATATTTCGGAAAAATATTATGATTTACGAGAGCTGGATCGATTTCCAAATACCTCCAAAAATTGAGTTTTTAATGAATAAAAATATTTTTTTTAAGTATTTTTTGACAAAATTGTTAAAGTTAAAAATTTTTTTTAAAAATTTTCAACGGAATCATAATGATGAGATATTTGACGCTGTTTTTGAATTTTTTTAGAGATTGGCTTAATAAAAACTTCAATAACTCAGCCAAAACTTTACCGCTTTAGGCTTGTGAGTTAACACTGGAAAGGTATTTTCTCTCCTTTTTTATTTCTTTTCGAATAAACTCATTCAAAGTATTAAACAGAAAGGTAAGATGAACGAGCGTCATATCATAGAGATGTGTTTATATTTGAAAAAAAGGGACGTGAATGAGTTTTTTTTTTTCAAAGAAATAAAAAGGGTGAGAAAACACCTTTCATCAACTGATACCTCATTCAGTTATTCAAGCTTTTCTTAAACCAATGTTTGGAAAAGTTGAAAAACAGCAACCAAAATCGCATTTTTATGATTCCGCTGGAAAAAGATTTTAATATGTTTGTGCAGATTTTATAAGCTTAAACATTTTTGTCATCTGAGGGAATATTTTCAAAAAAAAAATCCTTTACTATTAATAAAAAATTCCATTTTTGGAGGTATTTTCAAATCGGTCCGGCTCACATAATTCTTAATATTTTTCCAAAATATTTTGGCGGAAGTTTGAAATATAATCAACCTTATTCACTTTTTTCGATGTATTTTCTATGGGAGGATGAAAAATTGTCGGCCAACAAGGCAGAATACATTTTGTAATGCCGGCGGGAACCCGCAATATTTTATGGTGATGCAGTCTAATGTACATAGGTAGGTAAGTATGTATGTATGTATGTACAAGTATGCCGAAGTCATTGCGGTGATCGTTTATTGTTGTTGTTGTAGTTGTTGTCAGTATTGTTAGGTCTAACACCTTTGTTAGCAACACATTGCACACTGCAATACATTCCCACAATGCGCAGAGCGATATTAAGTTGCAGTACAACAAAAAGGATGGCAAATTGTTAGCAACACAAACACAAATACTACACAAACGAACTTTTGTTATTTTGCAGTACAACGCCATTCATGTACAGTGTCTGTTGAAAGCCTTAAATTACTTGGTTTCTTTGTTCTTTTTCTGCAATGAAATTTTTGTGTTTTTATTACTAGTGTTTTTTTTTTAATTCCTCTTTTTTCATTTTTACATCACAGTTTTATATTTCACAGATGAGCAGGACACTGGACTGACTTCAGGTGTGAAACGCAACGAACCCTAAAACAAGTGATGTGACAAATGCAACTACAAGCCAGATGAACACCGGTATTTTTGTTGTGCTCTGCTCTGTTGTGCTGCTGGCATTTTAAAAGTTCCTCTTGTGTGTGTGTTTTTTTTTTTTCTCCGCTTGCTGCAAATTGCTTCGTTGTAATTAATTTTCTCTTTTCAGTGTGTGCACATCTTCTCCGACTTCACAAACATAAGAGTTTTTCCAACATTCAGTTCACTTATTAGAGGTCGCAGGAATTAAAAATGTTTACCGTTTTTATTGGTCTGCTTGACGCAATTTGGACTACAAATTTTTTAATTGTGTACGAAAGTATATACAAGTGCATTTGTATGTATGTATGAATATACTTAGGGCAATTTAATTTCGAGAAATATTCCGGAAGCTTCACAAGAATACACAATTAAATTAAGTTAAAGGATCAAAAATTTCTATAAAAGTAGCTTAGACCCTATATTTGATATACGTAGCTGTGTACATACGTACGTACATATATGTATGGCGCGGTAAGCCAATGGAGCCGCTGTATTTTTCATTCGCCGCACTATACTGGCGGGGATTTTGGTTAAGTTTTCAGTTGCATTGTTATTAAATTTTTCTTAGTCAAATTTGGTAATTTATTTTTCAGTTTTGTGGCTTCTTCGATTCGCTGGTGTTAGCTCATAACATGTCTTCACATCACATAAATCACATAATATGATGGCATCACATGATATGACAGCACATGACATGACATCGCATTACCTGACATCACATCACATAACATCTTATCACGAATCCCTCCTCACCTTCTCTAGGTTAATATGTAGATGAATAAAAGGATAAAATCAAAGATATGAAAGATAAAAACAAAGATCCAGGTAAATTTCAACACTTTACTTTTCTAACAACAAAGGGGAGGGTGAATATGTATGTATATGAATGATAGAAAAGATAGATATCAGGATAAAGGAAAGTACAAAAATAATAATAAAGTAAAACAGATTAAGATAAATGTAATTATAACGAGAAACGTATGTGTAGGAACAAAGATAGAAAAAGATAAAATATAACATAATATTAACTAGCCTGCCGTTTTATTCATAATTTCTACAATGAAATTGTCACAAGCTGCCCTTCTTCTGTGTGGCCCAGGCGAAATTATTTCTTTCGATAGGAATTGAAACAGATTCTGTTATAAAAAATCTAGTTCTCGAAAATTATCAAGTTTATAGTTATCGAAATTTATCGAGCTATCCACGTTCATTCAGTTATCGCCACGTATATAACTAGGGCTGTGCGATTATTCGATTACTCGAGCAAGTTGGTTAATCCATTATTCGGTTAATCAATTACTCGAGTAATCAAGATTTTGATTACTCAAAACGATGATTAATCGAGTTACTTGAAATATGATTACTCCAAAAAAATAAATTTGGTCGTTAAAAGAGGTTGGTTTGGAAAATACTTATTTTCTTTTTTACATTCTGTATATGAAAAAAAATTTTCGTTTTAAATTTTGAAAACAGAAACGTTGTTTTTAAATTATCAAGGAACTTTAACTACTTATACATATGTAAAGAGTTGAAATGTTGATTACTCATTTTACTCAAAATGTTGATTAATCATAAAGCAAATTACTCAAATATTATTTTTTTTTGGTTAATCAAAAATCTTGATTACTCGAGTAACTGAACTTTTGAGTAATCATAATATCTAATTACTTTATAAATAATTAAAATTTTGAGTAATTAATTAATCGCACAGCCCTATGTATAACTATTCAAATCGATTACTGTTTATTGAGTGGTATGTATACACAGAAATTTATCTACAGTTATCCATCTATACAAATTTATGGGATTAGCGAAATTAGTAAAGTAAATGAAATTTATCAAGTTATCGATATTTATTGCATTACAAACATTTATAGAATTTTTCGAGAAATCGTCGATAGTTATTAATTTGCTGAAAATTGTCGATTTATCGAATCGAAGCTTTTTAAATGTTCAAATATTTCGAATTATCGAAATTTATCTTAATCTGTTTTCCTTTATTTTTATCGAGTTATCACTGCTTATCGAATTTTATCGTACTGCCAGAAAAATTGGTCGATAGCTTTTGAAAAATATGTGGCTATCAAAATTAACCGAATATCGAAATTTATGGAGGTATTCAAAGTTTATCGAGATATATACATTTTCGAGTTATACAAATTTATCAAACCCAAAAACGCACAGCTATTGAAATTTATCGAATTTAGTCGAGATTTAAAATTTAGTGCAGATATCGAGTTTTGTTGAGTTAAGTGATTTTAGTGTTTATGAAATTCATTAAATTATCGATATATATCAAATTATCGACATTTATCGACCAACTGGAATATATCGGGTATATTCTAAGTCCTGGCAAAGCCCTCTAAAGACCTTCGAAGATATAAGAAGTCACGTTTTAGTTTCAAAGCAAGCGATTTTCAGGTAAGTTCTTGATTTTGTACATTATAAGTTAACCGATGTGCTAAGTTAGAATACGTCTCCAAGAGTTTTAAAAAACTAGAAGAACGGTCGAATTTCGACAGTAACTGGCAATCATAGTTCTTATTAAAAGCATTTAGTAATATGGCTGTTCAGTTAAATCCAAATAAAATACATATTATACTATCGTACAGTTTCATAAGTAAAAACACGATTGGCTGATTGCCAAAAAATTCCTACAGCTGAGATCACCTGTTTTTTGGCATTTGCTCTTATGTATCTTTTACAATTTCTTTCATTTCTATTATAATTTATTTTATTTCTACTACCATTTATTCAAAATACACTAACACCCTGGACCAAAAACACCAATCACTAACCAAAAACATGCCTACAGCCTGCCAAACAAACACCTACAGCATGCCAGAAAAAACGGTAAGCACAACATTTAGTTATGGGACAAAGGTAATTGGTAAATTGTGTATTTACCGGTAAATACCCAGATATTTACCAAAGTACTTGGGTATTTACCCAAATTGTGGGTATAAATCATAAGTAAGGAATTTTAAAGCAAACTAAAAGACATTTCTTTCAGATAGAAAGCAAATAACGCATTTTTTTATAACGAACTTGGTTTTTAATTACAAATGAGATAAAACGTGTATTTAGTCATAATCACTCGCTATCAGTAACCGGAAAAAATCGTATAACTATTAGAGTGTACGATTCCTGTTTAAGTGGAAGGGATGCCATCTGCAGCAACTTCTAGTGAAATACGAAGGACAGCTTCGCACTGATTTGCTTGCGTGCTTTCTGCCGAAGGCGGTAAACTATTTTTGTAAAGCATATTCTGGTCGAAGCCTTTAAAAATGGATTGAGATCATTAAAAAGGTCTTTCCACAACGGATGTTCCACCATAGCTAAAGAAACGCCGGTTACAAAAATTGCTTTAGCTAACTTGTGCCGAGTTGGAAGGGGTGCGCCTAATAAAATCAGATGGTGCTGGATAATAGTTTGCTGTCTGTATTTTGGGCGTTCCCAAATCGGTTGCAAGCATGTCTTAAATTCGCTGCTTTATTAGTAAGGGACACTTAACACAGATTGTTAAATGTTTTACCGTTTTGATATTATTGATTTATATTTTTGCGCACAACGGAAATGACCTTTATTTGATTTTTATTTTTGTGATCACAAATAATGATTATTTCACGATTTTTATTTTTTCCCTCATTGATAATAATTATTATTGAGTTTTATTTTTAAACTTAAAAATAATGATAATTGAAATGAAATTTGGACCTGAAAATTTTGGTACTTATTCCTTTTCTTAGAGTGTCGCTACCTCTGAAAAGGATACGACGGAAATCGCGCTGGTATAGCTTTTGCGTTTTTTTTTTTAATGATCATTATTCTTAAGTGAAAAAATAAAACTCAATAATAATTATTGTTATTTTTGATCGAAAAAATAAAAATCGCGTAATAATAATAACCTTTCGGCGAAAAATTAAAGCTCAAATATTAATAATTATTTTTAATTTTTATTTGTTGAACTCGAAAAATAAAAATCATTGTAAATTGTAGTAGACGTATGAACACAAATACGTGAGTATAGTTAAACTTGTTTTACGACGGTTACAACTTGTTGATTTTTTCGGTTAAAATTTAAAAAATAATGATTATTATCCATCCCTGCACTAAACAATGAAAATAAGAAAATGAAATGAATGAATAAGAAATGAAATAAGAAAATAAGAGGTTTTTATGGACATATGTACATATACACATACTTATTTATTTGTTTGGATATTTTTGAAAGTTCGCAAAGTTTCCTATTTATAGGTAGTCAATTTCGCAATGTATGTATGAAATCTAAATTTGAAATCATTTTTTCTTACATGCGAATAAAACTATTTATGACTAAGAACGTTGACCATTTTGGCACCGAATCAATGAAGCGTCCAGACCTTTGGTATTTATTGTTAACAAACCAAAAAGATTTTTATACTTCATTAACTAACCGAAAAAGGAATGAATTGGCCAAAACTTTTTCCATTAGTTTGGACATCTGCGTATGTCTGTATTTATACACATATGTACATATCTACATTGTTAAGTGCCTACATATGTATCTTTACACGCATTCATATGTATGCATGTGCGGTTCCAGGAGGAAAATCGATATTTCCAAACTTTAATTTACTACCTTCATTCTCAAATCACTTTGTGTGCAAAGTAAAACAAATCATGGCGAATGTGGGAAGAAATGTGTAACTTTTCACAAACAGAGCGAAATCGATGAAGGCCATAAGTTTTTCTCAGATGAATTTAAAAAAAATCAATAAAGAAATTCAAATGGAGCGAATTTTTGTTAATTTACTTTAATAATACGTTGAAACAAAATCAAGAAAAATGCAAGAATTTAAAAAACAAAAACCTTGTACAAGTCTCTATACAAATATGTAACAAATCAATTAAAAGAGCCTTTTACCAACGAAAAAAATTTTTCTACGTATCTAAACATTAGCACAATATATCGACACCTGAGTGGAAGATCGACCTACATATCTCGGCAGCCAGTTCAAAAACGCCCTTCGGATAGGTCGATCTTCCACTTAAGTCGAACGGATTTCGTAAAAAAAAATTATGTCATGTCTCCGATTCGCTTCAAATTTTTTATGGAAAGAAGCTAACACGTGTTTGAGGATTTTTTTTTTATTTTCCTTTTTTTTTAATTTTGTGTAATTTGTTTTCGAAAACTTATGTTGAGATATATTTAGTAAGGTGTTAAACATCGGGGTTTTGCAAAGAGTAAAATTTTATTGCGGATTCCGATAGAATGCCTACCCAGACAAACCCCTAGAAATGGGCATGGCAATTGCAGGACTAAAGTTAGCGAAACGCAGATTTTATTGCGGATTTCGCCAAAATATCTGTTACTAACAATATTTGTTCTACAACTTTTTCATTTCATATCGTCGTTTAAAGTGCAAAACCGCGTATCGTCATTCTGCAAAACCGCGTACCTGACATTTGCTGCCAAAAATTGGATTTGCTTACACTAGCTCTTGGCTCAATCCTTATTTATTCGTCCTAAGATATACTAGCCAGAAATGCGATAGCTTTATAAAAAAGAGAATCATATTAGCAGTAACAACTGATTTGAAAAACTGTCACTGCGCTATTGTATTTTAGGCATAAGAAAGTCCATGCCTAGGAGATGTGCAGACGTATTAGCTAAAGAAGGTAACTCTACAAAGTACTAAGTATATTTTGTATAATTTTTATCAAAACAAAATTTTTCCTTACTAAAAAGTGGCTGAATTCTATTTAATTTTTTCAAAATTTTCGGAATTTTATTTTTCAATTTTTTTCGAGCTTGTGAGAATTTTTTGACTTCAATATTGTTACAGTTCTTCTTAGAATTTACTTTTTATTTATTTTTTCTCATTTTTATGAATTATTTCCGTTCACTATCGTCACTTCATTTCATTTTGGAATTCTCTTTTTGCTTGTTTCTGTTTTTAGTATAAACTAAATTTTTGTAAAAAAGTAAATTTAAAATAAATAAAGAGAAATAAGTGGTCAAAACTTAAGAAAAGGTAGTGTCGCCACCTTTGTATGAATATACAAGCTCCCAAACGGTTCACACTGCTTCTACACAATTTAACAATCACTGTTGGCGGTAAGCAATTCCGACGTGCGCCTAAATTCATGCCACCGAACCGAATTCAGTTTTTGTGCTTACTGGGGATTTATATAGTGTTGTTCCGATACAAGTAACTACGAGTAAATACTCGATATTTTCAAGTACTGAGTACTTTAGGTACTCCAATCTTTCCCACAAGTACTTAGTTGGGTATCGAGTACGCGGTTAGAGTATTTACTTGTTTTTCCACCTATTCAGAATTTTGGTTGAGACATAAAGTGCTATAGTATTTTTGGCAACACGTTCAGACCTTAAGTTGTACCCAACCTTAACGTGCATGAAGCTAATAAAATAAGTTGGAGAATCGGACTTTGACAACGCCTTAATAATTGAAATTGCATACAGAAATGAAGAAACTGTCAAGACTGCGTTCCCGTACTAGTAAAATTTTTACGTTTTGCTAGATTTACGTCCACTCTTTCCGTAGGTTTTGGCCAAAAGTCCTCGATCAAACTTATCGCTGCTCTTTTGGCAAGTTTCGATTGGAAAGTGCTCGAACTGTTTATTTTTTTCTTTTCTTTTCCCATGATGTAGCATTGCCGCGGCGGCAGATAACGCAACTTTCTTATTAAACTTATCAAACTTGTATAATAAATATATTCAAATGCGTATAAATATGCACAGGCCCTTTGAATTTGCATATATAATATTTTCTGAAATTATTTGCCGCATTTATTAATTCATTCTGAACGTTTGGAATGAACTTTTTTGTTTACTTATTCTTTAGAACGTTCCTGATGATATGTTAACGTATATTTCAAACGCATTCTATTTATTCTGGCTGTGAAATGGGATTATCCGGAATGTATAAAGAAACGCAGCCATTATATTAGTTCTACGGAATGCTGTAATGAGTTCGATACGAGTAAGTATCGAATACTTCTCTCCGATACATTTGTAGCATCGATACTTTTCTTCGATATTTTAAAAGAGTACAGGTATCGAGTACACGACAGTATCGGAACAACACTAGATTTATAAAGGGAACATAAATTAGGATGAAATATAGGGGGATCAATGGTGGCCAACAAAAACACCAATACTCTACTGATGCAAATTTTCTAAACATGCCAAAATAGAAGCCAACAATTCACATACATATATTTACACATATAGTTATTTCGCTTTTTCAATTCACTCACCTTATAACTTTCACCAAGTTGAAGATGAAAATTGCACAACTACACTTCAATTTAATATAAAAAAAACACTTGTTCGGTCCGGCCCGAGCCACTCGCGCACCCCATCTAAACTATATCGCCTCGGAAACTAAAAAGAACACTGCTCGCGCATATTTTTCTCTATTTTGCTAACTAAACCACTTAGTTTTCCTAATTATACATAAAACTAACACTTTTCACTACATTTAACGCAAACTTAAACATTTTCAGAAATTTGAACACACCTCGACGGAAGCAATCGCGGCACTATTGAAATGGCGTCGGAAATTCTGTGAAGCGCAGAGGTGTATTTACCCAGGGAAATATGGAGCTAATAAGGTGTTCACAGTGTTAGTGTAGATTGACTAGGTTAAATATTAAAAATTTGTTTTTTTTTGTTTTCATGAAAAAATTGTGCATACAACCAAAAAATGCAGAAATACACACAAAAATGTATATATACAATTTTGTTTGTGTGAATGAAAATGTATAGAAACAGGAACGTGCCACGGTCAAGCGACAAGTAATGCTTTTAACAATTAGAATTTTAAAATGATAAAAGCTTATATTAAAAATCTTGTACGATAATTTAGAAATCAATAAAAATGTTCAGAGTTTAATAATTGGTGACGAATACAGAATTTAGTGAAGAGATATTTCAATCCGATGGCAATATGTTAGTTATGTGTTATAAAAGCTCTCATTTAAAAATTAAAAATACACTGGCCCATCGTCGTAGTCGTAAATTATAACTCATTCTTGTAAAAATAAAGTTTTAAGTTTAGAATTTTTTAGTTGTGTCAATTATAGACATCTTATAAACAGGTTTTTGTTAAAATGAGAGAGAACAATGCTATCCATATGAAGAGAAAAAATTTACTCGGCAATGTAAAGAAATATGAGTACTTTAATTAGTTCACCCTGCGTACGCTGCAGGATTGCGGAAGTCGTGAGTTCGAATCTCACAGCCAGGAAACATTTTCTTCCCTTTTTTATGTAGTTGTTGTGACCCTTCTAATTAAAATTAAACTGCAAAAAATTTGATTAACTTGAAATAATTATGTGAAAATACCATAAACAAAAAAAATGCTAAAGTAAAATTTAATAAAATAAAATAAAAAAATGTTTATATTAAAAAATAAAATTTGAAAAATATTGTTTGGAATCGCTGGGAGTGGGGACCGAACGTGGGTGCTACTGCGTTTACTACTTCAACAGCAAAACAAAACTTATAACCGTACTTTACCAATTTAAAATCACGTTCTTCTCACTTTAAAAGTTTAAACTCTCTTTTTGCCATGAAATGTATTTTAGGTTGACTATGAAAGAGTTAGGGCCAATTTCAAATGAATATTTAAATCACACTTAAGTTTAGTTGTGGATTGTTGTTTAAATGCCATTTAACTTTCGTTAGGTTTCAGATCAAATTAGTTTAAATATGCCAAACAATTGGCAGCACTGCTCCTTATTCCTTTAAATTTTTGGTGCATTTGCTTGTTTGTTTACATTTTGTGCTGAACAGCTGATTGTTTTTAGTGGGATTTAGTGGGATTGATTAAATATAATACGAAAATATCTTTTTATAGATAAATATATCTGAATTGAAACATTTTTCTTTTTCTGAAATATTTTATGAAATGACATAACCAAGTGATACCGATAAAAAAAGAAATTAAAAAGACTCATTGTACATAAAATATCATAAAAACATTTGGGTTGTTGACGCTTGCCTGGTTATCAGGTTATCTGGTTATGTGGTTATATTTTTTATTCAGTTTAGAACAATAACATACACTGCAGAATAATAATTTTTAACCAGATAACCTGACACGTGTGAACAACCCAATTTTTCTTTATGCCAATCACGACAAACAACTTGTACAAGTTTTTCAATAAAAGTTCGCTGTATTGTACCTATTACCCGCGTGACAGCAAAAAAAAAATGTTTGCCCTTTTTTTTAAATTTGTATCTACCAATAGCCCACTTCGATTCGAACCGAATTTTATTCGATCGCGTATGCCGTGATTCGGGAACACTTTTATGTACATATAGGTTTTTTGTTGAATATTTTTTTTGATGTGAAATACATACAAGGGGTCTTCATCAAAAGTGATAAACTGATGATAAACTTGATAAACTGATAAATTTATTATTTTGATAAATGAACTGTCAAACTTTGTATGGAAATCTATTTAACCAAAGTTTATCACTTTATGCGACGATTTTGGTGAATAAACGAATAAATGTCAGCAAAATTCAACCCTGACAGACTGCCAGGTGGTCGACTTTACTACGAAAACATAAAAGCAAATTAGCACAACGGACGAGGTAAGGATGAGACATAACTTACCAAGGTGCGTTCATGAAAGAATGCGGATAAACTGATAAATTTAAGCAATTTATCACTTTCGACGAAGACCCCTATTTTGTTGCTTTATATAAAAATAAAATTTATCCCAAGAGGAATTCATATAAGGTGATAGCAGGTGTACAAAAAAAAATTCAATAACAAATTTTATGCAAAATGCTAGTAACAATTATTAACATTTATTAACGCGCTTTAAAAAATTAATTTTTTATTAAATTTGTTTATAAAAACTTATTTTGAGAATAAAACATAAATAAAAAACGTAACGACATCAAAATGTTTTAAATAAATAAAGTAGTGGAGACGTGATTATTTACTGGTGCTGCAAGCAATGTCTATTTCGAAAATTTGGAGGATAATGGCCCAAAACCATTGCCTACCATTTATTTTTAGAGTAAATATTTGAACAATAGACATTTAAAATTGTATAATTTTTACCATGTAAATATTTCTGTATTTATTAACTTTAGGCGAATACATTACGTGAAAATTGTGTTAACCCGGCATCTGACAGGTGGAGTGACATAAACCCCAGCATCGTAATTATTCTAGTGCCTGTTCTAACTTCAGTCCAATTGTAAGCGATTTCTAAGTGGCTTTAATAAATAACGCGACATATTTTTATTGCTAACCATTTAAAAAAGCTTGATTTTTAAAAATAGTAAAGAATTTTTGGGTAAGAACGGGATACATAGATACAGATGGCCGGTTAAAATATGCTTGCATAATCCTAAAATTTAACCTACATAGTCAATTTGCATCAACACTGTGAAAACCATATTATCTGTGTAAATACACCTCTGCGCTTCACAAAATTTCCGTCGTCATTTCAACAGTGCCGCGATTGCTTCCGTCGGGTGTGTGTTTTAAAATTTCTGCAATTTGCGTTCGACGTAGTGAAAAGTGTATAGTTCTCTTTAAAATTAAGAAAACGAATTGCTTTAATTAGCAAATTAGATAAATAATCGTGCGAGCAGTGTTTTTTGTTAGTTTTCGTGGCGATATAGTTTCGATGCGGAGCGCGAGTGGCTCGGGCCGGCCCAAGCAAAAGCGTCGATTTTTTTTAATAGATTTATGTGTAATTGTTAACTATCTAGGTCTAAGAAGGTACAAAGTATAAGGTGAGTGAATTCAAAAAAGCCAAAGAATTATATGTATACATTTAAATCATTTTATTATGTCTGCATAGCCTTTAGTTGCTGTCTTTTTTTCATTTTTGCGTATTAGAAACTTTGCATCAGTGGTTTGTTATTGATCCCGCTATATTTGTTCCTCGTTTATATTCCCCTTATATCTCCTCAACACAAAAACTTAATTTGGTTCAGTGGCATTAGTTTAGGCGCATGTCGGAATTGCTTGCCGCTAACAGTGTTTGTTAAATTAGTAAAATTTTAGACAAACTGTGATCAGTTTGAGAGCTTTTATGTACATAGAGTGGTGGCCACATATTTAATTAGGGAAAATTTTGTTTTGAAGTTTGGAGCATTTATTTATTTTTTACAATAATGTACAAAGCAAAATTACAGTAAGAACAGTGACAATAATAAACAGAAATAATTCATAAAAATGTAAAAGAAAATTCGAAAAATAACAGTAATAGATAATATTGAGGAAACCAGCTCCTAAGGAAACGGGCATGAAAAAATTGCCATTATTTCGTTTTAAAGTATATTAATTAATTAAATTATTTAAAAATATCGGTGCAATGTAGAATAACAATTTGGGTATTAAATAGAAGAAAAACTTCTCTAGAATTAAAAAAAAAACATTTTGGTGCGAAATGACGAATAAGTATGGAAAATGCCCTATTAGAACCTTATACTTGAATATTCTTTTAAATTCCATTAGATATTTTTGGAAAAATGTATGTTAAGAACTATTATGTACACTTACACATTTTCGAATTTCGTCCTTCTAACTTTATTAATTTAGGACAAAAAATTAAATAAAAGGACATTTTCAATTCTTATTCGTCCTTGTGTATACCAGGTATTCCTTTATTGTACGCCGCGAGGCCAAATAATTTGTCTAACAAAATCGATGTAAATCCAAATTCCCACTTTGTACAAAAATTAAAACTCAATAAAGTGGCATATTCTAGTTTAAAGTGTCTACAAAATACCGTTGATTTTTTATCTTTTTGCTGACGGCTTCACGCATTTGCTTCCTTCATACAAAGTTACAATGATCGACAAATTGTTTTGTATGGAATAAAATAATAACACTGTCTGCAAAAAAAAAAATAACCAAAATTCAATGCAAGTTTTTGGCCTATTGAAACTTGCATTTTGATAAGCTACAAAACTACATGCTTGGAAATTTTCTAAAAATTATGAATACAAAGTTTATTGTTGTAGCATTTTCTTTAATTTCACTACAAAGTTCCCTATTTTTGCATAACAGTATTTATATGCATTTTTATAACGTGTTTCCACGAACACTGTGTATTAAAAAATTTAGACAGCAAGAAAAGTATAAATGCAAGTTGGAAAAAAACCGCAGTATCCATTTTTGGAATCCAAAAAAAGTATTATACTGCGAAAGAAAGTATGTATAGATACTAGCGTTTGGCATACCTGAACTTTGAAAACCTAAATCATAATTATTTTAATTGTTGGTACTCAAAATGGTTTTTAAGAAAGGTTGTTAGTTTTTATGATTTAAAGGTGCCGCCAGGAGTTTTGCCAAAAAAATCACTAAATACTAATAAGCTAATATCTAATAATTTCATTATCTTCTGTTTCTTTATAACCACTGTTCTTGATAAACAACACGACTATTACCTTCTAGATCCGAATTGAATAATAAAGAAACACGCCCACGGTCAATTAATAGGAAAAATGTGATCCATAAATAGTGTGACCAGACATGCATTTTTGGAGCAGTTGTAAATTCAATTGTGACTTTATTACTCATTTGTACAATTTTAACAAAAGTATTTCGCCGTCGTGTTCTTTTCGAAAGGAACGCGAAAATTAGTTTGTATTGTATGCTACGCAAAAACGGAACTAGATGTCTCGTTTTGGTTTTGAAATTTTAACACATTGAGCAGATAGCTTTCTGCCAATATAGAAGTAGTACATATATGACAAAAAATAACCCGCCATCAATTCCACAAGTTATCTTCTATATTACCATGTCTGTTAAATGAAGACAAATACCTAGCTAGACATTCTGAGAATCAATTTAACCCACCTTCAACGTCTGGATGCCTCCCTTTCATTGATAAGTAAAACCAGGCAACTTCGATAGCCGAGGATAGGAGTGCTCGCAGTAGGTACGCGCGCGTACGCTCTCTACCATTTTTAAGCCAGCTAAGAACACATTTGTACTACACTTACCATTACGACAAATAACAATTTTCACGGCTACGTTTTTAGCAGCCAGATCTGCTGGTGGTATGTTCAAAATCACGCTTAGTGTAACCGTCGATGTTGCCCTCAACGGAGCATTGCCTATTCATGCGTTTCGCATAAGTTATCTTATTCATTACAGTAGAATCCTGCAGAAAAATTTTTCCAAATCGAGGTGAAAGAGACAGAGTTACATTAAGGGATAGACCCCTTTTGTTTCTTACTATCTTTTTGCATTCGTAAAGAGCGACGCATGCCTATTTCATCCTCTCTCCTGAATTTAGTTTCCATCACAGTTTGCTATTCAGTATTTCTCCCTGGTAGTATGATCTTTCTGAACCAAAGACAAGTTCCCTTACTAAGCCTTTCTCCATTCTCTTTTCAATACGAAAGCTCCGACAGAAACCGTTAAAGCCGTTTTCTAGTAAAGGAAGAGACCAATTATCTAGGTATTATACCAGATAGGACACTAAACTGGGGGCCTAATATTGCAGTTAGAGTGCGAAAAGCAACAGTAGTACTATACTCTTACAGCAGGTCAATAGGGAAAACCTTAAAAATATGGATAAAGTCCAAAAGCTCGCGTCCAGACTCATAACTGGTGCAATGAGTACAACACCACCTAAGGCACTGAACTTTTTTCCGGCTGACCTATATACCGAACAGGTCGTAAGCGTTGTGGAAATTCGTATGAATAGTTCACAACTGAGCTTAAGTAAGCAGAATGTTAGTTTGATAGTATCTGCTATAACCGGACACTGCCTAATTGGCTAGCATTCCTATCGACTAGGCGTACCATTGTATGACTTCTGTAGAATTTGTCAAGATGAAGAAGGCACTGTGTGCCAGTGCCCTGCTCTATCCAGACGAAGACTCTAGACACCGGGTAGACAATTCTTCGAAAACTTGGCGGAGTGATGCGTGGAAATCAGGAATCTTCCAAAATTTCTGCGAAGTTCAAAATCGTTTTAGGAGGGATTGGGAGTCGCGGAATCAAAAAGGGTCCTTAGCCTAAGTGTGTCTTATAGACGAGCGAGAACCTAACCTAACCTAACTCACGAAAGAACTCAGCTTTCCAATGGTCCGCCGAGCCTTATCATCTGTTGACAATAGTGAATTCCTCTTCCAGCGATAGCTACAATTTTTCGGCGTCCACTAAACTTTTGTCCTGTAAACTAATTCAAAATTCTATAACCTTTTATTGCGGCACTTTAGAGACCTTAAAGTAAGAATAAAAAACCGAACTCTTAGCTATTCAAATCGAAGTGGACAATCAACTTTCTACTTCTGTTCTGTTGTTGCAATCAAAATTCTCGATCAATGTCAGGCGAATATAAAAAAAATATATCTAGTAGTGGGTATGCACTTGCATACGCTTGCATTTATTTAAGTTGCACTAAAAAATGTAAATTGTAATAAAGTCTTTTTGGTTTCGTTGCTGTCAATACTGTAATTCGGTAAGTTAAGTAAGTTCATATTCACAAAGTTAACTACAATTCCTTTGACATTGGCATAAGCCGCTGGATTGGCACTCAGCAGATTATTCGAGAAGCGGGTGAACAGTATGCAAAACCGAAAATAAGTGCTCGAATCGTTATTTGAAATTCATATCTTGGCAGGGTGCAGCACCAGTAAGCACACTTATGAACCTACGTACCTGGATAGCGATATACTTATATATATATATATATATATATGTATGTATGTATGTATGTACATGCTTGTATGCACTTGTACTCCCACGGCATGCCTGTTTGTCCTTACAATTGACTGCTTTGGTAGGGACCTCAAATAGGTCAGAACGACTTTGTTTGCTTTGTTCGCCTTTCGAAATTTCATTCTCACATAGCAAAAACGGATTTTTCTTATTTTTCCACATTTTTTGCATTGCCTTGCTTTGCTTTGCCCTGCCTTGGATTGTGCTCAGCATTGGCACTTTATTGAGTAAAATAAACGAGAAACTGTGTGCGGTGGCAGAGTACCAAATGGAGTACGAGTTCCGTTGTGTTGAGGGAGGCGGCGGGGGGAGTAAAGAAAAACGTGTAAAAATTCACGTTTGTCGATAAAAATCGGACTGCCTGTGAGTGTGCACACACTGCAACCCGATCGTAAGTTGAATGTCAAAAAGTCAGTGGACGTGAAAAATGCGGTGTGTACTTATGTATATGTATATATCAGAGAAGCTCACTGAATCACATCAAACTGAATGTATTCAACTAACCATTCATATTTATTGGAAAGCCTACGAACGCCATATCCACCTTAAGTATGAGGTATCAATCATAAAGTATGTTTACATATAAATATAATCTCAATGAAAGCTCGTTTGTTAATCGCCCCGTTAACGTAGTCAAATCAATGATTATCAGCGGTCAAATTTGTTAAACTCTTTTTACCACTCTGGTCGTTTTTTTTGCTGACAAAAATAGTAATTTAAATATATTTTAATTCCACATTTTATTAAAAGTATATTTACGAACCTCTTCTCCTTGCCAAGTAACTTTAATTTTTGTTTAGTTCCACATTTTACTTTTATCCCCTTCTTCGCAAAAATAATCGACAAAACTAGATTGTACATCGAAAAGTTTTCGGTTTATTCTGATATTATATTATAATTATATGGTGATTTCGTTTCCTACAAAAAATGTTGCCCTTTCCCGCTGCAAAATGTGTTTGATGTTACACTCAACCCTGTAAAAGGGAATGTTTTTACCTTCTTGTCATTTTCTAGCTCATGTATTTCATAATATTGTCGTTTTAAGCAACCACCTGATTTTCAGAGAAACCATCTGCCCTGTCAAAGCTTCGAAGGGCAGAGAATATGCCTTTTTTTGTCTTAAATGCGTGTGACATTTTAAGAAACGAACACACAATTTTTTCACCGTTTGCCTTTATTTTAGAATCGAGCACAAAAAGAGAAAGGGGTTAATCAAAAGGCGGCATTTTTTGGTAGAAACGAAATCACCAATAGATTCACGAGGAAGGATTATTTTTTTATATTGTATGAAAGTTTAACAGACTTAATATTCGCGTTGATATTTAGTACATTTTTTTGCCGACGGTGCTACGTATTTTCTCCCATATAGAGTTCTCACTTTTTTATATGGAAGAAAATGTAAAATGCCTTCAGCAAATCGAATAGGCTATAAAACTTCACAATCAAATTTTTTTAGAAAATCTTATAAAAAGTTTGCTAGTTTATATAAACTACCACTTTTTTTATTTTGATACGTAACAGAATGTAAACATTTTCATTGTAAGTCCAGAAATGGGTTCATCATATCAAAAAAACACGTATAGCATGTTTTTATGAAAAATTTAAGCACTTATATAAGACACTATATAAAAAGTCTAAGTCAAAGAAACCTAGTTTTGAAATTGGGCCAACTCGAAATTGGTTTTAGACCAATGCTTTCCTCGGAAAATTTCCTTAGAACTACTCCCTGCATACTTCTATGCTATACTCGCATAATCGAAAAAAATTTCCCATACAAATTAACCCTTCCTAATCTATACACCCTGCACAAAATTGTGCAACGAATCTCTAAAAAGAATATTGTATTGAGCACGATTCTGCAAATTACTTAATCGATATTATAAAACCGAAAATTCGTTCTCCGATTGCATGCAAAGCAGTCTATTGGTAGTTCAACTTAATTAACCAGGGTTACACTTGGTATTCAGCTCGAGTTGACAATTTACCGTTTTTGCTCGTTTGGCTCTACCCGAGTTGAATATAATCAAGTAGAAAAGATGCATATACATGATATCTGACAACGCACACCCATAAATCAATGTTTTTGTACATATGCATACATGAGATTGGGGCGTTTTACTGATTTATATACACATACTTACATATATCCAAAGTATGTTTAGTGGTTCTGAGTATCAAAAAAGCGACTCGTTGCTGATCTCTGATGTGTATGTACCTATGTGTGTGTAAAGGTGTATCGCAAAGTGTGCGCTTTAAGAGCAAACTGCTCCCGATATGCAATTTAAAGCTGACTTAATCTCGGATTATGTAGGGATATTCAGTTTTTTACGTGCATATAAGAATATTTGAAAAAAACTCTCGAAGTGTGTTTCTTCCGTTATTGCTGCAGTATTTATGTAATACACATGATTTCATTACTATTTGTAATTAGAAGATGCCCTGCAGGAAGTGTATCTAACTATAAGCAAAGTTTAAGTGTATTAGAAAGGAGCTAAAAGTCACTTATTATCTGTATATTTTCTTTGACGAAAGCTGACTATGTTTCTATGGCGATGGCCGCGAAATAGTCAAGGGTGGTTACCCCTGCATTTGATGTAACTAACTTGTAACTAACTACTTTTGGACATAAAATATCAATAAGAAAAACAAAATATTTTTTTTAATTTTTTTATTTTTATTTCCTTTATTTATTTTATTACATTTCATATTTATTTGTTTCCATATTCTGCTGTAGGTGGTCCCATATTCGAACTCCGTGAGACATAACTTCAAAATGATAATATGAAATTTCGATCTTCCTTTTATTTGTTCTCAATTCTAAAAAGTATTTGCAAAGTGCAGGATATTTAAATAGAAACGCGTTTAAAGCAAATAATCTCCTTCATTACTCCTGCATTACTTGTCAAATAGTTTCAAGTCAGCTTTTTGTAACTAACTACAAGTTATATATTTTATAGAAATCCTGCAAAAAAGTTAACTACAAGTGGGTTATTTTTCATCAATTGATAATTTTTTTCTTCAGGGTACATAAACCTTAGATGAAAAGTTCTTAGACTAATCTTTTAACGCGGGGAATGAAAGGACAAACAAATCCTCAGTTTTTGAACTCTTCCAGCATTGACTACCTTATAAAATTAAAAACATTTATTACTAAGTTCTCTGCAAGGAAGGTAATTCTACCACCAGGATATGTAATGGGCGGGGAGTGCCTGTAACAAGTTTTACTTATATTATGATTAGAAAAAGAGTCCATCATAGGGTGTTCGGTTATTCGACTTTTTTCCTAACCCGCTATCCGAGTTATTTGAAACAAGGCAATTTGAAAACCCCTGTTCTTAATTCTTTCCGCGTTTGTATAACGCTTACAGTTAGTCAGAAATTAAATCTACAGATATTTTAAATTAACGTAAAATCAACAAAAATGTAGGTTCATTTGGTAAAGTTGTAATTCGCAGATCAACAAAAAATGCTGTTAATATGCTAAAATAACAAAACTATTTTGTTATATGTACATATGTTTGTGTTTGTAATATTGATAAAAAATATTATCGGTTGCATAATGAAATATTTTTATAGTATGAAAAAATATTTTCTATTTTAAAATTTTTTTGTATACCTTGTTTATACTGACCCTTTTCGCTGCGATTCGAAGCGAATGCATAATAAAGGTCTGCATGAATTCATTCAAAACGGCTTATGAATTATTCACATACAAAACCAAAGAATAATTTTGGCTTCAAATTTGTTTGAATTTGAGTGAATACCTGTCCTGATATATGTGTCGACATTACAATATTCAAACAAAGTGAAAATAATAATATAGCCGATTTTCAAACTTTTTTCTTTGTTAGAAAGGTAAAACCCATTTAAATTCGACCAAAAAACAACAAAGTTATAACTTCTTGAAGTTGTAACTTGAAGAATACTAAAGTTGTATTATATTTGTTAGTAAAAACTAATAAACGAAGTGATGGAAAAAAACTATAGGTATAGTCGTGTCCTATGGGCTATAACAAAACATAATTTCTATATGAGAACCCCTGCATATTTTTTTTTTTTTTTTACTTTTGTATCACCGTGTTATTAGAGAAATATCGAATAAAAACAGCAAATTTTGTTTACTTTTGACTGTGGTTTCGGCGAGTGCGCTATAAAGACACAGGTATAAACTCTTGAAAGAAATATGTGTGGAGTAAAGTCGG
>NW_023458565.1:4624254-4627416 GCF_013731165.1 Rhagoletis pomonella | reverse complement strand
GACTAGCTCAGCTCAAGTTCTGAACCAGTTTGATTTGCTGCAGGGTAATTAAATATGTATGAGTGTATGGGTGTCAGAGGAAAAATGTTTAAGAAAGTTCTAGTTTGAAAAGTTTTCAGGAGTGATGCCACCTGTTTGAAAAGTCGAATTTAATTAAATTATACTATAAATGCACAAGTTATTTGAAATATTCAATAG
This sequence comes from Rhagoletis pomonella, assembly GCF_013731165.1. Lineage (NCBI taxonomy): Eukaryota > Metazoa > Arthropoda > Insecta > Diptera > Tephritidae > Rhagoletis > Rhagoletis pomonella. The sequence continues at coordinate 4,627,218 of NW_023458565.1, read as the reverse complement.
AAAACGTGCTGTGAGATCTTCGGTTTGAGCATTTAGAATTTGCGTCGACCGCGTGGAGGTCATTGAGAGTTCGATGGACTACAGGTGTAGAATTAAGTGGCAGCTTTATCCATTCAGCGCATAATAAATGGGAGCACAAATTAGGGTGGTGTTCTCTTACCGCTTCTTTGCATCATAGTCGTAGCGGCTGTTGAGTGAATCAAGCTGCACTTTTAGCGAGATATATGTAGATTTCTGGATACCCGCTGAACCTAGTCACTAAGAGGTGTGTAAATACAGGACTTACGGTTAATCCTAGTAAGATGGAACTTGCCTTGTTTACTAGGAAGGAGTATACGAAACCCCACCCGGCTCTTCGCTCAATTGGAGGTTTTTGCTTGGCGCTTTCGGATAGAGCCCACTAAGTACTTGAGGTTGACTCTAGAGGCTTTCTATCAGCCTCAAATTTAAGCTTCCAATGCAATCTTTTCTTTAAGTAGGTATTTTCTTGCTCATTCATTCAAAGGATAATCAACCGGCTATACGCGAATCTCGGAGCAAGGTAAAGAAAGTATATTTTCAACATGTCGCCAAAGGCACTCGCATGCCTGTTGGTCTCTATTTACAATTTGACATATTTGACAAGATATAAATTTACTAAGTGAACATAGTCTGTCGTTGGGAAACCAAGCTTATTAAAGCGATCAAAACGTTGAGAAGAGGACATCACATGCAATTTTCTTTTAACGGTTCTGATCGTTAATAATCTCTTGCGAAGATTTGGTCATCAGTCAATGCCAAAGACAAATATTTGGAGTTAAATTAAATGCGCTTGTTTTTTGTTTTTATTATTTTATTTGGTACCATCAAATAAAAAAATGCGCACACACGCGAGCATACGGAGAGGCTGGTATGTACACCAATGTCTATTGTCACGTACGAAAAGCACTTGCAGTCATAAATATTCGCCAAAATCTTCCGTCAAATTTTACTTTTGACTTCAAGTCACGTAGCCTACCGCCGCAGACTGAATGCACGTGTGCTTGTTTGGTGTAGGTACTCCCGACGCGTTGCAGTCTTGGTTGGTTCATTTGTTGGCCATAATTGCGGTGTGCAGGATTTATATGCGTGTATGTGTGTGGCACCTGCGCTTTATAATTTTCCATTGCTACTCACACTGAATTAGCAATTAACACATTACAGATGTGAAATATTTTATGAAGGACTTTCTTTGCAACTTTCGAGCGTAGATGAAAGTTTGTAAGTAAATAAAGCTGCAATTGTAAAAGTTCGAATGAGAACAAAAAGATTTTAAGACCAATTAAATAATATATTATCTGGAAAAGGTCTAAGATTATTATTACTAAACGAAGAAATGGTGGAATTTTTTCACTGGACCGCTCTTTTTAACGAGAATTAGTCCGGCACTTAACCCGTTCTCAAAACTCTAAGTTTAAGTCCCCTAATGACACGTTTCGTAGCCAGAGAAGTCGCTCATATTCGAGACTAAACTTTCCAATCGCTAACGTATAGTCGAGACGGCAACATTAATCCGGATTAACGTCGCAGTTCATTAGTCAATATTGTGCCCTGACAGACGGTAGTGGGACCGGGTCCCATGGCCAGTAGAATTTTAATTAAAATTTTGTTTAATTCATTCTGGGCATGATAAGGTCTGTGGTAACCGCATCCAGCTCTAAAATGCCGCAACTTCTATGCCACCAATGCTGAACACCGGATTTGTAATGCCAATTGGTATATCATTCACGAGCGCTGACCGAATTACTCTCCATTTGTCATCCAAAATTAAATTGTTTTTTAAACTAAATAAATTGAAGTACACAACTGGAGTAGATTTTGCGGCACCTCTTCTAGTAAAAAGCGGATTAACTCGAAATGCCGCTTATCACAAAGCTTATATATATATTTTTGTCTGTTTCTCCACTAAAAAAATATACTCCGATTTGTCCACCCAAGCATTTCGTACTGTTTTGGCGAGATTCGTGGGTCGTCGAGGAATGTCCGAAAAAATTATGTCCGACAAAGCTTCATCGAAGCACAGCGCGCCTTAAACAAAGAACTCGATGCCTACATAAAACAAGTGGACTCAAAAGTGGTAGGAAAATTCAATGCCCAAGGTATAGATGGGCAATTCAATGGCTGTTAGTGACAAAGGACGAGGTATGCCTTCTCTATGATGAAGAAAGCTTCACTCAGAGGGTTTTTTCTAGTTGGTGAAAATCATGACTTTTAACTGCATACAATCGACTTTGTATTCAAAAATCTTTTAAGTAGCTTGGATATAATACCGCTAAAAAAATAGCCAAACTTTTAACGCCAGAAAAGCATTTGGGTTTAAGTTTACCGATGCTAGTGGCAAGACCATTTTCTATGCGCACATACATTTTGCAATATCCCTTAAAGTACGGTTATAAAGGCCAAATGCATTACTTCCACAACAACAGTTACACTCGAGTGTCTTACATACATTTCAACCCAGCTGCGAGAGAAACTTGCTAACTGCTTTACATACCACAGTGTGCGCCTTTGTTCACATTGGCCATTGTGACCAGGGTTGCCACTGACGAAAAAAAATATTTACCATCCACTTGAAAAAAATCTACCAAATCTGGGGAATATCTACCAATATCTTTTTTAAAATTATTTTAATAAAAACTGTAGTTTTGTTATTTTTTATTTATTTTAATTAAAACTGTAGATTTAAAAAAATTTTTTTTTTAGTTATTTCAATAAGAAAACTCTTTTTAAGAACTTTTTATTTGACTAGTTATACGGTATTTGAGTCATATTATTGGCATATTCTCAGTTTCCTTCAACCAAAAGCGGAAGTGATGAAACTAAAGGCAACAGTGAAACTTCTTTATTTAAAAAACTTCAACTCGAGTTGTTTAGACAAATACATTGACTAAAAAAAGTGATTTTTTTTTAATATTCGCACTATTTTTCGAGTAAAATTTTTTTATT
>NW_023458565.1:4612127-4624154 GCF_013731165.1 Rhagoletis pomonella | reverse complement strand
CACAGAAGCTTTTTCGTAGCTTGGCAACTCAAAAAAAAAAAAAAAAATTGTGCACTCAGCGACAGTAAATTTTACACATAAAAATAAAACAATATATTTGCGAAAACTTGAGCCAAAAATATATAGTAAAACTGCATTTTCAGTCTTTCTCTCCGACTTCAAGAATATTTTATAAGGACTTAGAAATTTGAAAAATATGATTACTTCAAAAAATTATTTAAAAAGTTCAGTGCAATGTAGAAAAATAGAATGGACCTCAGATTAAAGATAATATTCCGTAAAATCAGAGCGGATAAAATTTTTTGGTGCATAGGGACGATTAGGCATATCCTTTTAAAATTTTATCCTCGAATATCCTTGAAATGTTGCAGTATTTAGTTTTGAAAAAATTATATATTAAGGACTAATATAAACTCGAATACAACTTCGAATTTCGTCCTTCTAATATTAATAGAAAAAAACACATTTTCAATACTTAGTCGTTCTTGACAATTAAGAAATTTTAATTTTTTATTAATTCCACAGAATTTTCTCTTTCATTTGTTGCCCATATTATTAATTTTTAAATAATTTTTGGAATTAATCATATCTTTCAAACTACAAAGCTTTTTCAAAACAATCCTATCGTCAAAGAGAAAAACTAAAAACGTTGTTTTACTATATTTGGCCCATACTTTCGTCAGTATATTGAATGCTTCATGTGTTTCGACATTTTTTGTTTTTTGTCGCATGGTAAAATAATTTAAAATCGCCAGGGGCCCATTTCATAAAATTGAGAGGTGCCTGTCGCACCTGTCGTTTTTTTCTATAAAATTTCAGAGCAGATTGTCAGCGAACTTTTTTGGGTTTCATATACGCTTGTAGGCAGGCAACTGCGAAAATTTTGGAAAGCGTCATTGACATTACTTGACTATTGTCGACAATGGTGCTGACAATTGTCACTCTGAAAAAATTGTCGCGACAAAACTAAATATCTCCATCGGAAAGTTTTCACAGAAGAATTTCGTAAATTTATTTATGTATAAGGTAACTACGCGCATTTTATTACTATTCAATAATTTCTTAATATTTCTTAAAACTAAAATAATGCAAATGCAATTACTACTTACATATGAATTACATATTAATTTCATATGACTGGCGACATTTTGGTCAACAACAATTTTAAAACCCGACAATGGCAATTTGGCACATTTCCATTGGAATTTCTCATGGAATTGGAGTGGTGGTGACAATCAGGGAACGTAACTGTTACAACATTTAATAAAAAAATCACTCTTTAACAATTAGTTTTTTCCTTATATTTAATTACTCCTTAAATAATAGGTATTTCTGATTTTTAAATTCATAAATCCAAAATAACAATTATTTTTGATTTTTATCTAAAAAATCTGCAAATAACAGTTATTTTTGATTTTTAAATTATATATCTTAGATAACAGTTACTGAAGACTTTTATTTTTAACTGTCATCAATATTAATTAGTCACTGACTTTTTTCTTTAAAATCATACTTACAAAAGTCATAACTGCGAAAAATGATAATGATACGTTTAAAACGTATGATTTAAAAATTTGAAATCGGTTATTGATTCTTATTGATGACTTTTATAAATAAGTCTTCAATAATTGTTATCTAAGACATATAATATAAAAATCAAATTAATTGTTATTTTGGATTTGTAAAATAAAAATCAAAAACAATTATTTTTTTTTAATTTGGCATAAAAATTAAAAAAAAAAAATTATTTTCAAATTGGATTTTCGGTGAAAAAAGAAATCGATCGGTATGTATCACTTAGTTGTAGAACATTTCCTTCATAGTGAATTTTTCAATAACTGTTATGTTCGGTCCCTGGTGACAATTGTTTTTTTATAAAATAAAACACCAACGAAACTGTCGAATTGCCACTGACAATATGGAAAATACCTGTCGTTGCAAAATTATCACTGTCACTTAATGTACCGAACCAGTTCGGCGCTAGTGCGTTTCGCCACAGCATAATAAATAACAACATAAGAGTATGCGTGTATTTATCTACATACATTGCACATATTTGAATGCACTCACATACATACAAACACACATATGTATGCTGGAAAATCACAATTATGGCGTTTGATAGTTGAACGAGGCTTCCGTTTATTGTTTTTGTGCACAATTCACAAACAAAGTCGCACTCGCACACATCCATTCACTGGTTTGCACATACATACATACATTGTTCGGAATTTCAACGTATTGTTGTTTTTAATTGCAAAATTGCTGTTTATTTTCTGGTTATTTCGCAACTGGGATATTACTCCCAGGGTATTGTTTTAGGCAAAAGTGGCTATTTCACAGTTCGCGTGACCCAAGAGATATACATCTACATTGTATGTATTTATAAACATACCTACATTATATGTACATATGTATGTATGTACAAGCCATTCTATTATAGCTTTTGTTCAACTATACTGATTAGGTACAGCATAGAGTCGACACACAGAATGCAAAGATGGGGACTTTTAATTATGTGTTAGGCTATTATGGCACACTGAATACTTCATTTGTCGCACTTTTTGTTCCCGGATTTTGTTTGGTAGACAACGACTAAAGAAATGTTTGCGATTTTGCATTATTGAGATAAAACGCTAATTCAAATTACGTAATTATGTACAGTAGTAGTAACAGAAATTTGGTCAAGCCGATTAGCCATTTAATCGAGCTGGCGTTTTTTGGTTTGGTTCACACGTGGTTGGCTGCTCGGTTAGCGATAGGTACCGTAAATTGTACCTCTTTAGCTCTTTTTTTTTAATTTGAAAGTACATTCGGGTCTATCATACCATTTAAGGTAAGGGTCTATCATACCATTTCGGAATGTAGCCGAAGAGAAGGGACCTTTCTCCCAAGGTTATATTCTGGCTCTAAGAAACCATTACATTTTTTGGAGTCTTCGTCTAGTGGAACGCACTCCCACTCTGGTCCTTAACGTTATGCTTAACAGAGCGTTGGTCGATTTCACCGGTAAAGCGGCTGCAGCGAGGGCGGCGATCAGACCTAGGTGCACTGGTTGCCTGAAGGACTCGTGGTCTGGATACTGTAGTATTCTCAGGGGCTTCGATTTATTTCCGGGTAACATGAATCTCTGCGTGCCGAGCCTGGCTCCAGCCAGCTCTTTCTCAACGCATTCCCATCTACGGATGATTGGATGGAGGGCGGTGGTTGAAGGTGACCTTTTACATGGATGTGTGGAAGCTTGATGTAAGGGTCGCTGAAGCGGTATATTCAAACGAGCTCCCCATCAACCTTAAATTTAGGCTTCCAGATCACTGTAGTGGTTTTAAGGCGTAGGTTGCTGCTATTAAGGAAGCATGCGATTGTTTGCTGTTAGACGCGATGACGGCAAGGGAGGCTAACATCTACTCTAAACAGCCAGACGGAAATAAGGGCTTTGGGCTCACTTACGGTACGCTCGTAGCTTGTTGAGGAATGCCTTATTTCGCTTTCGATAGCGTGGGAATAGTACTATTAGCCCGATGCGGCATCCTTAAATAATTATCGCCAAGAAGAGAGATAGTGGGAGTTCCCTTGACTACTTGTGAAGTTCTCTTGGAAAGATGGGCCTAGTGTCAACTCAACGAAAGCTAGAGGAAAGCCGGGAAATATGCTAAGCAGAGGTCATTATGGCCAAGGGTAGACCGGGGGCGGATCGCGATGCCGGATCACTCGATTCTAGTGCTTACACTGACAAGCTGTTGTCCTATCGAGGTTCAAAGAAGTTAGATTGAATATCTTATCGGACTCCCCTTGACGCAGCTATATGTAGGACGACGAGCTGGAGTCATCTCTGCATTTCCTCCTAGACTGCCCAGTTTTAGCTTAGCTGTGGCATAAGCACTTAGGTTCATACTTACTGACAAGCCCGGAGGAGCTCTCCAGGATTAAGATTTGCCGCCTGCGAAACTTCGTTCTCGGCACTTAGCGACGGTGTCATCACATAGGATCCACTTTCACGATATAAACCTAACCTAACCTGTTAATAAAATAATTTGGAATTTCTAAACGGGTGGCAGTTTCCAGTTTTTTTTTTTAATATTTTTGAAATAGAGCTTTCTCTCTCGTTTGATACCCTTATTAAAACATTCCGTTTAACCCGTTAATTAAATTAATTAAAAGTTTTTGAACAGGTGGCACCCTCTCAAAGAATATTTTCGACATAAATCGTTTTTGAACCGCTTTCGTTGGACACCCACAATGTTGTGATACTTAACTTAACTTATTTATTAATCGATTTCCACCTTTCTAACAGGTGGCAACCTCTTCTAAAGCATTTTGGAATAAACCCCTTTCCCTTGACATCAACATTGTTTTAATATTTTATTTAACTTATTAGTTAATTGATTTAAAATTTAAAAAAATGTGGCAATTCTTTTAAAAAATATTGCGGAGAAGACTGCGGCACATCTTAGCGAAAAACAAGAAAATGGCAGAATGTTCGACGAAAGAAGTAGAATATTTGACAGCAAGGAACGTCAAGTGCAACAATACTGCGAACAGGCAGATAATGAGAGATTGTGCGATAGGTGTCAGAACTTTCTAGAGTTCCCAGGAGTGCGAAGCAGCGCGGGCATATAAAGGCGCAGCTACAGCGTACCAAAAGTTCAGTTGCGAATCAGCAAGCTACAAGTTCAGTTGTAATACAGAGATCAATTACCTTTGGAAGTTTTGTAAAGTGTTTGTTGTACAATAAAGTCAATTGTACTGTAATTTTTAACAGTTATTTTTGATTTTTAAGTCTTAGATAACTGTTACTGAAGACTTTTATTTATAAAGGTCATCAATATAAATTAGTCACTGACTTTTATTTTTAAAATCATACTTATAAAAGTCATTTGTATAAGTCGTAATCAAATTTGTTTGTTTTGTTTGATTTAAAAAATAGAAGTCGGTGACTGGTTTTTATTGATAATTTTTGAAAGTAAAAGTCACTGACTGCTTTTTATTGAAGACTTTTATTTATATCTATATCTTTTATTTATTATCTAACAATATAAAAATACGGGTAAAAAATAATTGTTATTGTTTTTTAATTTTGCATAAAAATTGCAAATAAAAATTTATTTTCAAATTTGAGTCTCCGTGAAAAAAGAAATCGATTGGTATGTATCACTTAATTGTACAACATTTCCTGCATAGTGAATTTTTCCATGGCAGCTTTCATTAATAACTGTTATGTGCGGTCCCTTGTATCTAATATTTAATAGTCGACCTTATCGCGTATTGGATGTGAAGAAATATTGCTAAAAATTATAAAGCAAAATAAAAATAAATTTACCCAATTTGTCTTTGTATTGCCTGTTAAATTATGGGAACAATTTTTATTTACATGGAATCGGCGATAAGGCTGGGTGTATATTTTGCTAGAAGCGCTCAGCACAAAATCTGTTATTTCATGCGACAAAAAATCACGCACAATAAAATCCCCAGCAGTAAATCTACGAGCATAAATAATTATGGGGTCTGTACATTTGTCTCCCAAAAGGAGACTTAGGCTGTCTGCACACTTGTCGTCCAATTATAGTTGCGTTATCGTCTCGCCCTAAAATTTTGAGCCGAGCACATGCATTTCAAAGGAGATCTGCACACTTGTAGTTATCGGCTAGTTATCGGCAAATCATAGAAGATGCAGAAACGGATAAGTACGCCAATGTCGTTTGCTAATCGTTGTGCACGCATTGTTTGTTTGCATTTTATGGGTAAAAAATAGTGAAAAAGTTAATATTTGCATTAAAATTGCATAAAAATTAGTATGTTTTGCATAAAATCTGTGGAAATTATTAAAAAGTGAATAACTGCATTAAAATTCAATAAATGTGAGCATTTTAGCTATAAAATATGATGAAATTGTAAAAAGTCTGTGTGCATGCACAAAACACATTTCAGGAAAAGAAAATAAGAGATATAACTGAAAAATTATGTCTAGTATTGTTGCAGCACAGTCTATATTTTAAAACATGATTCAATAATACAAGGTTAGATAATTATTGACAGCTGCGGTTTGACACTCCCTTACAAAAGGTTGCATTTACGGAGGACAGAGAAAGGGCAAGAATGCAATCCCTTGTTTCGAAAATGGTAGTAGAAAAGTACGCAAAGTAGGCAATTAGTAGTGAAATTCCTTTCGTAAATTCTAATGTATTTGCAGGAAATCTGGCATTTTAAACGAAATGTTGAACGTAATATTGATATATCTACGTGAATTACGTAATTTATATGCTATTTAGCCGTATAAAAACTGCAAAATGACTCAAAATTTAAATAAGACTACTATGAGACTGATGTAAACATCCAATGCATATGTTTTCATCAGTTAAATATGCTTCATATGCATATACAAATAAAGATATTGCACAAAAGCTTATACTTTTATTTCACCCAAAGCTACACTGTTTCCATGTAAAATTGCAAAGAAGCAACACGGTGCCACTGCTAAGGGAGCGGTGCGAGAGAGACAACTGTCAGTTTATCGAACCTTGTATTATTGAATCATGATTTTAAAAATTGCAGGTTTTTGTAAATATTTCGCGAAAATATCAACCAGAAAAACAGAAAAAACCTGCTCCAAGTGAATTTTTAGAAGCCAAATGAATTGAAATATCACGACCGAGTGTGCGAAAGTGTAGTCGTCATGTAATCGTTGCATCATGATTGTGACAATGAAGCAACTATGACTGGACGACCAATGTGCAGAAAGCCTTAGTCTAACCAAAGTACATACATATATTTTCGTACATCATGATAATTTGTTATTGTTGTTCTTAACCCAAAAATAGCAGTAATATGATTGATTTTTATAAACAGCCATGAAATATGAGAGTACTTGGTATGCCTATTTGCGGATTTGTCTCTGCATATTCATAGGCATTATTCATTCCGTAGAAGCAGCTGCTTTAGCCTACATATGTATGCATGTATATAAACTCAGACTTACGTATGTACGCCTGTATGCGCATGTGTATGAAATAAATACTTGTTATGCCATGCAGCCACAGTTAATAGACCTATTAGGCTAAAATTATATGTATAATGCATTTTGTATAGTCATTTATGACATAAACATAAACAAACCGCGGCGAATATTGTTCGCTTGAAAGTTAAGAACAGCTGTTGCAACAGCGAAACTTTCACATCAACTCTAAACTGCGCACCGGTGATTTATGTATGCAGACTAGGGATCTTAATTTTTCGGCTTCTTGCGATTGCGGGATTTTCGGGATGTCGCTATCACAATGCCGGGATCCCGGGATTAGTCCCGGAACTTGGATATTCATTACTTTTCAACAACTTAAATCGTGAAAATTGCGTGTATATTGTTTGAGAAGCTCTCCTACCATAAAATAGATAATAAATAAATTGGTTTTAAACCTACTTTTTTATTTAAAGAGGCGTTTTTATTTTTTCTTTCTGACATCGGGATTTATTTTGAAGGACGTTGTAATTTCAAGATATGATTAATTCCAAAAATTATTTAAAAAATTCAATGCAATGTAGCATGAAAATATGGCTACCAAATTAAAGAGACATTTTTTTAGAATTTGAGATAATTAAAAATTTTGGATTCACAAGCACGAATAGGTAATTTTTTAAGGTGATAAAGCTAGAAAGACGAAATTCGAGGATGTTATCGAGTTTATTATACAGCCATTAACATATAATTTTTTCAAAAACAAATATTGCGAAATTTCAAAGATAAAATTTTAAAAGGACATTTTCAATACTTACCAGTTCATATGCACCAAAAAATTGAATCTGTTTATTGTCTTCAGAATTTCCTCTTTAATGTGATACCCATACTTTTTCTCTAAGCACATTTCACTGAATTTTTTAAATCATTTTTGGATTACTGACATCAGAGTGAAAAACTAAAAACGCAATTTTACTATATTTGGCCCATGGTTTCGCGAATATCTTGATTTTTGTGCGTAATATTTACTAGACATTTATAAAAAATATTAATTATTAAATAAAAAAAGAAATATAGCCAATACTGGTCAAGAAGAGGAGTTTCTATTATTGCCATCAGTGCAAATTCAAAATCCCGAAAATCTCGGGATTATTTGCCAAGAATCCCGGGATTTTTGTGAATGCAAAATGGCCGGGATCCCGGGATTAATATCCCTAATGCAAACACATGTGTGCACGCACTTACATACATACGTACATATGTATATATTTATGTACTTGAGTGTCGTTTTGTATATATGAGTATGCAACGATTGTAAGTGGGTGTTGTTAAATATTTCTATGGGCCACCACAAATTGCTTTAGCATGCATTCATAAACACTTTTGTTGGTAAATTACTTAATGTAGGCACCCGGTGCGTATGAGTAACAAACCGCTGCATGAAATTCCACGCAACAAATCAGAAAGTTTCGGAAAACTCCGTTTTATTACTAAACTCCTTCGGCATCATGCAGGTGACCCGGTGAAGTTGCGATGAATTAGAAAGTTATATTAATTTGTAGTTTATTAATAAGCTTAAGATGTTAGTGCGAGTGGCCGTTTTAGCCGAGCAGTTAGAGATGTATACTATGACTCCGTAGGAACTGGGTTCGTTCGCTGGTCTGAGCAACATCTAAAATTATAAGGTTTTTTAGGTTAAGCTTCTTTGCGTTTGGTTGGGAGTAAATGCAAACCTCAAAAAGCGAAAAAGCGTCAAAAGAAGGTAGGGGATGCTGGGTGGTGGTTGGCAACGATTAACCCTGTCAGGACCATGGGAAGCATATTTCCCATAAAGTTACTGCACTTAAATTGGAAATTGTGTGTGTTTTTATTAATCATACGTATATTTTCTGTTTGTAAAATGTGTAAGGACTTTTTTTAACTGTGTTTTTTTACAACACTTAATTTATAAAAAAAATAGTTATTTAGGAATAATACATACCAAAGAAAAAATTACAAAGCCTTAGAAATAACAAGTTTCGCAGAGAAAAATAAACTGTATTTGCGTTAAAAATTATACCTTTCGGGAAAAAAATATTTTGTTGGAATAAAAATTAAAAAAATTATAACAAAAATTTGAAAATTTGAGAGGAACACATACTTTTTAAAGATATTTTATGAAGAAAATTATGAAAAATAAAAAATTTTTTAAGAAAATATGTCTATTAAAATCAGATATAAAAGAAATATATTTAACAAAAAAGTTTAACTAACAAATAATTTTCGGGCAAAATAAGTATTTCTTTGGGAAACCCCATTTTTGGGAAAATTAATTAATTTTGGGAAATTAATTTTTTTTTTATGAAAAAGTTATGAGTTTGATAAATTGTTTACTGTAGAAAGTTAAAAAATTAAGCGAATTTTTATTTGTTCGAAAAGAGTTGGAATTTTTTAAAATATTTGATTTTAATTATTTAGTAAGTTAAATTAATTATTATGTATCAATGGATGTGTTTTTGAAAATGCTTTTTTAAGCACATGTATGATGGTTGCCACGTGTTTAATAAATCAAATTGAATTTAAACTAGGGTATTTAGTTAATTAAGATAGGGATCACATTTTGGGTGTCACACGAAAGAGATTTAAGAAGGTTTAAATATCAAAACAGTTTTAAGAGGGTAGCCATCTGTTTGAAAACTAGAATTTAATTAAATTATGCACAATTTATATCAAATATTAAAGTACGGGTGCCAAACGAAAGAGTGTTAAGAAATATTTACTTTGAACATTGAGAAAATTTTTTAGGTGTATAAAGAAAGTTGCCATCTGTTTAAAGAAAGTTAAATTCAAATTATTTAATAAGTTAAATGAATTACTAAAAGATGTGTGTCACTCGAAATTGGTTTGAAATGCCTTTACTGCCGAACTATATTTACGAGTGTTGCCACTTGTTTAAAAAATCAAATTCAACTTGGATTTCAGAAATCATGTAGGTACCCTGCAGCAAAATTTAGGGACAGTCTGGCAAAGCGCTAGTTCCGCCCCACAAATTTCAGAACTGTCTCTGAACTACTGCAAAAGGGATGCAGAGCTGGACGGTTGAAACTCATATGTTGCTAGTTGCGCTGTGATCAATGTTACTCATCCTGGTCATGTGAAAGCTGACAAGAGATGCTATACTATATTTTTTCGATTTTTTAGTCCCTAAAACTAATAGCAAACTGTTTTCGTTTATTTAATATGTAGTTCTCTACATAGTTTATGCGGCAACTGCTAAAATATTTCCAAAAAAGTCGTTACTGGTATCATTAATGTAATGATTTCGATGAAATTTTGTTTGTAGTCTTTATTTTATTAGAAAAACCTAAATATAAAATATGGAGAAGATTGGATTACTATAACGTTCAAAACTCACAAAAAATGTGGTAGAATTTTGGGTAATTTTTGTTTCCTGCTTTCCAATCTCAGAAAACAAAGGTTATACAATAAAATGACTTAGGTGTCAATACTCGCTTATTCCCAATATCTGGTGGGATTTTTTCATTGTTTGAAAAATTCTTTTCGCTAAATTATGCAAAAAGAAGCTGAAAATCAAAAATTAAGAAAATCAAAAATTACATATATTTGCAAAGTCGCGCGCAAAGATCAAATTATATATTCGAAAACTACATAAAATTCTCTAAAATATTACTCTAATTTCAAGACCTGACGGACCGGTACTCACATACTTTTTTTACTAATAATCTTTATAATCTACATTTCAAAGTAAATTTTTTGGTATGGAAATAGGAAAATACCAAATAAATGATAAATACCTTCACCTGAATATTCCACGACATTTAGATAATTAATTACAATTGAAAAAGAAACACTTTCTGTAATGGGTTCAGCGCCAAATGCAACTAAACTGATTAGTCGGTATCGCGCCCATTCCCGTATTTTTTTGGAAATGTATCGTTCGTGAAGAAGGGGGTGAGTAAATAATGTAAAATTTGGTACTTATGACTTTTACTATTCCCTCTCTAAGTCAAACCGGTTTTTTACCAACTGTCACCATGACTTTTTTCTACCTGCCTCCATATATTCGAAACACTGTGCGCCATTTCCTTTTTAAATATTCACAATATATTTAGAGTTAAAATTTGTTTGTTATTATTTTATAAAACAAATCATGATGCTTGAAACAAAATCATATAAACCGTGTTTTAAAACTTTATATAAAACAAAGTAAAATTTAACGATTTTTCATCAAAATTTTTTGCCTTGTAATCAGATTTAAAAAAAATAAACATTTTTAAATAAAATATAAAAAATAAAGATTTTTTTATTATAACTATTTCGAGTATTCAAATTTTAGTGTAGTAAAGTGTAATCTTGCATCTTAAACGAAAATATTTAAATTGGAGAATATCTTCAAGAGCGTGCGTAAAAAGTGTTACATTAAATCAGCGCGATTAATTATACTAAAATTTAATGGCTTATAGAACTGCATACTTATAAACTCTGATTTAAAATATTGAAGTTTTTATAATAGTTTCTAGAATTCTACTAAATTACCAACACAGTTAGAAACGTGAATTTATTTGTTTATGTTATAATACTTATGAGCCATCCTTAAATAAAAAATTTACGAAAAATATTTAGCATGAAAATCATTGTGAATATTTAAAATTCTATATGTTCTTATTAGATGCAGGGGAGTCTATGTATTACATTTCAATACACTTAATACAATTTAACGCTGAGCTATCACAAATAAGCATTCAATATATCACCGTTTTTCTCATTTTTTTACACGATTTAGTTTAGATTTTTAATTATAAGTATCCCAGAAATACCCATTATACGTAACAAATATAAATTATTTTTACGAATAACAAAAAGAAAAAAAGGAATAATTGACACTTTATGTTCCTAATTTTAAAGCACAGTTCGCCTCAAAAAGTAAATTAGTGCAAATCAAATAACTCTTTAAACATAAAATGAAGTATATATTTTTTATTTACAAAATTGTGTGCGTGCTTATTTAAAGAAAAGGCTCTGTACTATACTTCTGTAGCGTCGTGAAATTAAAGGCGATGAAATATAATAGTGCCGGA
>NW_023458565.1:4580408-4612027 GCF_013731165.1 Rhagoletis pomonella | reverse complement strand
AACACATAGAAAAAATCCAAAAATTTTCGTCTAAATTTCGAATTTTTACTCTGAATTTTTAGAACAACTTAAGGTTTGGAGTTTTGAAGCAAATACTATTGGAGTGTAGCCAACAATGTGCTGCTTAAAATTCCCGTTGATTTTTTTATTTTTTTTCCATTGATAAAAAATGCCGTTGATTTTTTTTGCGAACAATAATAGTTACATACCTGTCAAATTTTTCTTTATATTTAAATAATCATTTAAAATATTTAGGCAATCAAAAGCTCCTCGGGATTCCAGTTTTTTAGTTTTAGTTTTGAATGGAGCGCGATATGTTCGCCTTATATCGATATATATTTATACGTATGTAAGTATATAAAAAGCATGCAAAGAAATTTATAATATATTTAAAGATAAATACGAAAAATAAATCGGGAACAGAAAGTTCATCAAAAATCTACCAAAATGAGAAAAAATTTACCTTTTTACCAACCCAAATTTTGTCTACCAATTTTGGTAACAATTTACCAAAGTGGCAACCCTGATTGTGACTAACATTGTTTACCTTGTTGTCACTTTAATTATCGCCTTCATTAAGCATAGTGTCTGCCTCAGCCTACTTTGCTAGTTCTCACCAGTTCTCAGACGTTGTACGCTACATAATTTTAATGGACATACATACATACTTGCTTAGATGCATAGAGAAAAGGTAAACATTTGAAGAAGCTATGTATATGTATATAAACAGCAGTCTACGGCTCATTAAAGAGCAGAAAAGGTTTTTAGTATCACTGAACGAAGTAAGGAAAAAGGCATTTGCGGAGTTTTGTGAATGGAGCATTGCGATTTTTTACTAAATTCCAGCTAATCACAAGCCAACGCCGCAATTTTTTCTGTTGCCTTAATATTGTTAGTCAGCGCAAAAATAATTAACAAAAAATGCGAATCCAATATTACGGATGAAGTTTTGAAAATGTTCAGATTTGTATGAAATTTCGACCCAAATAATTTTTTAGGCGTTGAAAATAGGCCCAGCTGAGTTTCAATGCCGCCTATGCACCGAAATTATGAAACAGAAGCACAGAATCTGGCTGGGAATGAAAAACTTCTTCCAAAAGCTTCGGATAACTATAGGGCATGCACATTGGATGTACGGATTCTAAATAGGGAGCTGCCTCTGCCCGGTTGGTTGATGTCCTTGGGAAGACTAAAGCTGCTATCAACGCCATCTAAGAAAGGCGATGGATGGGGCAAGGTAAAAACATTTAAGGCCTTGCAACGTCTCCTATAGGATCGCAAATCCGGATAAAAGAAAGATTCTACACCAACGAGCGCAGCCTCCGTCACGAAACAAAAGTTGCCATGGTTGGCGAAGTAGGGATCTTTAGTCCCAATATCAGGGAACTAAGCCCACAAGACGATGCAAATGAAACCAAAGTGATCATATTGTGATAAACGGATGGCATCCTTCTAGTGTTATGAACATATTTCCATACTTAGCAGGCACTACCGCCGAAGAAGTAGTAGCATTTCAGCGAGTCCGCTAGAACACTGCGGTGAATAGATAACCATTACACCATTATAACATTTTTTTAAGTCTAACTATTTCAGGCAAGAATTTAGCTCAAGTGCAAAATTTGAGCGAAATCGAAGACCATTAGATTTAATATGAAGTGGTTGTCTACAACTTTAATTCATTTTTGCTTGTATGTTTGTATTACTTTAGCCCACAATATATAAAATGAAAGCAATTTGATACATACATATATTTAGTTATGTCTTGGTCACATCGATATTGTGATTGCTTACTTTAAATTACACTATGCGACAGTCAAAATCGTATAACGTTTTTCTATATAATCAGAGGTTTTGCCGGTAAAAATATAATATGTATGAAGAAAAAAAATATTTTTTGCCTAAAATATTAAATTTTTTTAAAATTGTTGATTATATAGAAAAACGTTATATGAACGGATTAAAGGAATTGTAATTTTTAATTTTTTTAAATTTGTTTGAGCAAAATCGGACTAGTGGTTCTCGAGTTATGTCAAAAAAAGACCACCAAAGGTGACAATTTCCCCTATATGATAGTTATATATATATCTCGATTCCTAGACGTGACCCAGCGAAACGCCGGGACACGTATAACTTCTTTTTTACCGATATAACTTTCCCCGGTAGTTTGAAGCCTTCCCGATCACTGACCCCTACCATTTGTATCACAGTGTTATAACCAGGGAACGGATTTTATGGAAATTGCCTTTTTTTCTGCTAAAGAGATAGAGCATATTCGATTAAGAATGTCCACGATTTAGCTTTCCCTGATTCCATATATACACATTTGATGTTGCCTTTTTTGCCTTGTTTAAGATATTTGCCTTTTTTTGCCTTTTTTAAGATTTTTGCCGTTTTTTGCCTTTTCTACCTTTAAAAAAGTGATTATAGCATTTACAATTTTTTTTTTTTTAGATTAAAAAATATACTCATGCCCATGCGGCTTATAGAAGCGCAGGGACCTCTTGCCAAATTGGTGTTGAAAAAATTCAAAGCCGTTTTCTCAGCAAACGTAGGCTTGGAGACAATAAGGGGTGTGGATAAAATTGTAAAGGGCGAGGAAAGTGCCCTTATTCCTGATAATATGAACGTTTCAAACGTCCCATATTTAAATTGGGCTCCACTTGTATCAACTTACGTCGAGCGCACATTTAGTACATTCAAGGCTTTTCTTCGCGAAAATCGAATGAAAATGCTGCCAGAAAACTTCAAATTGCATCTTGTGGTTTAATGTTACTACAACTATACAGATTAAAGTTTTATGGATTAGAAACTCGAAAGGATAAAATAGTCAAAGATTAAAAGTAAAAATTTTTCATATAATGAAACTAGTTCATAGTTTTTCTCTGTTTACTTTTAATATAAACATTTCTAAAATAAATATATTTTTTGATTTTTCTTCGTATTTTCTGTCTTTTTTTAGTGCCTTATTTTGCTTTTTTTGCAATACCTTTTTTTTGCCTTTTCCTGCCTTTTTCGCTATTTTATTTTGCCTTTTCCAGCCTATTTCGTTACTTTATTTTGCCTTTTTTATAGGTTTTTAGGTCCTAAAAATCCGTTCCCTGGTTATAACCCACAAAATTCGAAAACTTCTTAGATACTCGAAACTTGAAAACTTCCTTAATGGACAGAATTTTATACATACATACATACTATACGCGTATACAGCTTGTAGCTCTTTACCTTAATTGATAATATTGTGTAGCTCTTTAAAAACCCTTTTAAAAAGATAAATACCTAACTTTTATAAGTCAGCATTAATAAAAAATGTGCCATAAAAAGCACATCTTTTGAATTGTTTATCTTTTCATTTTACCTTTTCATATTCAACTTAATTCCATCGCGATGACCTGACTAACACGAGGTGATGACAACATAAAGACTTGTAAGAGCACTATGCCATATACTATATGTATATTAGATTGCATCACAAAAAAAAGTTGCGGTTTTTCCGACGGGATTACATATCCTAGTATATTTTAAGACTTCTACCAAAATATTTCGGAAAAATATTAAAATTTACGTGAGCTGGACCGGTTTGAAAATACCTCTAAAAATGGAGATTTTTATGATTAAAAATACTTTCTTAAAGGATTTTTTGGTAAAAATTCCCTCAAATGACAAAACGGTCAAGGCTTAAACAATTTCTCACCCTTTTTATTTCTTTGCCAATAAACTTATTCAAAGGATTGAAGATAAAGGTAGGATGAACGCAAAAAAAATGGGACAGGAATAACTATTTTTGCACAGAAATAAAAATAGACGGAGACCTTATAAGTCTAAATTAGAATAGTTTTGGCCTAGTTATTCAAGTTTTTCCTAAATCAATCTTTGAAAAAAGTAAGAAAACAGCAATAAAAATCCCATTATTACGATTCCGGTGAAAAGATTTTTAAATATTTTTATGCCAATTTTTTTAAGCTTAATGTGATTTTGTCATCTGAAGTAATTTTATTCAAAAATTTCTTTATGAAATTATTTTCATTCTTAAAAAATTTCATTTTTAAGGGTATTTTCAAACCGGGCCAGCTCACGTAAATCTTAATATTTTCCCGAAATATTTTGGTGGTCGTCTTCAAATATAATAGATTTTGTAATGCCGGCGGATAAAATGCAACTTTATGTGGTGATGCAGTCTAATGTATATATAGGGTGATTTTTTTGAGGTTAGGATTTTCATGCATTAGTATTTGACAGATCACGTGGGATTTCAGACATGGTGTCAAAGAGAAAGATGCTCAGTATGCTTTGACATTTCATCATGAATAGACTTACTAACGAGCAACGCTTGCAAATCATTGAATTTTATTACCAAAATCAGTGTTCGGTTCGAAATGTGTGCGATTTATGGTCTACATAATCGACCAAGTGAGCAAACAATTAATGCGATTGTGACCAAGTTTCGCACTCAGTTTACTTTATTGGACATTAAACCAACCACACGAATGCGTACAGTGCGTACAGAAGAGAATATTGCGTCTGTTTCTGAGAGTGTTGCTGAAGACCGTGAAATGTCGATTCGTCGCCGTTCGCAGCAATTGGGTTTGCGAAACACATTTCGAACCGAACACTGATTTTGGTAATAAAATTCAATGATTTGCAAGCGTTGCTCGTTAGTAAGTCTATTCATGATGAAATGTCAAAGCATACTGAGCATCTTTCTCTTTGACACCATGTCTGAAATCCCACGTGATCTGTCAAATACTAATGCATGAAAATCCTAACCTCAAAAAAATCACCCGTTACAAGTACGTATATGCTTGTAAAGTGCACTAAAAAAATTCAACAAACGATAGTGAAATAACACATTTTTACAAAAAAATGGCCATTCCAACATTTTTGAGTGCTTACATATGTATGTAAGAACATTAAGGTGGTCCAATTTTTTTTATTTATCCCCCCATTGCATTTTCTGGGGTTTTGGTAGACCTATAAATATACCTACTATGGAAAAAGGTTAAACTAATAATTGGGCATTATTACTGGATATCTCCTGAACAGAAATAGAGGTTTCCGATCGAAAAACATCGACTTTCAAAAATTCTATACCATTTCTATGAAACATGGAAAACTTTCAGCGCTTTGAGCGAGGGGTTACTTTTTTTCCGTATGTCCTGAAAATTTGCAATTGTTTCATGACGAACACTAAATTATTTAATCCAACTTTTATAACAAAATAAAGTTTTTTAGTGTTCGACAAGTCCTCTCGATTGATATAATGGTTGTAATTCCGTATGAAAAAAATTAAAAAAAAATTTAACTAAACATAATTTTCAAATCGTACTGATTTACAACCGAAAGTTGGAGTACATACTTATTTGTGAGAGGGCAAATCTACAACTCATTTTCAATTAATATATACGCGTTTTCGGTTTCTCAAAGTAACGTTTTTTTTTTGTTAATAGCGCCTTTGATTCAGGTAGGGCTCGGTATTCCAATGATTATATCAAATAACATTCGAACATTTTACTTAAATTAAAATCGATTTTACATGTATTCAATTATCCTTTATCCAAAATACCGTTTAAAACTTTTATTCTTTATTGTCTTTGATGATTTGTTATTGTTGAATTAAGGAACAAATGTGGAAGTATTTATTACAAAAATTTCAAAAAATATCCTTTGAAATGTTTATCCTTTAATATTCTCTTATATATTCATAGCATTTAAATTAAACTAAGATTCAAAATTAAAAATCTTGAATGATAATAATTTTCAAGAACATTTTTGACATGTTCCTAGAGCATAGTTGAAGAAAAAGTCCTGATAACTTAGACTGCAACTCGGCACGGGTTGCCGTGGTCCGAACTCACTCAATGCGACTCCTTCTACTGCATGTAATACGAGCCGCTCATCCGAATCACAATGGAACCATATATGTACATCAAAACCATGATGATTCTGGCGTATGCCAATGGCCTTAACATCTTCGGCCTCAACACCAGGAACACAACTAATTTTGTGGCGGTAAACGGGGACAAAAAAAAATACCCCCTGGAAACAGATCAGGAGTCTTCGCTTCACCTCCTTCGAAGTACTGTAGGGCATTAATATCACCAGTAATTTAAGTTTGGAGATCAAGCGAAGAAAATAACCTGCTCTTTGGGTTCGGTAATTAACTGCAAAGCAGAGACAGCTCTCGACGAAAATAAATGCTCTAATACTCTCTCAGCTTTTCTGTCCTTTTGCATAGCGCATCAATGTGGTCCTTAGAGAGAACTATGCCACGCAAGATGTATTGCCCGGTTTCGTTGGACGACGGGTACCGTAGAAGTTGGGATGCAAAAGAACTTTCGCAATTGGCGAGGTTTTCTGGTTTCGGCACAAACCGAAATCTTTATATTTTTAACCGCCTTAACCTTTTCAGAGCAAATTCAATTGTTTATGTTTTTGTTTACACAAATGTGAATACTCGTATGCGCGCATGTAGACGACGAAATACACTCATGAGTGTAAAAGGAACGCCAGTGTAGTCGTGGTGTCCAGACCATTGGAAAGAGAAGACTATGACTCCATGTACATACCTACAAACATACGAGGTAAGTACATATGCAGATATTTATGTATAAATAGGAGTGGAGTAGCGCAATGGACGTGCAAATTGCCTTGAGGGCACGAGCTGAATTAACAAACGTGTTTGCCATTCTCTTGCAACAAACAAATGCCGAAAGACAGACCAGAAGTAAATGCAACGTTGTGATGCTTACAGCTGCTCAGCTTTCGCATCCGGCACTAGCGGCTATTTTCCTTTTTTATTATGTTCACTTTTTTTTGTTGTTGTGTACATTTTTTTTTTGTGTTTTTTTGAATGCAAGAAATGGTGGAAATGCCACTTGACACCGTAAATGTTGCGCGTCGAAGTACCTACTTGTAGAGTGAGTTGTATGCCTTTGTATAAATATATAAATGACACTGTGAATATCGTTTTAAAGTAGAGCAGCTCAAAGGATATTTTTGAAAAAAAGAAACAACAGAAACAAAGACATAAACTGCTTCCTTCAAAATTCAGTACTAGCATGCATATTCCGTCGGGTCCTTTGGCTTTGGAGGTTTTTGCTTCCCGACTCGACTTTTTTTCTTTGTCCGGCGGGGGATGCAGCGCAAATTGTCGGCTAAAGTAGCTCGCGCATCGCTCCGTGTTCGAAGAGATTTCGTCCGATGTTCTTCCCACTTCTTCCACTTATGTACGTTCACAATTTGCCGCATCTCCGTATTGAGATCCCTTATTCGGCGATTTCCGGAATCGACCTGACGAAGGTTGTCACGTTCATTAGCTGGGACAGCCGATTCAGCAGGAAAATCCGGACGGGTGTCCGAAATGCATCGTGATGGGATGAGGCGGGCTGCAGTAGCAGTGAAAATCCTGCGGAACTTACGCTCAGCTACGTGAACGTCAGTTGATGTGGGAAGGGTAGAGAGGATACTTTCAGTAACTCCCGCGAAGCCGTTCCAATCATCTTTGGAAAAGTTGTTGTAGGTTCGGTGCTCCTCAGAACCGAAGTCCAGAGATTCATAAAGCAACCTTTGGACCCGACAGCATACCGACAGGCCATAGTCAGTATTGACCTACACTCACACACAACCACCTTACGTAGACGAGATAGAACTTCGTCTGTCTCGGGAGACTCGAACCACAATAGCCCAACTTAGCTCTGGCTACTGCAGCAGGCTAAACTCGTACCTGAGCAAGTTAGATGCGCCCAACAAGTACCCCGCATGGGGAGAGACCCCTCACGACCCGATACATATCTTCGCATGCCCCCTTAACCCAACTTAGCTAACGGCTCTTTTCCTATGGACAAACCCTGTAGAAGGTCTCCCGTTAGTTGAGCTTGACGACAACGATTGAATGACCACTATATCTAGACTGGGTTAGGTAGACGCTACAAACAACAACAAAAACAACAACAAGAGGTAGGCGCTATTGAAAAAGTGTTAGAACTTAAGGAATACACCCTTGCAGCTTTTTTTTTGGAACTTGAAGGAGCCTTCAATAAGTCCGGCCGGAGCCGATAAACAAGATACTCGTTGAGTACGTCATCCAGCGTTATATGGTAGCAGGAATTGGCTCCATGTTTAAAGGAAAATAATCAACGATACCTCTGGCTACAGGAGGGGAAGGAAATTCTGGAGATTTTTAAAGAGCATAATAGTTGTCGCCTAGGGCGACGATTTTGTGATACTCAGCACGTTCAAATTCCTCTCAACGATAAGTGAACTAATGGAGTGTCCACTAGGTGATATCTCTAAGTGGGCCAACCCGAATGAAATAGGTTTTAGCCCCTCCCAAACAGAACTGGTGTTGTTTACAAGGAAAACAAAAGTACCTACTTTTTCTCTGCCGAAAATTGGGGAAGCTACTCCCCAAGGCAAAATATCTCGAAAAAACATTCTGAACTTAAAGTTGAATTGGTAAAATAATTTATGACGTTTTCGTTTCTAAAAAAATTTTGCCTTCTCATTGCCTTCTTCTTAGTATGTGTGCGTAGAGGGCAAAGAGAAAGTAACCTTTTTTGGTAGAAACGAAAACGTCGTTAAAGAAGAGAGCCAAGGAATCTCTAGCAGCATACTTGGACCTTTGGAAAACAATAGGGGCTATCACCGTACGTCACCTATGGGATGACCAATTGCAACCTACGGGCGCTGAGTGTGTTGGAGTGCTCTAGACAAAAGGAATAACAGCAAAATAATAGGAAAAGTGCAAAGAGTCGCATGCCTTGGCATATCGTGACGAGTGAGTAAGGCTAAATATGATTTTTTTTACCAGAAACCACTGCATATTTTTATCCATGGTGAGTCCCAAAGAGTGCCCTCAGGCTCAGAGAGGCCAATACGTGGAAGACAAATAATATCGGGCATGCAGCAATACTGAATGAAATAAAAAAAGGCGGCTAAATGGAATTAAACCCTGTGCCCGAGAAGGACCCGAACCCCAATGCCTCGAGCGGCATTTGACCACTTGGTCATTAGACTCTTGGAGTAGGACCAGCAAAAGGCATACATAAATGCTATCAGTTGACTGTCTGTGTTTGTTTTCAGCACACATTTTTGCTGAGCTTTTAGTGACTCTCTCGTACTGAATACCCAAATCATCTCAAGTCACAAGAATAATTACTAATTGCAGGTCTCAAATTTGGTGACTTGAGATGAAACTTACGTACTGAATACCAGCCTAAGTGTAACCCAAAATCACTCGCATGCGCGGCCAAGGAATTATAAAAAATAGTCAGTTATTTAGTTAAATATATTTATTTATTTATATTTACTCTGATGTTTTATATGGTTCCTTAAAAAGTTTGTGTGATTGCGACTTCCTCGAACTGTGTTATTTGTGTGATAAGGATCCTGAAAAGGAATTTAAAATGATAAATTTTTGTATTAACAAGTACGTGAAACAATAATTTTTACTTATTAATGTTTGAAAACTTCTTACAGAATGTTTACTAAAGCGATTCCTCCTTATCAGTATATACTATTTCGAATATTTTGTCAGAGAAAAGTGAGAAAAAGAAAATTATAAAACGAATGCATTCTCGAGAGAAACTATCGTAAAACCCGAAACAGCCGCTAACGTACGTTTCTTGGTCGCGTAGATATATAAAACATTTAGAAAAATTCAAAAAAAATTCATCTAAATTTTCGAATTTTTTACTCTGAATTTTTGGAACAGTTTTACATTTAAAACTTGCCTAGATATATACAAATGTATGTATATACATACATATTTTAGTGCATTTATTTAAACGTTTCCAACTATGCATCGCCAATATTCTAGAAGATATGCAACAAAACTACTTACGTCTCTCCACTTTTGCCTAATTTGCATTGCAGGCACGCCCTAAGCTCAACATACATACATACATATTTAGATATCTCTACGCTTACGAGTAGCACAAGAAAAGCATAAATTTTCTTGCTGCTTTGCAGTTGCACGCACAGATACAACTGCAAAATGTTCGTCAGTACTTAATCAGCTGCATGTTCCATCCTTCAGCATAGCAGCGCACAGTGTTCTTGAAACAATAACTGTGTCCCAATTGCTAGGCTACATTGTTGGGCTTCATTGCTGATCTTAGAGTACTGGCTACTTGTGTGCTTATGAAGAGCTAGTATTTGTGTTGTTGGCATCTTTTGAATTGCGGTGCCATTAATTGCTTTTACTGTTTGCCAAATGGCCAAGGAAAATCAAGTCAAGAGTGTTGTTTGGCAAAAGGATATTGAACTGCTCAGTGTTATACATACATATGTACATACGTATACATTAATACACCATTTCAAGGCGCTTCTGCATTGTCTAAGTGATTTATTGTTTGGTAGGTGCGCGATTGTGTTTGGTTGAGGCGTTTAATTTTAGTGGAATCTTTGCTAAGCAGTCTAATTAGCTTCCACTTACATACATACATATATAAGTGCTGACATCAGTTTAGATTTAATAACTATGTACAAGTGAGTAATTTACTAAGCTAGTTTCGAACAAATGCAAATTATGAATAGGAGTCGGAAATTTGTGCTAAAATTCGCGCTTAATTTGGAGTCCAAGGTTCTCTATAGAACGCCTCTTGTAGCCCATTCCATTTTAGTACAATAAAGTGCTATGCAGTTTGAACTAGCTGGGACTTATCGTTGATTGTTGGCTGTGGTCTTTTCATTGGATTGAATGGCCGATCCCAAGCCCAGCACCCAACACATGGCAGTAAAGTAAGTAAAATGTAAAAAAAAACTGTTTCGAATAGGATAGGTTAATCTGGTCGCCGCTGAGCCGCACATAGACAGGTGGGTTCTTAGCGTTGCCAGTTGGAGCTCGTTTTTACGCGTGAAAGTAAACATCACAGAGAATGTCAACGCTTTTTGTGAATTTAGAAATTTAGCTCTACTTTTGAGATGTCCTCTAACTTCTCGAGCTGATAGGCTACCAAGCATTTTAGTCATTTAGTTTTTGACAGTGTAGGACATCGGCAGAGAAGATGCTCCAAGGTTTCACTGGTCTGCCGCTCACGACACTTCCTATTTATTTGTTGTACGAGTGTTGAAGTGGTCTACGAATGTAGTTTGTCTGTGCGAGAGTCAGACTGGTGGCTTTCTTGGCAGTCTCATTTGCTATTTCATTACACTCTATTCCCTTGTGGTCGAGCACCCAATAGATATGCAGCCTTCTGTCGGCTGCTTCCCGGCTGCGAAGAACGTTTATGGATGGTATATTATATGAGGTAACTGCCTTATTTAGTTGCCGTCTGACTGTCTGCGTATAGGTTTAACTCTGAATTGATTGTCGTTTCGATATGGGCTAGCTCTGCTGATATCCTCATTACGAACAGCTCTGATTGAAAGCCCGGCAGCCTTCTCGTTGCCGTGCGGATTTAGCAGCACAGTTTTCTGAAAAAAGATCAATGGGCGGTAAACTGAGAATTTTTTCAATAGCTGCAGTTAGAGTGGACCTCAGCACTCCCGCGATGCACAGTGCCGCGAGGCGCTGAACCTTCTCTATTGGTCGGAGGTATAACGACATTTTTGCGGCATTCCCCCACACCAAAGCGCCATAGAACAGTATTGGTGCGACCATTGCTGTGTAGCATCAATTTATGTATTCTTTTACATGCATTAAGGGCATTACTGGCCTTCTTCTACCTTTCTTCACTATTGCGCTTCCACTGCAACTTATTGTCCAAGGCTACTCCCATATACTTTGTGTGGTGTTTATCCGAGAATATCTTGGGAGTTTGGGTTTTAGTGAGTAACCCAATACGCTTCGGTGGGAGTTCCATACTCGGGGAAGTTAGTATAGAGACTAGCGCCCCGGCCAGTTCATAAAGTATTTCCCTCTCCTGCGAACAAAAAAAGAAAAAATGCGGCATGCCTCTGCAAGCCCTTCTGGTTACCCTAGCGTCAAAATTTTTATTATAGAAAGTAATTTTCGTTTTTAATTATATTTTTTTTTAAATTCCCATGTCAGGATCTTTATCTGCCTTCAGAAAATCACCTCTGAGTGCGCAATCTTATTTTGAGGTCTGTCATTATATCACCCACCTTATTGATGTGCCTTGGTGCAGCCCAAATTTCAGCTTTCCCACTTCGTGTTGAAAAGTGGCTTCTCTTTTAGCGAAAATTACTCTCGAGTTAAAAAAAAAACGCCAGCCTCTTCTGTTACAACTCTCCAGAGATAGCATCATCTTCGTGTTACATGGTCACATAAACGAGTGATGGGAAAATTAATAATTCTCGATTTTTTATCGAAATTTATCTCTAAGGCAAACACTAATGCACTACAATTTGCTTGCTTTTTTTTTTAAATGTATATACATACATACATACATACATACATATGCACTTATGCGTACATATAGATTCATGACAGTTTTATGCGGTTAATTTTCTCCCTCTTCTGAAATTTATTATGGCTGCGCTAAAGTTTTTCATATTTTTCTATGTATCATCTATTTTATTTTAAAGTTGCGTTTACACATTTTTTATTTTTTTTTGATTCTACATAAATGTGAGTATGTATGTACATATGTTTATTTGTGCTACACTTTGCGTGAATTGTGTTGGAAAATCGAATAGACGCAGCTTGAATGTACGCAAAAAGTTGTAAATTTCAATGGAAAAATATTTCAACTTCTTTATGTTATATTCAATGTTATAAAGTTATATTTTCTTTCATGCGTTTCTAGCTTTTCAACAAAATTTTTCTGGCAATCATCCATGTCGCTGTCACTTGACCCAATTGGCAGGAGATTGCATGCATTCCGTTACCTTTCATGTTTGCTGTGCAAAGTTTTTTTGTAAGTATGTGTGTGTACGTTAATGCTTAAACGTGGTAGTACTAACCCACATACATATCTATGTAGATACTTACATACATATGTATGTATGTATGTATGTATATATGTATGTGCTGAGTTTGGTATGCACAATATTGGAATAGAAAATTTTATTTGTGAATATAAATATTCATAGCGAACAATTGCAGTTGCAGACAAACAAACGGAAGTAGACATATTGGCGCGTTAAGCAAATAGGAAATGTTTTTGGTCAGAGGCTTTTAATCCTTATTGAATTTTGCAGACAAATACAGTTAGAATGAATGGACACTTCAAGCAGCTGTCTTTATACCCAATGCATTTTCGCATTAGTTACACTCCGATTTCTAATTGTTGGTTGGTTTAGTTGTACTATACATGTACATATGTATTTAGTTGGTTGGTATAGATCAGCCTTGTTAAAGCAGCTGTTTTTGTTGAAATATATATATAGTATATATATGCAACTAATATTATACATTGGAACAGCGTTTGGATTTTTTCAGATATACAAAAATCAAAAACTTAATTACTTTGCGGCTAATGTCATCCATATATTTTGTAAATATGCATGTATCCCTAAGTGCCGTTTTCTCAAGTACATTTAAAAGTTCAGTTGCTCTTCAAACACATTTTTTCAGAACAAAATTTGTTTAAAGTGTGGATTAATTTTAAAACCCAGTTACTTGAGAAAACGGTCCTAAAAGCCGTACAAATTTTAAGTAAAAAACAAGAGTGGTTCACAAAAAAGGTTCTATTGGCTATCAAAGCAAAAAATAAGTCGTAGAACTACTGCAAACGACTTCCTACATCCTACAAATCATAGCTTCTCCGCATTTAAAATTACTGTTTTTTATTCAGACAAGACTGAATATTAAAAAAAAGTCTGTTAAAAAATCTTAAATCTGTGGGCATTGGATATAAATGCGAACGAGCTCGTTTTACGGTCGAGCAATTGAAAAAATATCAAAAATTTGTTACACATACATATTTATATGTAAATCTGACAACCTGACAATGCAGTCCACTTTAATGCAGTAACAGAGGATGATGTCATAAGAGGTCTTTACTCCTTAAAATCTAATGCTGTCTGAGAGGAGGGTAAAAGTCTTAGGTTCTGAAAGATAATAGTACCAAACAAAGCTCCCACGTTAACTGACATTGTTAATTTTTAAATAAAAAGATTGCGAAAGTTTTACCGATTGTTAAAACGCCGTCGGCTATGTTCCTCCCCTAGGAATAGTTAAATACTGAATACCTATGAAAGATCAGTAGATGATAATATTGTTTTATTCAAATTAAACAATTATGTTGTATTCTCCGCTAGAGCTTTAAGATAAATAATATAATAGATTGGCGCATAAACAATATGTTAGTTTTTGGCCGAGCTTATCCTCCGATATGTAGCATGCGCCTTAATGTTGTCGAACAAAGTTTAAAATTGTTTTAAAAAATTGCAAGCTTCTTAATTATTATTTTTTAGATAGATTTTGGGTATGCAGTTTTGTAGCCCATTTAATTTTAGTTAGACAATGTACAAGCTTGTGGTAGCTAGGAGTCACCGTAGACGGAGTCGTGAATTTTCTTCCACGCAAAGTACACTCGATCATTTTTTTAATAACACTATTGGGAAAATTTCAAGTTTTTATGGACCGAAAATAGCGAGTTTGTTTGTCTATATCAGGTCATTTTCCCAAGATATCTAAATTTTTATGAAAAGAAATTATAGGAAGGAAAAGCTAGATCTTTTACAAAAATATCAAACTACGAATAAAGAAAATGGATGGATACATAAAAAGGTGTGAATGGACAAATCAAGTTGCGTATTTCGTTTCGTTGAAATATGAGTAGAGAAAAATGTTCCTCATGCGCCACGTACTATTCACATACGCGAACTCATGGCAATTTTTTTCTTGGCCGTCTTCTCACGAGCTGGATACTAAGCGTAAAGTTTGAATTTTTTCATTTGCAATACAAACTTTAAATAAAAAAAATATCTTGGGAAAATTACGTGATCTAGAAAAATTAAGTATAAATGTCTCGGCGTTTTTTTGTGTAATTTAAGCGTGCCTACAGTGTATTCAAAATAATGTTTTTCGTCAAAATTATTATTATTATTTTTTTGTGATGGAAGAATTGTCCTGGAAAACATTCGATCCACCTGAAAAGGTCTAAAAGCTTTACAGTATGTGATGGCAGTTATGAGGGTTTCTTGCCTCAGTGTGCGACATTTTAAAGGATGAAGAGGATAAAAATGTCCCACTCCTCGTTAAAACCCAGTGAAAAAGGACTTGGCTCCAGCGAAAGGGAAAAGTCTGGATGGCCAAAATAGCATAGATGACTTTAGCGCCAATTAAGAAGCAGAGTATACACTAGCGCTGTCAAACTATCGATAGTCAAGTCCATCGATGTTTTACGATAGTCTTAAGGGTGACTATCGATACTATCGATAGTATCGACCCATTTCATATGTTTTTTTAAATCCATTTATTTTTCGTTATCTTGCTCTTATAAATTTGTTTATTTTAGCGGCTCACGGTTGCATTTTAGAATCGAGAAATATTCACTCGCCGTGTAAAAAAAGCGATTTCATAAATTTTCCCTGCAATTCGCCTTTCGGAAATAAAAAAACATTCTTTCGAAAGGCACTTTACATGCAAGGTGCCACTGCTCATGCAACTGTTTTCTGAAATTTCTCAATTTTACAGTCTACTGCATTGCCCGGTCTGACACGATCTTAAGACGGCAATGGAACCCTGCTATTCCCACGCTTAAAATAAAAAATGACGCTTTTAGGAATAATGCCATGAACCAACTAAACAGATCACCCAGCACGGCAAGCGCGTATTTGTAATTGCAATTGGGGGGAAAAAAAGTTTATATTGTCATTTTTTAATCGGTTGTTTCATTCATACACATGGTTTCATTCCGTTTCAATCACATGGCGGCGAAAAAATTACGTCACTGCGAAAAATAATACTTGTTTCTCGCATACCGCCATGGGTGTTCTTTCTTTATTCGTTCGTTCATGAAATAATGCTGCCAAATTTTGTTCTCTTTGAACGAATACGTGTAAAAGTCAAAAGCGCTAGGAAAGAGAATTCGCCATCAATAAAGCGATAGTGACGATAGTACTAAAACTATCGATAGTTGTTTCAAGTGACCAGACTATCGATACTATCGATAGTATCGTCGATAGTTTGACAGCTCTAGTATACACAATTAAGCAGAAACTGTAGCGGATTTGGAATAACAACAGCAAAATAATAATTTTCAGTCTATACAATTTCGCTAAAATATCGTTTTTGGGGAACAATTTTATTTTATGCATTCTTGCTTGGGTATAACTAAATGATACGAATTCACCAACATCGAACGATTTAGTTTACGGTTTTCTTGTTTTTTTTTTTAATTTTCTTTAATTGTGTGGGCTGCCCATCCGGCTTCCGCCTTGTAAATTAGAGTTGGCAAAAACTTATTTAAATAAATCTTAAATTTATCTACAAATGTCAAAATTGGCGCCCACCAATGGCTCTGCGGATATGCATGTCGTGACGCCAGCCGCGGCCCAATTGCTTCCATCATCTTGCCCGTTTTGGCACGAAAATGTAGCTCGAGGCGTTTAAACGGAATTTTCTTGGGAAAATGGGCGACAAAGCAAACAAAGGACTTATCAGAATATTTACGTGAACACAAATAAACATACTTACAAATAATTGGGAGAAAGTATGTGCATATGTATTGCGTGTACTTATATTTGTTAAATTTTTAAGGAAAGAAAAACTTAATTGTGACTTTGAAACATTGAAACATTAATACACATATGCATTAAAAAGAAGTTCTCTCCACAAAGCCTACGCACAATTTTGTTCCTTGCCTCCTAATTAAAGGTGGTGGAAAATGTAATTTACAAAATTGAATACGCGTTATCCTTGCTTCATTCTACTTTTCATATCTCCATTGGTGTACCTTCTCCATTGGTATACCTTCGCCATTTTTGGAGAGTTTAGTTATCTGTTGAACTGAACACAATTCCCTTATCAGGCTTATTAATTGTAGATCTTGAATTGATTCTCAAACCTGCGATATTATTGAGTCCTCAGAAAAATATCACAAAGACCAAAATTGTCTAATCAAAATTTTCTAAAAATATTTAGAACACCAAATTTCTGTATTGCCCAAGGCATTAGAGTAAAAACAACATTTACGTGTATTTTGTTGTTGCCTCTGGTATCTAATCTGTCAAAATATATTACGTTTTTTTCAATATCATAGTAGGCGTTGTGAAATAAAAAAAAAATATTAAAAAAAAATTCGTTCGACTTTATTTGTAAATTTGCTTCATTCCAGAAGAATCAATATCGAGCCCTAACCGCCAAAATAACGTAAGCGACATTTTTTTCAAAATTTTATTTTTGATGCAGAAATATTCCTAGAGCATCAAAAATAAAATTTCGAAAAAAATGTCGCTTACGTTATTTTGGCGGTTAGGGCTCGATATATCTTTTACAAGGCCTAATAACACTGGTTTACAGCAATAGCGTTCTATGGATGCCACTATCCAATTCCTATGTAGAATTGCTCGGTGGTTCCGAAAATCGAGTATATTTTTTTCTATGTATAACGTTCCGAGATATTTTCAGTTTACCGTTATTCAGCTTAAAAAACGAGTGGTTCCACTTAATCACGTACATATTGTGAATCAATTGAATACGGCAAATCAAAGCTAATGAAAATCTCCATAAACTGAATATACATCACTTTCTGAGAAATTAATTAATCATCCCAGATTTTTTGATTTTTTTTATATACGGTTAGCTTTAATTTATCGTATTTCATATTACGATTGTTCTGTTGGTTCGTAAGATATACGTGATTAAGTTGGATAACTCTTTTTTGACTTGAAAAACGATAAATGGCAAATATCTCGAAAACTTATCCATAGAAAAAAATTAACCTGATTTCGGAATCACCGAGCAATTCTACATAGGAATTAGACAGTGGCATCCGGTGAACAAAAAAAAAAATTGTTATCCACTGTGTTATCTGCGTTTGTGCTCCTCAGTTCAGCAAATGTTCCGAAGGTTGGTTTCCAACTGCCTTTCTGAAGATTCACATCTAAATATAAATATTTGGTAAATAAGAATTTTTGTGAAAAAATTGAAATGGTTGGTCTCTACTAAATAATTAAAAAAAATAAAAAATCAAATCAAATCCGCTGCTCTATTGCTATTACCTTTGGGACTGGCATATTTTTGTTACTTTCCACTGAATTGAAAATTTGACGAGTTTCAGTGATTTCTGGGTATTTTAACTTTTGTTTTTTAATGCCGGAAGGCCTAAGGAAATTTTCGTATTCGAAACTAACCAAAGGAATTCTTTCCAATGTGGCTATTTTCATCACTGCCGGGGCAGCGCTATATTTTATTAGACTGTAATTAAGGGAAATCAAACCGCTAAGTTCTGGGTTGGCTCAGGAGGCCAATAGTACTTTCACAGAGACAAGAAGTGAAACTATTTCAGTTATTTTGAATAATAATTTCTCTAAAAATCGGGCGATGAATACACAGAAAAAGGCTAAAAACCCAGGAAATGTTAAAAAGAGCTGCCCACAGAGCGACCGCGTTCTTTCTTTTGGTATTGATTGCTTACTTGTCCACATTAAGGGCTTTATTATATGCATATGCCCAGACCTATTCAAATAATGTGGTCTGTTAAACTATAGGCCCTTCCTTTTTCAGTTGGTTCCGGGCAAGTATAACGAACACTGAATACAATTGAGAGCTCTGATAGCGAGAATTTCCTGACCAATCAAACAATAACAGTTTTATGCTCATCAGCAGAAGAAGAAGTTTGAACGGCTTCGTTCTCCCTACAATAAAAGTAGGCGCTATTCAGATTTTCAAAGCAGTCTCAAGTTTATAAAGATACCCATAGGAATACTGTGGACTTAGACGTCTGTGACAATACCCATCATCTGAAAATAATATACTTGTTGTTTAGGAGAGAGACTTCCAATCAATAACGTGGGCAATCCGTTAAAAAACGACGTTTTTTTTACTCAGCCCAAAATACACTGTTGAATTTTAAGGCCCGACGATCTACGCAGCTCTCTACAGACAATAACTGAAGCGATTGCGGAAAATCGGCCGGAATGGGCAACCAGGCGTGAGTTACACATGTCGCACAAGTGTTCAAAACTTATCCCGATGGTAGCGGATGGGAGGTCCTAAACCACCCACCCAACTTATAGCACAGACCTTGTATCATTAGACCAGCGTTTTGTTACGTTCGATGCAGAACGCACTTACGGGAGTAAGCTTCACTTCAGTTGAAGGTACAACAAATTAGCTTGATGCTTTCTTAACCTACAAAGGTGAACAGTTTTACTGGCGAGCACTTTTAAAAGCATTTGGAAAGATGCCACAATTAACAGCTTACTTTCTAAAAATTCTTAAAGTATTTTTGCTACGAAATTAGATTTCGAAAAACATTTTATCTCGTTCATTTTAAATATCTTCTTCATATCTCACAGACTTGGATGCAAGTCTGAAACTGTATTTGACTAAACCAGAAGAAACACATAACAATGCGAAACTTACTTACGCACACTTAAATTAGATTTGAACAATGCAAATGTGCGCGAGCAGTAACTTTTTGTTGGATGGTAATGAACGCTCGGCTATGAGGAACGAAAATAAGTGAATGCAACATGAATGCGAATGCTGTCATCTATGTATGTACGTGAGCACACAAAATTCTATAAGTAAACACAATTTATATGTTTCGGCAAATTTTGTAACAAGATAATATTTTGCCAACAGGTATGGCTTCCGTTGTCAGAGTCATTATTATAGTCGTTGTGGTTGTTGATGTTGTTGTTGTTGTTGTGGTTTATGCAGTTGATGTTGGCAATGTTGTTGCTGCGAATTTCGCTAAATGAAATTACCTGAAGCGACATTAAAACGAGTCGAGCTTCTTCGGAGAGGTACAACGTAAGGCAAGCGACGATGATAAGTGTTGGCACTATTGCTAGAAGGCATGCCGAGAATAAAAAAAGAGCTCGAATTGGAGCATATGTATGTATGTATTAGGGCGGGTCAATTTTTTTCGATATCGTTCCTAGCCGATTTGGATTCTACATAACATCCTTTAGACCATTGCTTTAAAATTAATTTTGAGCCTGCGCAATTAAAATTTTTTTTTTTTAATTGATGCTGAGTTAATATGCAGATTAATTAGCTTACCCTATTTTTTGAGCTAACTTGACTGGGCTATTGATTTGTAGCGCCATCCCCAAATACAAATTTGTATTAAAAAAAATATTCGTAATACTTTAGTAGAGCTTAGTCTACATATTAACTTAGCATCAATTAAAGATATCTTCTCCGAAATAGCTGCTATAACTTCTACCGCTTAGACTTTGTTGCTTTTTCCATTTTTCCTTATAAAATAATCGCGGTATAAAGCTCAAAAAAGTATTAAAATTAAATTAAATTAAAAAATTTTAAAATTGCGCCGGCTCGAAAGTGACTTTAGAGCTATGGTCTGGAGGAATTTTTTCTTAGAATGTTATAAAGAACCCGAATCTGCTAGAAACGATATCGAAAAAAATCGCTCCATACAAATTGACCCGCCCTAGTATGTACATATGTATGTATGGTTGTATCCAGAACAAAGTGGGTTACCCGAACAAAGTGGAAGAAATAGTCGGTACGTGTTGCTGCTGATAAATGTTTGAAGAGATGTAGCTGAGTTGCAAAATGTGCACGGTGGCAGCTTCAGGAAGGATGTGCAACTTACACACATACATATATACAGCTATGCACATGCATTTAGCTACACATATCTAAATATGTAAGCGCACGATTGTATGCAACTTTACTTTGTCGTTCTTGGCGTTGATGATTGCGGAAACATCTGGCATTGGAGTATCAGTCTCAACTATGAGTTTTTTTTTACACAAAAATTTGTTGGTATGTAATAGTTTTAAGCAAAGCTTATGGTAGCAGCTATTTACGTCCAAAGTTTGAAACTACTATTTCATCGATCAACAATATTTGTTGCAGAGCCCCGAAACTTTCATTAATCTTTGAAATTTACGACATAAATCAAAAGCTACCTACGCAAGCTTTTAAGCGGAATCTTGTGAACTTTAATGATTACACAGGTTTACAAAAAAAAAAACAAAAGTTTCTGCATATTGATGCACAACTCTAGATCCCTATGCTATTCGACGCGCTGTACCCGAACCCGATGTCCGTTATTCTCCATAATGTCAGCTTCGAGGTCATTCGAGGGCGAAATAGGGGAAAAAAAAAATTATTCAATAAAAATAAAAATTCATATACATGAGTGTTTTTTGTCGCTGAATCCGAATAGGTTATCCCAAGGTAAAATTCAGAAGAATTAAAAGCTCCAATTAAATTTTTAGTGTTGGAGCTGTCAAAATCTAAACTTTTCCCCGACTTCCGCAAGGGTGTGTCCGGATATCTCCATTGCTCCTTTATAGGAAAGTTCATAACACAGTTTTTAAGTTTCAGTTCGTCCTTATGCGTCAGAAACAAAGAGTGTTCCTTCCGAAGGACTCGACTCTTTGTGCGCGGATACAACAACAACTAACAGTTAAGCTTGACATGTGACTGCTGAACATTGACATAAACCACTCTCAATAAAAGAAATTTTCTGGGTAGCAAGTAAATTTCTGACACAGGCTGGATCCAAGACGCACAGTGGTTGGAAAACTATGTTTTTCGCGAAAAATTAGAAAGACTACTCTGATGTGAATGAAGTATTAGGATTTTAATATTTTCGTCATGCTGAATCCAAATATGTCATAAAATTTGTACTTTAATAGTCGACAGCTGTCAAAAAACCCGTCACTTTCTCTAAAAAGTAAAATAAACTAATTAAAATTTACACCCCTTACGCCTCAGAACTCACTGGTTATCTGTAACTTTTTGTCAAGTTTAGTTTTAGGTAAAATTTAAACTTTGACTTTTGACAGTTGTCAAATCAGCTGTCACTTGATATCAAAATAAGAATAAAAATGTCATAAACGCGACATCCTTTATATATATTTTAAGATTTGCTGAACACAAATTTCAGGTCAAATTTAGAAGTGCCAATCTTAGAAGTGAACCCCAATAGGCTTTAGCAGTGACCGATCACAAATTTTATGTCGAATTTAAATTTTGATAGTTGAAAGCTGTCAAGTAAACTTTATGAAATAAAAATTAAATTTTTAATATAAAAATTGAAATCAGAAATCGACTATGGCCGTAACTGGAAGTGGAAATCTGACATCATAATGAAGTATGTTTAATGAATATATGAACCTAATCTGGCTGATTTCTTACATTGCAATGCTTTCAAGTTGTGGCACCTATTTGTAGTTAGGAAACTTGATGAAATTAGGCCACTCAAAACTCTCCTTTATTAAAGACATTTAGTCTGTAGTAGGAAAGTGAAAACCCCTTCCTGTTTATAAGAAAGCAATACATCGCCAATCTTTACTAGGTCTCAAATAATAAATAGTGGTGCCGCAGGATATGAAGAAGCGGATGAGTGCGCGAGAAAGACTTATGGTACAAGGTATAAAACCCTGTGTGATATATGTACATACATATGCACATACATACATCCATATGTATATTTGCTTTTGCTTAAGGCTATAATTTTTATCTTTTTTCTGTCTACGTACATAGATCCCTATCTCTACCCCCGTTCGTTCTAATTACATTTATGTTATTCTGTTTCCTTTAACGTCATTTCTATCTTTATACTCTATCGATAACAAAATCGAAGTTAACATCCAACAAAATATCGATAACAAAACCGATAAAAAACAAAATTGATGCCAAATTCGATAAAAATTTCGATAGCTAAATCGATAATAATATTGCTAGCAAAATCGATTAGAAAATCGATAAAAATATCGGTAAAAAAATAGATAAAAATATCAGTAAAAAAATCGGTAACAAAATTGATAACAAAAATCGATAACATTATCGATAATTAAATCGATAAAAATATTAATAACAAAATCGATAAGAATATTGGTAGCAAAAGTGATTAGAAAATCGATAGAAACATCGATAACAAAGTCGATAAAGATATCGATAACACAATCGATAAGATCCGAAATATCGATAGCTAAATCGATGACAATGCCGATACAAATTTCGGTAAGAAAATCAATAAAAATATCAAAATTATAACAGATAACAATATAAATTTTTTTATCGATATGTCCCGAGAATCCCGAAAATCTCTAGAATCCCAAAATAGTTCCCAGATTGAGTCTCTGTGTCTCTATCTATATCCTTTTCTTTATAATTACCCTTATTTTAATCTTTCTTCCTCTATCTTTATCTTTACTTTTATCGGTATCCTAATTTTTTTCTTTATAATTATCTTTGGTTTTACTTTTATGTTTTCATTTTCTTCATCTACATAATCCCCTTCACCTTTGCCCTTATGTATATAAGTGAAGTGTTTAAACTTACCTTGGTTTCATTCTTGCCTTTATCTTTTCGCAACTTTGTTTTTGTTTTTATTTTTACATTTGCCGTTATCATTTTCTTTATCTATGTATGTCCCCACCTTTACTTTCATTCTTGTATTGGTATTTTTCTAAGTGTTGTTCTTTGACCTTCCATTAGCAAGTTTTTGTTAAATTCATACCATGTGCATACACTGAAGAAGCACTTGTTTCAGCCCCAATCATTTCCGTTGAATTTGCCAATTTACTCCCAACCAACCAACCGCCGCTAAAGAAGTTTCACTTCAAAAAGTCACTAAATATATTTATGCCAACTTATGATGATTGATAATAGTCACATTATTTGGTTATAGTTACCAAATGATGTGTCGAGGGAAATATATTGAGCAGACTTTTTTCTGAGTGTAGTTAGGGTGATGGCAAACAAGTTGCTCATACGCCATGCATTACAAGTTTCACTGAACGCTCTATTTGAGATTGTGCTCATAATACATATATACATATATTTATTGGCAAAATACAAAATGGTGTGTAGTATATACGCTCATAAAGATGTCAACTGCGTATATTTTTTGCATAATATGTCAAAAAAATGAAGTAAGAAAACTTTAAATAGCCCTTCAATTGCACTTTTTTAATATTCCACACACCGCCTTGTAACTTGGCATCACAACATATGTACTATGCTCTTACACAAACATATGACGTGACATAGCATATGTGAGTGCAAGCATGCATTAAAAATATCTATTCGATAGATGTGACAGCAGGAAGCGCATATCCGCCTGCAAGCAATCTTGCGTTCCAGCTGGCAACGTGCTATGATTGCATTTATTGACAGCTTTTCAGTAGCGTTTCCCTTTAACTTTATTTACACTTAAAATATAGGTTCATTTTTAAATACGAAATTTACCCAGCATGATGATTTACCAATTTGCATTGTTATTTCCATACATATGTATTTATATAGATGGACAAAACAATTTACGCAGGTGGCATATTTTGCAAAATGCAAGTTGGTGTAAAATAAAAATACAGGGTTCATTCAAAATTTTTTTATACCTCTGAAGTTTTAACATATGTAGTTCTCCTTAAGAATTCTACTGCTCTGTGACATATTCTAGGTTAGTAAATTGCTAAGTCTGCAAATGATCTGAGAAATCATCTTAATCTTGTTCTTTTAAAATCTAACATAAGATGGGCCACACGGATCTTCGGCCATATGAAAGATACTCGTATACATTCAATATGGCCTTAGTCGCTGATGCCGGTAAAAAGGTTGAGGGTTACGTGACCAAGAATGCATCCCAATTGGTGAAACTGGGACGTCGAGAGTCACTCGTTAATATGCGCATTCAATAAGAATTGATCTCCATGGAAAACTTGTCATTCTAACGCACAGAGGAAATGACCAGGCGTTATTATGGGACCTGAAAGATATTATGTTCCAGTATTGGCAAAATTTTAATCTGATTAACGATTAAAAATTAATGATTTAAATCTTAATCGCGATTGATGTTTAAAATTAATTAATCGTAATCAACTGTACGATTAATGATTACATTTTTCTAATCGTTAATCGCTGGCTGCGATTATGATTAATTAATTTTAATCATTAATCTTTAATTTAATTAAAAGGTAAATCGGATTAAGTTTTCTAGTTTGTCCGAATTTGAAACCAAACACCAGTTATAGTAATTATTTTGTGTTTTACGCTTATAAAAAGCACATAATACAAAAAAAAATATAATTATTTTTATTAGTAATACATAATCAGGGAACTTTTACAACTCTGCGCACATGTGCAGAGGGATATTAAAACCTGGTTTGTAAAACGTCTGTTGCTATAGATCATAATGAAAGTGCACACCAAATTGTTTAGATTGATGAAGAAACCCGACTTAGCCATACCCGCTTAATTGGCTTTGTGTGCACAGAAAAATTCCAGCATAAATTAATTAATCACCAAACCTACTTAATCATAGTAAGGGTTTATGATTAAAAATTAATTTTTTTAATCGCGGTTACGATTAACTGTTTAATCAGATTACAATTAATCATGATTGACTGTAATCGGATTGAATTTAATCGAATTAACCAATTGATTAAAAAATCAATCGATTAGTGCCAACACTGTTATGTTCTCTGTTGTTTGTTATTATTTTTTATTAGAAGAGGTATGCTTAATTTTGTTTCTTCGGCGTTCCTTTTAATTAAATTAGTACTACATACATAGATCCCCATTTCTTAGTACTTATATAAAAAAGAAGCTGAGGCTGCTGAATATACACAGATATTTTTAGACCTCCACACCCAAGCGACAAACACTAACTCCAATGGTATTTTCCATGCAAACGATTTTCACAACGAAATACTTTTTCTGCTATGTTCGCACTACACAAAATATGATAATTTTGACTGAAAAAAAAACGCGGAAGCGCATTGGCTTGTGGTGATTCTGCTCTATTTTTCGATGCGAAAAATCCTTCTGACAGTTCTGACTTTTGTTGGCAACAAATCCAGCTGTCAAAATGTGAATGCTAAGTCAAGTGCAGCCACATTTTTCGTTTCAGCTGTGCGAACGCGCGGCGGTTGCCTTTGTTTTGTGCTTTCAGCTCGCCGCTAGTACGATTTTGAATGCATGGTTTTTCGCTGCTTGCTTTCGACTGTCTGTTGCAATTTGGATAGAGGTGTCGTAATGTCATAACAGATATTATTACAGAGTTTTGTGCTATATGATCCGGACGCGGCCATGCCTGCGGAATGGTTGTGGAATACAAAAGTGCAGAATAGTTAATTTAAATGCAATGAATGTATGGAAATCTAGATTTATATAAATCGTAAAGCGTAAACTATATTTAGCAAATATAATGGTAATGCAACAATTAAATTAGGTCGTTTTGTGAAGAAGAATACAGAAAAGACAGAACCATTTCGACGAAAACCGGATGAGGACAGTAATAATGAATAGTCTAATTCGGATAACATAGATTTACTAAAACAAAAAGTAAGTGCACCAGGGCCACACTAGAGAAGTGAAATTTTTCTATCTATCTAGTTTGTCTCATAACCAATATACATATTTATTTATTTATTTATTTATTTACATACATATTTATTTACGTACATACATATGTATATCTGCTTTTGCTTAAGGTTATATTTGCTATTTGGATCTACCCTGTTCGTTCTAATTACATGTTGTTCTGTTCCTTTATCTTTATATAAGAAAATCGATAGAAATATCAAATAGCAAAATCGATAACAAAATCGATAGAAAAATCTATAACGAAATCGATAAAAATATCGATAACAAAATCGATAAAAAACGTCGATAGCAAAATCGATAAAAATATCGATAACATAACCGATAAAAATATCGATTATTATATCGATAAGTTCCAAGAATCCCGAAAATCTCTAAAGTCCCGAAATAGTTCCCAGATTGAGTCTCTGTGTCTCTATCTATATCCTTTTCTCTATAATCACCTTTATTTTATTTCTTCTTCTTTTATCTTCATCTTTACTTTTATCGGTATCCTCATCCTCATCT
Organism: Rhagoletis pomonella; assembly: GCF_013731165.1. Lineage (NCBI taxonomy): Eukaryota > Metazoa > Arthropoda > Insecta > Diptera > Tephritidae > Rhagoletis > Rhagoletis pomonella. The sequence goes on along the minus strand of NW_023458565.1, from coordinate 4,585,137 downwards.
TTTTCTTTATATTTATCTTTGTTTTTACTTTTATGTTTATCATTTTCTCCATCTACATATTCCCCTTCGCTATTGCCCTTATATAAGTAAATTGTTTAAATGTACCTCGATCTTCATTTTTGCCTTTATCTTTACGCATCTTTGTTTTTGTTTGTTTTGTTTTACCTTTGCCTTTATCATTTTATTCATCTATATACGTGCTCACCTGAATGCGAATCCAAGGTCCGTTAGTCTCCACCACATCAGGTTCGTGGTCAGGTGAAGGTCAAGTAAGGAAAAAGTCATTGAATAAACCTTTTAGGGTATGCCAATAAACCCACTAAAGTCCACCATTGTTCCCTTCATCAAAAATAAAACAAATTTGACTAAATCCCCACCGAGTATTTAGGCAAACGAGTTATAGCAAGAGGGGAGCTAATTACCTAGGGATAACCCTGAATGTAAGGCTGAAGTGAAAGCAAGTTTGAGGTAAAAGTAGATATCACGAATACGAAAATTTATATTAGAGATATCAATAAATATATAATTAAATAATATATGTAGAAAAAAAACCTAAATGTGTTCAAAAAATAATATTTTTTTCTATTAACTTATTTTATTTTGACATTAGTCTGGTCTATTTTAATTATTAATCTCAATTGGCTTCATCTTACCTGTAACCGTGGAAGGTTTTTTAAAAGAAGGCTAGAATATTAAAAAAAGATAAAAATTCATATCGAAGGTGTGAAAAGCTAACTTTTTATTGTAAGATATGTTGGGCATTTCGGGGTAGAGCTAAACCGTTTTAAGGTATGACTATATTTACCTGCGGACCCAAACTATTATGTTTTTTATTTAAACATTTTGGTCCAACATTTTCACCAACAACTAACGCTCGCGACTTCTTGTGACACGCTCACCTACTATGATTATAGTGCTTTGGACGTTAGGAGGCATATCTCCTATTTCTGCATACCGTTTCATTGCATTGACATGTGATTTTCGTTCCTGAGTTCGTTGTTCACTTACGTGGATGCTTTTCTTAGGGTCTACTCACACGGCCAGTTGCCGATTTTTGTGAATTGCGACTGCGTGAGCCAATGTTTCATGTTAAGCTCGGTTCCATATTGGATTTCAAACACTGAAAGTACAATGTCGCAGAATTCGAACTATCTTCAGAGCAATCGAGCTATAACCAAAAAAATAATTGTAAACGCCAAATGATCATATTTTATATTTTTGATCAAAATGACATAATTTCTTTTTCATATCCAGGTACTGTACACGGAACCGTTAAGGTTTTACAACGTATTCTAATCTAGGTCAACTTTCATAGTTTTTCAGCTTGATACTGTTTTCAACCTGGCAATAGTTTCAATTGTACTATACGAACAAAATAAGAAAATTAAAAATGAGATATACAAAATTTATGGAAAATCCATTTTCAGGAAATTTATATTTTTGGACCATTTTCTTTTCAAGTTCAAAAATATTCTTTCGGCAGGGAGCAACAAAATTAAAAGACAGCTTAAGAAAGATACTCAGTCTTACGAAAGCAACTTTGTTATAAATGTATGTATGTGTGTAAGTACATAAACAAATAGATGTCCGTTAAAGATATTCTGCAAATCTACGTTCTGCTAACTTAAGTACTACAATTGTCACAACAATTTCTAGGAGTTTGTCGCCTAAAAGAAAAAAGAACCCCAAACAAATATTTTTCTCGATAGGTATTCTATCGGAATCACCAAAAAATTTACATTCAGTCTCTTTTATTTCAAAACCGCACTAGAAGAAAAAGCGTTACTTGCGCATCCTATTTGACATTACCATCTTCTGAGGTTTGGAAGTAACAGAGACCGATGCTTTGTATTTTGACGTTATGGAATGCACTCTATCTTTGTACGCGCATCACTCGAAAACTAATGCATGAAATGGAATGTAATTTTCACCGATGTATTGCTAGAGGTCTTATCTAAAATATAAAAAGAAAAAAATTGAGAGTTGCCATCTGTTTGAAAATTGCAGTTTGAGTAAAATGATAAGATAAAGTAAATATTGCAATATGTCTGTCAAAAGCAAGAAGTTTAAAAAGGTTTACAGTTGAAAATATTTTTGTGGAAGTTGCCACATTTTTGAAGTTTAATTGAATGGAGAAACTAAATGAATTATTACAATACAGGTATCAAACAACACAAAAATACTTTTAAGAAGCACGCCGGGTATTTCTAGTCTCGTAAAGAAAAAATATTTTAATAGTTCTTGGAAAACATCAATTGGTTCGAAATAAGTTTTTTTTTTAATAGAGAATTAATTAAACAAGGATTACGAAGGTATTCTTTTAAATTCCTAATTTACTGTTCTTCACTATATAAATAAACTTCAAAAAGTTCAACTGTTTATAGCTCAGATAGCCTTAGGACTATCATAACCATCTTATATTAAAAAAAACAGTAATAATCGCGTTTCTTTAGCTTTAAAAAGGTATTAAGATGAAGTTTTTACGATGAGCAGAGCACGAAAGATTATTTGTTTCAAATAAAAATAAATAACTATGTAATTTGCAGCCGGAATGTTCATTAAATTTGTTCAAAAAATATTTTTTCTTTTTACAAAATTTGAAATCGCTAACACCGAAAAATGTTGTTGGATAAAATCATGTCGCCGTTTTCTTAGTGTAGTGTTCCGTGTTTTTGTACTTATATATGACTAAATCCATTTACATATACACATACATATATTAGTACTTCAATGCAAAAAAATACATATGTATGTATGTAACAATACATATGCATATCATGTGATAAGTATGTTTTTACAACCAAATTTACGCCCCATCAGGGGCAACTTCATATGCGCAGTGAAATTTTTTGTAGTAAAACTGAATGATACACTTTATTGCGGTCATTATGTTAAGTTGATGCAAGTATAACTAAAAGTCGTGTTGTAAAAGCGAATAAGCATCTATTTATGTATGCACTTACATTTATACATATGTATGTAAAAGCACATATGTATGCCCACATTAGTTATCATTAGAGAACGACCGAACATCGATTTTTGGAGCCGAACCTAACCGAACCGAATTTCGGTAAATTTTGCCGAAGCTGAACCGAACATTCTCAAGGTCTAAAGTAATAATTAATCAATGAATTTTTTAAAGTCTATGTTTTTATTACTGTCAATAAAATAAGGTACCATGGTTTAAATTACCTGCCGTTTCAGTTTATAACGTAAAAATATTTATGTTTGTAAAGCTAACAACAAATAATGTAAAAATAATAGCCTATCGGCATTTTCTCCTTGCAACCGATTCCGTCTATCGGTATAAAGCTGACCTTCAGCACTGAGCAATTGTTCACTAGACACACTTGATGGAGGAGCAGACAAATGTTTTAAATGATTTTTTGTTTGTTTCAACAGCTTTGTTAGCAGTATTCAAAAATATTTCAATTTCTTGGCAGCAGATGTTTATTAAGAAAAGTGTCCAATTCGTTATTTAATTAATGTTAATATGAATTTCCTACCTTCGTTTTGCTGCCGCCAATAATATTCATATATTTTTGCGGGATTAAAAAAGTTCATTTTTGATTTGAATCTGCAATTTTCAAAATGAAAATGAAACGCAGGGTTACACATCCAAAAAGAAACATTAACACTAAGGCTTTGTAAGGTTTTTAAATTCACAAAAAAAAAAAAAAATTGACAAATGTTCGGCCAAAGTTCGGTTTTTTTGGACGAAACCGAACCGAACTTTGCTGGCCGAACATGGCCGAAGCCGAAGTTCGGTCGTTCTCTAGCTATCATACACACTTAGTGAACGTGGTATGTTTGCATTATTTCTCATATATATACACTCATATCACGTTAAGTGAAACGCAGTTCAGACAAAGTCGTTATAAAATCATTTCATTGGTTCAAATTTATTAAAGAAATATGAATTAAATTCAGAAATTAGCATATGAAAAGACAAATTAGTTGTAATTAATACTACTAGTGTTCGCCCAGCGGTTGAAACTCAACCGATAAAATTAAGAATAGTTTATGTAAGTTGAATGAGCTAAAATAACATTAGTTGGAATGGGTTAAGTGGAGGGGAGTTTAGCTTAGTACTTGGTATAACATAACATAACCATAACATAAGAATAAATAACATAACATATGAAGCATAACACACCACAATATAACATCGCACACTCTTCAGTTGTATTTCCTTTTTATCCCTTTTTTCACCTCTATCTAAATCTTATTTATTTTGGTTCATTTTATGCCAAATGATGTTGCCTTTGATGCCACATCAAGTGATATCATGTCATGTGGTGAAATTGGGTGTGGTGAGCTGCGGTGTGGTGGAATTGGGTGTAGGAGTTACGGTGTGGTTAATTTAGGTGTGGTGGATTCAGGTGTGGTGAGTTAAGTTATGGTGAGAAAGTTGAGGTGTGGTGAATTAAGGTGTGGTGAATTTTGGTGTGGTGAGTTGAGGTGAGTTAAGGTGTGGTGAGAAAGTTGAGGTGTGGTGAATTAAGGGTGGTGGATTTAGGGGTGGTGGATTTAGGTGCGGGGGTTAAGGTGTGGCGAGTTGAGGTGTGGTGAATTTAGGTGTGGGGAGTTAAAGTGTGGTGAATTAATGTGTGGTGAGCTCAGGTGGAGTAAGTTTTTAAGTTAAGATGAGTTAAAGTTAAGGGGTTATGATTTGTATCCTTATCTTCATCTTCATCTTCATCTTCATCTTCATCTTCATCTTCATCTT
>NW_023458565.1:4579711-4580398 GCF_013731165.1 Rhagoletis pomonella | reverse complement strand
TTCATCTTCATCTTCATCTTCATCTTCATCTTCATCTTCATCTTCATATCCACCTTCGTTTGTATTTAGGTTTCTTTACTTTTATTCTAATCTTTGCCTTTATCCCTTTCTTTTTCTACATATTCAACTTTACCTTCTTCCTTGCATGAATCTTAATCTTCGTAAATCTGATTTCTAAACTGCTGCTTAGCAGATTTCTTTAATTCAGTATCAATATTAAAGCAATGTCATTGATGCCACATAAAGTGATATCATGTCATTTTGGGGAAATTGGGTGTGGTGGTTTGCGATGTGGTGGAATTGGGTGTGGGAGTTACGGCGCTGTGAATTCAGGTGTGGTGGGCTTAAGAGGTGCGGTGAGTTTAGGTGTGGTGAATTTAGGTGTGGGGAGTTAAGATGTGGTGAGTTGAGGTGTGGTGAGTTAAGGTGTGGTGAGAAAGTTGAGGTGTGGTGAATTACGGTGTGGGGGGTTAACGTGTGGTGAGTTGAACTGTGGTGAATTAAGGTGTGGTGAATTTAGGTGTGTGGAGTTAAGGTGTGGTGAGTTGAGGTGTGGTGAGTTAAGGTGTGGTGAGAGAGTTGAAGTGTGGTGAATTACGGTGTGGGGGTTAAGTTGTGGTGTGTTTCATCTTCATCTTCGTCTTCATCTTCATCTTCATCTTCATCTTCATCTTCATCTTCATCTTC
>NW_023458565.1:4536078-4574711 GCF_013731165.1 Rhagoletis pomonella | reverse complement strand
CGAAATCGCATACAAAAACTCGCACGTTCACCAAATAACGAAAAAAAAAAACTAAGGAAGCTTCTGCAAAACTTGTGTCACTAAGCAGCAAATGCACAAAGCGGATGCGAAAAAGCAACGCGAAATTCACAAGCTACACAAAATGCGATGTGCGAATGAAGTTGAAGTCACTTGCAGCTGTATTGAAGGCACCCTGGAGTCCAACGACAAAAGCAGTCGCAGGATTTGAAAGCAAAATTAGGATTTTGATAAACGCTAGAAAAAATTCCGCACAGCAAAGAGCTGAAATATGCATATACAGCTGGTGCATTATAAAATTTTAAGAGCAGTATTTAACTCTTCGCGTAAGTCGTGCGATCGTACAAAAGAAGCAAATTAATAAATATTTTGCAATCTGAGTTTTCTTGAGCGTTCGGTCGAGCTTGTCATACCAACAATTGTACGTCGCCTTGAGGCTTCAAATGGTTTACGAGAATGATGGTTTAATGAGAAGCTCTTTTGTGGCAGGAGCACATTCGGAGCTTTGCCATTGTCTGCCGATGAATGGTTGCGCAAATTTGTTTTTCTGTTAACTACATACCCACATATGCACATGTTTTCGGTTGTTTCGCGGATCATGTACCGGGTTGGTACATAAGTGAGTAAATCATAAAGGAATATACGATAAATTCAACTAACTACCTGTAAATCCCAGAGAAGACCAACCGAATCCATAAGACGGGTCCAAGAGTTAAGAGGGAATTAGGCTTTCTCTCCACTTCGCTGATGACTTGGTTTCCTTTGATGTCGCAGGGACCTGTAACCCATTATTTCTTTTTTTCTCGCTACCAAGAATTTAAGAGTTTCAAAACATCGTGCTTGGAAGAGATCATCGAAACCTTTTGAGCAATTTTAGTAGCCTTTTCCTTAGAATATCCACTCTTTACGGCAATCTTAAAAGTTTGCTTCTCCTTCGGGTCAAAGAGTACGAAAGCAGAATGAATGTACTATGTCTTCCGAAATTCTTTGTTTACCATCATTTCCTTCAAAGTCCGCAGATGAAGCTGAGGGCAGCACACCCCGAGTGAGCGGTAAAATGGTAAAGTCCGCCGCAGTAATCTCGACGATGTATTTTAGGGGGGCGAAATCATAGGACAAAATTAAGCTCTTACATAGACTTCCGCAGTGATATTTACAACATGAAAGAGTCTGCCAGGCTCTTTAAAGTTCAAGAGGACTTAACGGTTAGGCTGGATACTCTCAGACCATCTGCTGGATCTTGCACCACGTCGTTGCTAGGCATTTACAATACTCTCTTGGAAACCCATTTTAGGGATAGCAGGTTAAGTCCTCACGCAGATAGGGATATCCAAGTAGACATGAAGAGCCACCAATTTAACTCAGCTGGTATATTGCGTCATGGATGATGACGGAGGTTTTTCTACCCTTTTTTGAGGACCCTAAGTTACCTGGTGTAGCTAGTGAGCCGAAGATGTTAAAGCGTGTGAAAGACAGGCTTATAGGAACTCTAGTAAGGGTTTCTAGAGCCTTGCTGACATTTGGCCACGTTTCCACTCTTTGGTGATAAAAGATGACTATGCGGTGGGCAGATTATTCTTCTGGACAATTATTCTGACATCCTTCACACTGAACAGACGCACGACCGAAAATTGCATCATGTATATCACATCAGGAAAATCTCTCAGCGAGATCTGTGTAAAGACACAGAGTATCCTGAATAATACTGATGAATGGCGCACTCTTCAGGTTCTTGTTGTGGCTCCCAGTACCCTAGTCTTCTTTACGCGTAATAGAAAATCGGAAGATATAAATCCGCCAGTGCTTAGGCCAAGACATATTTTATATGGAAGAAAATACACAATACCTACTAAAATGAGCTACAAAACTGCATACCAAAAAGTTTTCTAAAAATTCTAATTAAAAAGTTTAAGGTTATTCATATTTTTGACGCTGACTGTATAAGGACTACGGTCTTATTGATATATGCACCCAATCAGCATAATAGTAATCTCAAGGAAATATAATATAAATAAATAGATGGTACAAATACACAACGCTTCTCTCGTATGCTGCGTATATAGAAACACTATATATCGATGAAGGGGGCACAATAGATCTTAGCTTGGTCATAGGGACTAACGTCAGCATTAATGTATCACTTAAGGGTTAAAATAGCCCCTATTACATCGTCACTCTTATACCAGAAGCACGAATGTGCAAATTTACTAATTTTGAGTTAATGGGTTGACTTTGTTAACCTTTGGATGTTGTATGTTATACCAAAACCCAGAATACCAAGCATGCACAGAAACCACATATTTTACAATGTCAATTAAATAAACGTAGAGTTAAGTCTCGTAAAAATATATAAGTAAATGCTTATATTCGTTGTTGGGTCGCAGATTATAAAAAATGTTGAACTTTTTAGATAGTACGGAATTAACAAATTAAATTAGTTTACGAAATATGTTAAAGCGCATACCCAAACATACATATGTATATACATGTATATTTAATTCTTCTATGCTTATTACGTAGGACACAGTGTTTATATATACATATGTATGTACATACGTACATTAATAAATAGCTAAATGCGACAAAATAACAAAGTTGTGTAAACAACCCAAAAACGGGGTTATGGCGGTGGAACTATCCGCGGATTAAGTTTGATTAATTAAATGCTTCAGAGCAAAATTTCCATCCTTTCACTTCTTGTTTGCCGCTAAACAAGCATATCTACTTGCAAGCACAAATATACGACTATGCATTCACTACTTTTCTGTGTTCGTCCGCTTTGTGTTTTTATGCTTGTGAAAAGGACTGCGGCTATTGCAGGCTCTTAAGTACTTCGCGCAATGGTGACGTCTAAATGTGATAAATTATCAGTGAAAAGCTTAGACCAACTTACTATAAATATTTTTAAGGGCATTGTAAGCAAAATATTAAGAGCAGTTTCTTTAATTTTGTTAAAATAAACTGTTATTTTATAAATTTTCTTCCGTCAAAGTTAGATGTTTTAATTTTTTCATTAAAAAAAACAAAAATCTGAACTGATTAATTAATTTCTCAGAAACTATAAGTCCTATCGGAAATGGATATATAGGCGGTTTATCAGCGAGCGATTCGCTATAGGAATTGGATTGTGGCATCCATTGAACATTTTTGCTGTGAACCAGTGTTATTAATCGTTAATTTAGAGGTGCGTGTGACTTTAATCAATTTGCCTCCATTTCCAATACTATTAATGTATTCCAATTGGCACATAAAGCAGGGACCGAAAATAACAGTTAAAGGAAAAAACTAAGCGATACATACCAATCAATTTCTTTTTTAACCGAGACTCAAAATTGAAAATAAATTTTTATTTGCAATTTTTATGCAAAATTAAAAAAATAACAATTACTTTTTTATTTTTATATTATATGTCTTAGATAACAGTTATTGAAGACTTTTGTTTATAAAAGTCATCAATAAAAATCAGTCAGTGGATTTTACTTTTAAAGGTCATCACTATAAATTAGTCACCAACTTTTATTTTTTAATCATTCGTATAAAATTCATTAATATTTTTCGCAGTTAAGAAGGTGTTGAGAAACAAAAGTTTACTAAGACATATACAAACGACTTTTATAAGTATGATTTAAAAAATTAAGGTTAGTGACTGATTTTTATTTATGACTTTTATAAATAAAAGAATTAATAACTGTTATCAGAGATATATATGTAATTTAAAAATCAAAAATATTTGCAATTATTTAGATAAAAATCAAAAATAATTATTCTTTTGGATTTATAAAACAAAAGCCAGAAGTAACGGTCATTTAAGGAATAATTAAATAAAAGTCAAAAAATAATTGTTAAATAACGATTTTTTTAATAAAAGTTGTATGTTACGGTCCCTGACATAAAGTAGTACTTCAACCTAGAAAAAAGAGGGTATACTTTTTAAAAGTTTAAACTCTCAAGAAACTTCCCATTCATATGCACGTCTTATCTTGTTCTATGTCATCGCAGTATTATCGCAGAAGTCGCTCGCTAGTTCCCAATTCACCAAGAATCAAAAGCTGCTTTCATACTAATCACGGAAGCATTACCTCCTACGCACACTAAAATCCTATAACTCTCTGCCAATGAATATTTTTTGAAAGCTTCAGGCTAGCTTAAAGGAACATTTATTTTCAAAATGGAAAAAACACTGGATCGCCCCTAAAGCTTGGAAACACATGTTCCACATGAATTCCTTCCAGAAACGATAGGGAGGCAAATCGTTCTTAAGTATGCAAGATAACGATAAAGCCAGTGGTACGGTAACTCTGATTTAAACTATCCAACCACTGTAAAATTTTTCTAAATTATGCTAGCAGCTTTTACCGCGGCGGCTATGAAATGTATTTGCATATTTACAGAAAATGTTTATTGTTGTTCAGTGTGCAAATGTGCCTGCGTATATGACATTTAATTCCATAAAAACTGCAATTTTATTTTTCCGAACTGGATTTGAATACGTATAAATACTTTATGGCCTTATACACAGACACCGCGCCGAAAATATTTATTTTAAAGCATTGAAGAGTAATTTATGTTTATCACTTTATTACTCGCCGAGTTTACAAATGTCCGGCTACGTAGAAAATTCTGGCAGCCTTCAAAATGCGGTAGAACTTTTGATATGTGTACATACATACATACATACATATGTATATGTAAATATTTTTCCGTTTTTTTATTTAATTAAATGCAAAATTCAAAACACACCGAAATTACCTTTTGACCTTCAATAACCTTTATATGCTACCGTTGCGCTGAAATTACATAAATTTACGATGCTGCGATGCGTATGTACCTTCGGGCTAAATTAGCTTGTATACAAAGTTTCAAATTACAATTAGCCAAATTTAAAAGTATCAGGAACCTTTAAATAATTTATAATTGCCCATGTGAAACATGAGTTCACCTTTGCACCGTTATATTGTATTCATGATAACGTTTGTTGAAGGATTAAATTCAATGAATTAAAAGTAGCAAACATCAGCGCTGCATTATATGGTCAAATGTGCATATGTATGTACATAAACATATGCTAATTTACTCGCACTAATAGCTACTAATGAACGATTGTGTAACGGGTGCAAAGGAACATAAAAAATTTCTTAGTACTAATTATTCTATGCACTATGTGGTTGCATTGACTCTTTCCATATTTTTCGGCTAATGCAATTAAAAGCTTTTAAATGAAATAATGGCATATGCAGTTTGCATTACGCACAATTAGCCAGCTGTTCAGCTATCAGTGTTTGCCCAGTTGCCCACAGACAGTAAGTAACACGCCAGCACTTACAAATGCACACAAATAATCACGCATCGCTTGAGCAACATTTAATTAGCTGTAAAGCTACGCCCCAATAGCCCGATTGCGATATAATGGCAGACAATAAGTACATATGTCCATATGTAGTTATTTGCAAGCTTAGCTAAGTACATACATATATATATGTATACAGTGCCGAACAGAAGTATTAGCACAGTGAATTGTTCGAAATATATGCAACGATTTTTATTCCAAGTTATTTTCGATAATAATTTATAGAAATGTGGTTCATTCTACACCAGAAAACATAATAATAAAATCTCTAAACTTTATGCGAAACTCAGGAAAATTTTTAAATTTGCACACTAATTTGCAACTTTTTATTCAGATTTTTTAGAAAAATTCTAAGTATGCAGTTTTATAGCCCATTCAAATTTAGTATCACAAAATGCAAGTTTGAGGTCGCTAGAAAATCGCGTTGATTTTTGGCAATTTTTTTAGTGAAAGGTGTTGCTCATTTTCTCGATACACAAAATAATTGTAGAATATACTTTGTATAGAAGAACTTCCGTAAAAAAAAAAATTACCAAAATTCAACGCGATTTTTTAGCGACTTCAAACTTTCACTTTGTTATACTAAATTTGAATGGGCTATAAAACTGCATACCTAGAATTTTTCTACAAAATCTGAATAAAAAGTTGAAAATTAGTGCGCAAATTTAATGAATTTTCCTGAGTTCTGCGCAAAGTTTAGAGTTTTTATTATTATGTTTTCTAGTGTAGAAAGAACTATATTTTTATAAAAAATTATCGAAAATAAATTAGAATAAAAAACTTTGCATATATTGCGAAAAATTCACTGTGCCAATACTTTTGTTCGTCGCTGTATATACAGTGTAATCAACTAAACGTGAACTAATTCCAAAAAAAGTGTGTATCCCACGCGCGACTGAAGCTTTTTCTTTCTCTTTTACCGGTTTTACTAAATTACAAGTAAACCCGCAAGGCAGTAAAACGCTGAAGTTTTATTTAACGAAGTGGAAACACTACTCAGAAATTTAGAAAATAATCCACATATTGCTCAGAGTTAAAAACAATTCGTGTGCCAAATTTCATCGAAATCCGTGCAGCAGCGTTCGGTTTCACTAATTTTAAATCAGCCTGTGTTGATAAAACAATTCTAGCTTCAAAAAAATTAACATTATTTAATATCTACAGGCCAAGCCGTTTAATTTTACATCTCATTATGGGAATTCGAAAGAACTGTACAGAACGGTGACCAGCGTATTATATATAATCATAGTGAGATATATCAGTAGGTGGAAACCCTAATCAAATGTATTTCCAAATTAAATTCTTCAAACAACTCCTTCGATTGACCTTCATATTTACACATATCATATATCGTCACTACGATGTCAAACTATCGAATGTGCGAAAATGCTTTTTCAATTACGATACATTGCGCATGCATTTTGAGTGATACGCAAATTGGCAAATCGTAAAATTTCTAGTCTTCTTAGAAGCAGAGGATACTTGCTTTAACAAAGTGTCGAATCCCACACTTTTTTCCTAATGACAACAACATTTTTTACAACACTTTCTTTGCTCTCCTGAAAATTACCCATTTTCACATTCGATAGTTTGATGTGGTAGCGACGATATGTATGTACATAACCTGTGGCAACCCTTCTCAAGAGTATTCAATTTTCTTTAATCTCGTTCATATCAATTTGGTACAAACATTTCCATTAATTGTTAAATTAGTTGAATTTGGTTTTTCAAATACGTGGCAACCCTTCTTAATATAGTTCAGAAATAAAGCCTTTCCTAATCCATTTCTGCCCATCTTATAGAAATTCTCTTAACTTGTTAATTAATTTGTATTTAATTTTTAAACAGATGGCAACACAGACAGTTCAAAAATATATCGGTTGTTAAAAAATAAGATTTCTTAATACGCTTTCGTTTGACAGCCATATTTATCATATAACTGGTGCACAGTTTACACTAATTTGATTTTTTAAACAGGTGGCAATCCTCTTAAAAATAGTTTTAAAACAAAATCTCCTTAAACCTCTTTCGCCTGACACCCATATGTATTCCGATTTATATTTCAGTTCCCTAATTCTCTCAATTCAAGTGTAAATCTATTTTGTAAACATGTGGCAATACTACTAACTATATTTCAGAAATAAAGCCTCTTCAATCCCATCTCGATTGATATCAGTTATTAAATAACTTGAATTTAAGTTTTAAACTGATGGCAATCCTCTTCAGACACCTAAAAAATATTCTGAATGTTTTAACTAACCATTTTTTTCATATAATCGGCGTATAATTTAATTAAATTCGACTTTTCAAACAGATGACAACCTTCTTGAAAATATTTTCAAACTTAAATCATTTTAAATCTCTTCTTAAATTCAAGTTGTGATATTTATATGTCTCATTTGCCTAATTGCCTTAGTAGAAACTGAATTTGATTGTTTAGATATATAGGTGGCAACCCTCATACATGTAGTTAAGAAATAAAAATTTTTCAAAAACATTTCGATTGATACCCATATTGTAGTAATTAATTTATCTTATTAAATAATTTGAATTTAATGTTTAACAAGTGGCAACTTTTTTCGAGAAAACTAAAATTTTGTAGCACATCTACAGGCTACGCTCTTTAATTTTACACCTCAGTTTTAAGTATACATATGAGTAGTTTTCTGCATAATAATGCAATTACATATTTAATCTTACTATCAATCTCAATCTCGATCTCGAATTTCACTTCAAAAAAGTTTACTTCTGTCCGAGAAAAAGATCCACTTCGCAATTATTCAGGGTATAAAATTCTGAGATAATTGGGAAGTTCCACTCCTCTGTCCCTGCATACGATAGAGTAACTTCATGGTCGATGCCTTTCTTGATATCGAGCCATTTTTGAATCGAAACTCTCCAGATAAGCTAGGTTAAACTGGGCTAGGAAATCCAGCTCGATTCATCCATTCCTTACTATGTAGTAGAGAAGAATTAGGATACCTAACAAGGAGCAGCACTTTGGGTCGTTATGGTCAACGATGCCCTGATTTTAGACACCCATATAACTGCAGTGTTTGCCAAGCGGAGGTGTAGTCCCAAACGATTGGAAATGCTTACAAAAATAATACCTCTCAAGTTCATATATGTAACCAAATGTACCAAAATCCAAGCTCACGTTGATTTCAGGCCATATCGTTACCAAAAACCCCTCAAGACCTATGAACTGACGCCATGTCTAAATTTGGGATCCCTGCATAACTAATTCGGCTATTCAGAGTATTGAGCACAACCTTCAGCTCCGTTCGAACTGGGAAGGACCTCTCCGTGCGATTTGGGACCAAAAGAGGTTTTAGACAAGACAGCCTGGAGATCAAGCGAAGAATAACTTTTCCCGACAGGTGCTGAGTAGACAATTGAAAAGTATAACCACAAAAATTACGCTCTACAAATCTCTCGTCCCGCTCGTCCTTTTATACGACACAGAAACATGGTCGAACAAAGATGAGATGCCTTCAAAGCTTTCGAAAGAACTATTCAAGCTAAGCAAGATCTATGGCCCTGTTTGTGTGGGCGACAGGTACCGAATAAGATGGTGTGACGAACTCTACGAACTCTTTCTAACAACTTGGATATAATTAAGCGCATAAAAATGACGAAGCTCCGGTAAAAATATCCTTCGATACGGCACCCATGGGTGCACAGCGAAAGCAAGGGCGTCCCCGAACAAAAAGGAAGGACTAAGTACCGAAGGAGCTGTGTGCACTCGGGATGAACAATTGGCGCAAACTCGCAAAGGAGAGAGACAATTGGCGAAGGTTTTTGGTCTCTGCTCAAACCGACAAACGGTTTGTTCACATTACCATGAGCGCACTGTACATAAGCTTGTATGTGCCGATGTATACAGAATGATTAGTTGCTAAACTAAGTACATAATAGTTGAAAATTTCGCTTGGTTAAAACTCCGTCATTAAAAGCTAAACAGTTTTAGTAATCATTAAAATAATGTTCATGAAAAGTTTAAAATGGCATGGGCGTGTATTTGCATAAAAGTTCTCATTAAACGCAACGCTTGCAAACACACAACTTGAACCAATATTTGGAAATTTTTACAATTAATTAGGGAAAGGATTTTGCTCGTAAAAGGTAAAATTAATATGAGTTAAAAATAATAGCGCATAACAACCCTTAAAATTGGAGCGATTTTTAATTTTACGGAAACAAACTTTTTTCTTCTTGAGTACTGTGAAACCCGCTTAAGTACCGAACCCGCTTAAGTAACCAACATTTTTGGGCAATGTGTATTTTTGAATGTAATCTGAGGAAAATCCCTCTCTTAAGTACCTCCCCGCTTATTTACCCAACCCGCCTAAGTACCTAAATTTTTCGTGCCCAATTTACCATTTTACCTATAATTTTCCCCTTTTAAATGCTCTTTTAAAATTCCTTAAAATATTTACATATTTTGAAATTCAGTGGCAGCGTTACACACCTTCGGCAAAAAAATTATAAAAAATCAACGGTAACTTTTAGCCACTTGAAACTTGCATATTATTACACTAAAATTGAATGGCCTATAAGACTGTATACTCAAAAAACACTTCTGAGAAAAAACATTTTACATTTTGGTGCATTTTTTAAACGTTTTATAAAAGCTAAAATTTATATGGTATTTATTAGGGAATGGACTGTATTTTAATTGAAATAATTTTAATATAATAATAATTTTAATTTAAATAATGCTACAGTCTTGCTTTTAAACTACACTACTACTTCATGAAATGTTCATGTTTTATTCAAGGATTCACATATCTATGTAAGTTAACAAAAAGATGTAACTACGTCAATGAATATGTTCGCTTAAGTACCCGCATCGAGGTACTTAAGCGGGTTCTTTTAAGTACCCAACCCGCCTAAGTACGTCAAAATGCTGACATTTTTCGTGGGGTACTTAAGCGGGTTTTACTGTATATTTTTATGGTCATATTACATCACAACTGTTTCCGGTCTAACACAGTACTTCGAAGGATTCGACCGTTTTCTGTCTTCTTTAAAAACTTTATACTTATTCCAATGCTCCGATAACTTTGGTAAGCCGTTTGTATTTACGTTTTAGTTTTGAAACCTGAAAGAAAATCACTCCCACCAACAAGTGCCTCCTTTAACTGATTAAGCGATTGATAAATATAGTCACACGTGGGCAAAAAAAAATCTACTTTTGAAAACCCTTGACAAAAGGTTAGCCAGAACAGCGGATAGATTTGTCGTGTCAGTCGTCAATTTGTAGTGCAGCTGTGAGCATACTTGCTCCTGAGGGAAGCTTTAAAGTGGTTCCTAGTAGATACGATACTGGCACCCGGAGGCCAAACGAACATAAGCCATCCATGGCACACAAGTCACCGGATAGTGATGTTGGCGGGAGAGCCTCTGGTTCTGATAGTCACGGAAAATAACCTGACGTAGGAGAATTGGAGTGAGTCAGTGGTAGTATGAAGGGGAGAAATCCCTTGCAAGTCGCATGCCAAGGTTTATGTCTCAGAAGAATCTTTAAGCCTGCAGGAGGTTCTGGAACTCACCCTGATCTCCATCGAAACACTATAGACCGCAGAAACGAGATTTCACCTTTCTTTTAAAAGCGGAATATCTCCCAATACTTGCTGTTAATATCTCATGGGTACTGGCGGACACCATTTTCTCAAATTAGTGTAGAGTGTATGTAGGTATCTATTTGAAAATGTTGTCACAAAAGGACGCGTGAAAAAAATTTTTACGAAAAAATACCGATAAAAATAATTCACTACGAAGCAAGATGCATTACACTAAAAATACCTAAAATTTTAAATTAATTATATGTGTTTTTCTTCGCCATCAGTAAGTTGTTTTAATTCGCGGTTAATTATTTTTGTGCGTCAAAAAATTGTATGCAACTTTCTGCGTCGTAATAATTTTTATACGGTTTTCTTTGTCAAGACTTTTTGTATGCGACTCGTAGTAAAATACTTGTACGTCTTTCCTTCGTATGCAGAGACGATCTGAAAACCAAAAAATCGTATTTAGCTAGAAATCCCATAAAGAGAAACAAAATTTCATGCGCCCTTTAATGGTGCAAAAATCCCCAAATTATCACGAATTTCCCCGAGTTGGCAACACTGTTCAAAACTGCTGAGAGACTTAATTCCATAGGTCAGGTTATGTGAAAGCCTTTTTGACGTAGATTTGACGTCGAAGGCTGGCAGGGGGGCATAACGAACGTAATAAGTCATATAAGCTACCAAAGTATTGACGAATACTCCAAGCTAGAGGTTTAGAAGTGAGGTACATTGCGGGGCACCCCTAACTGAATGCGATGAAGAGACTATAGAGCAGTGCTAGCCAAAAAGAGAAAATTCTTAAAATGAGAATGTATTAGTTATGCTATGAGAATGTGTTGGTGGTAATGCACGGAGAAAAATGTCTATGTTGTATTATTTATTATAACAAATTCGGTATGCTTTTTAGCATTTTTTCATTGGGCGATATTTTCTCGAGCTAAACAACATAGAAGCATAAAACATAGAAAGAAAGCTAACGGCCCTAAGGGAGAAAAAAGTTGGTAAAATTTATTATGTATTTAAATTTTTTTGGGGATGATTTAAATGTAGATTTCTGAGCAAAAAAGGCTAGCGTACTTCGGGCACTCTGAATAATAAAAGATAATTTCGTTAATTTCAAATAGAAGTTAAATAAAAATATATATTTTTTTTTAATATAGGTAAAACTTGATATTTAAAAACAATTCAAAATTACGACTAAACCAAAAGATAAATAACAAATGTATGTTTTAATTGAGGACTAGTTTTGAATTAAAAAAATTACATAATTCACATATGTATGTAATTGCATAATGTATTTATTTTCTTCTGATCCTGAATAACAAAAGCTTTTGGAAATTCAAACAAGCTTTAAAATTAAAAGTAAGATAAATAAAAGATTATCGACAATAACAATAATTTTGTGTTTCTGCATAGCACTTAGAACTAAACAATGTTTTTTTAAGACATCATTTATTGTTATTGTCTATAATCTTTTATTTATTTTAATTTTAATTTTAACGTTTGTTTGAATTTCTCAAAGCTTTTGTTATTCCGAATCTGAAGAAAATAAATAATTTTATTACTACTAAAACTAATTACATAATTTACTCAGTGTACCTACTTATTGAACAGTAATGCGACATCAACCTGCTTCGTCTAATGTTTGTTGCTCTTCTACCATCGCTGTTGGCGTTCGGATTGTATATGTGTGTAAGAAGCCGATTGTGTACATGTGAAAAGCCAAATATAGTTCGTTTCCCGGGAAAGTGTTTGGCGGACATTGCTATAGAGTACAACCTCTGTGAATATACAGCTCTTGCTAGGCTGCGACTCTGTCTACAAAGCACAGGCATACCTTTGGAGAGATCCGAGTTCGAGTTCTCAGATAGCGGATTTTTTCTTTTTTTTTAATTTATTGATATTTTTTTATTTAATTTTTTTTTTTAATTTAATGTTCTTTTAATTTTTAATGACTTATTTTACGTATTTTTTAATTTAATTTTTTTTTCTCTTAATTATTTTTTTTTTTAATTCTTTTAAAAAGAAGAACATTTCTTTTCATTTCATTTAACTTCCAGGAACTTATTTAACTTTTCTCTTTAAAAGCTAAACTTTTTTCTTTTAGTTTAGTTTTCCTTCAAATTTTAGATTTCATATTTTAAAAAAGAAAAATATTTTCTTCATTTCATTCAATTTCTTTTCTTTTTTTTTAATTTAATTTGTATTTCTTCATTTAATTAAATTTTCTTTTAATTTTTTGGTTGTAAAAATAAAAGTTTTTATTTATAATTTTTAGGTTTCATTTTCTTTTTTTTTTTTGATATATTTTTTTTTAATTTTCCAATTAATATTTTAGGCTTTATTGTTTCAAAAAGAAAAAACTATTTTTTAATTGCACTTCATTTTATAAAAATATGTTTTCCTATTTTTGCTTTATTTTCATTTTTCTGTTTCTTTTTTTTTGAATATAATTTTCGTTTTTTTTATTAGTTTTAATTATTGTATGTATTAATTTTTTAATTTAATTTAATTATTATTTTTTTAGTTTTAAAAGGCGAACATCATCACGGTAAGACCTCCTCGTTAGCAGATCTTTCCATTAGCCTTTTGAAAGACAGTAAAGAGCTTTAAAGATAGCTGCCAGAATTGACAATTTTCTTACGAACGATTTTTGTCTTTCGAAAGGCTGTGGTGAATTGAAAGACAGTTGCCAGAATAGCCCTTTTAGGCATGGGTCCATTGCTGCGTGAATCTTACATTGAAAGCAACTACCTGCTCAACCTGAGCTGCACTTCAGAATTTACATCAGTTCAAGATATCTTTACTATAATAGGAAAATATTTTGCTACTCAAACAAATCCACCAGTTCAAATAAATTGCTAACAACAAGCTCACGCTTAAAATTAAAGCCCAACGATTTAAGCACAAAATGTTGATAGACAACTTTATGAGCTAAAGTTTCAACGACCCACTTTCGTAACAGACTAAAAACAGACATTAAAACTTAACTGTCATGTTCAATACCATCCAACATCCAAATGTTATACATACATACATACATACATACTTATTGAGAATTGTGGCATCTGCTCTGTGACAACTTAAGTTTCTTACCCTGGCATTGTATGAAGTCGTCAAGGACAACGGCATTAACTTTCCCCAATTGAAAGTGTGCATGAAAGTGAATGATAGCCACAGCAAGCAACAACACTAGAAGCCAACAGCTGAGACAATTGCACGCAATGAATTATGTCGACCACCTGCCTTCCATTTCAGCTTATTGGAAAACTTTGTACGCTGACTTTAAATGCAGGCAAGAAGGCAAGAAGCTATGCCGTAGGAGCATTTAGTATGTATTTGTGTGCACGGTTGCAAGCGTACGTATCTAACTAGAATATGTATGAACTCACAAAAATGCAGATTCATGTTTACTGGTGGTAGATATATGAACACGCATACTGTCATTGTGTGTGTGTGTGTGTGTTTGTGCTTTTCATGCAAATGCATGTCCGTATGTGGGTAATAGTTGATGCATATCGGCTGATGAATATTATTCCAGAAAATATTGTCTAATGCAGCTGCAATGACATACATACATATACATACATACATACACAGATATTCGCATGCGCTTATGTAAGCTCTAAATTTCTTATTGCTACGTAGTGAAATTTTTGGCCAACCAGGCAACTGAGTATGTACTTGGGTACTAGTAACTGATAAATGTGAATTCAAGTGCACTTTGAGTCTTTTGAACCTTTCGAACAGTCGCATTCCGATTTCTATTAGCTCTCTGTTGCTGCGAGTATCCAACATCTTTGAAAGGGGTTATGTAGTTACAAGTTTGCTGCTGGCGGCTTGTGAATATTTATGTGACAAATTATGGCATTTCCAACAATCAGCATACGTGATTAATTCCAAAAATTTTGTTGTTTTTATATTCCCATTTTGCTTTGCAGGGGTGGGAAAACTTTTCTCATTTCAAACTTTTTCTGAGCACACAGTCGAGGCACATGTAAGTACGAGTATGTATGTATGTATGTATGTAAATACATGTTGGCCCGAATGGGGGGCTAATGCATTCGTTGTCTTGTGCAATGTTCATGAAAGTTGAAAGTTGAAAGTTTTCATAGCAACAACTTTTCACGTGTCCTCCGTGTTTGCATTTACTTACAAACATTTGCTTCCTTGGTTTGTCGTACTTCTGTCCCTGTAGGGAATTTTTACAGAAAAGACAGGAGAGTTGCTAAAAGCTTTTTTATTTTCGGCGGAAATAACATACTTACTGCCGGTTTCGCCAGCAATTTAATGTGAAAATTTATTTATGTTTTCATCTCTAAATTTTCACATTAAATTGAAAGAAGAAAAATAATTTTTCACTTAAATTTCTTTCGTGAAACTGGCTGTTTGTTCAAAAATCTTCTGTTTTAAAAATAAAATTTATCTGAAAACTAAATCGATGGCTTGTTCGCTATCAGCTGCGACTGCAAGAGAGCATCTTTGTTGGAGAAAGCAGTACATTAAAAACATAAAGCCCTCTCAGCAATGGGCATGAAAATGATCTCCAATGTGGGACCCAAAATTCAACCAATCGCTAAGCACAAGTCCTAATCAATCAAGCAATCTAGTGCCTTCTCCCAACAACTCCAATTGAAGTATGTACACAGATCACCATGTATGTGTGTGGAGTTGGCATACGGAAGGCCTCAAACAGACAACAAAACGGGTCGAAGTAGCTTTTCCATATTCTAGAGTTCTTGAAAAGGAAAAAAAGTACTGGATATTTAAAAAAAACATATTTTCAAAAATATTGTATGCCCGGAAAAAAGTTGTGCAAAATTACTTCAAAAGAAAAATTTTTCAAAAAAATCGAAAAGTTTAATTTTTGACAAAATATACAAATTAAAACTTTTCTGAGTAAGTTTTTAATAGTTCTAAAGTTTTTGTCAAGGAAAAAAATTCTGAAAAATTACGTCGAAAACAAGTTTTTAAAAAAAAAAAGTTTAAAAAGTCGAATGTGTGAAAAAAATAAGAAGTAGCCTTTCAGTAATTCTATAGTTCCTGAAAAAAAAAATGTTGGAAAATTACGCAGAAAATTTTTTTTGGAACAAGCGAAAAAGTTAAATGTTTAAAACAATTTAGCATTTAAACTCTTCTGAGTAAAATTTCAATAGATCTAAAATTCCTGAAAAATAAATAAAAAGTTCTGCAAAGTTACCTGAAAAAAAAAATTTTTTTGAAGAAAGGCGAAAAAGTATAATATTTGAAAAATAAATAAAATCTAATTAACTGTTCTGAGTAGCTTTTCAATAGCTCTAGTGTTTCTCAAAAAGAAGGAAAATGTTGCAAAATTACGGCGAAACAAAAAATTTAAAAAAAGTCGGAAAAGTTTAATGTTTGACAAAATATAAAACTTTTAACTTTCCTGAGTAGCTTCCAATAGTTCTAGAGTTCCTGAAATGGAAAAAAGTAAAAAAAAAAATATAAAAACTAAAACTAAGACTATTCTGAGTAGCTTTTCAATAGTTTCAGGTTCCTAGAAAAGCAAAAACGGTTCTACAAATTTACGTGAAATATTTTTTTTTTTTTATGATATAAAATTTAATGTCTGAAAAATTACTCAAAAAAAGATTCTAAGAAGTTTAATGCTAAAAAAATACAATTAAAACTGTTCTGACTAGCTTTTCCATAGTTCTACAGTTTCTGAAAACTTTTCGACTTTTTGTCGATTTGCTATCTTTTCAAGTCCTAGACTTTGAATTCTTCATTTTATTTCTGTACTCCTACTAAGCATATATTTTTAAATAGCTTTCACATATGTATGTATGTATTCAGTGTTTTTCCCTACTAGGCAGCCATTATGTAATAACTGGTAGCAAAACGCATGGCATTGGTAGCAAATTTACCTTTCGGCTATGAAATGAAAATTCATTTCTGCCTTTATGCTGATATGGAAATGAGCTTGCGTAAGTGCCCTGTGATTGAATGGTTTATTTGCTTTTACAATTAAATAAATACTTTAATTAATATTTGCAACTCATTTGTAAAGTTTTACCCAAATCATTTTTGCTTCTTGGAATATATAAGCAATAGGCGAAAATATTTTATACATAACTAGTAGGTTTACTTTACTACTTTTATTTTTTTAAGATCTGAGGCTAATTCTGTTTATTCATATTTTCAAATAAATATTAAGTAAAGGTATGGTTTTGCATTTTTATTTATTTACAGAAATTCATAGTTGCTTATTTTGTGTTTATTGAGTTAATATATGGATGAAAAATCACTATGAGGGATATATACATACATTGTAGACTGTAGATAATCTACAGGAATAGTTGTACTAATCCGTGTATACTTACATAAATCGCGGAGTTTTTCTTCTTATTGGGAAAACAATTTAAATTGCTAGTTATATTGCTTTGAAGGCGAATTGAATTTTCACTGCTTCGTCATCACTACAAATGACCCCAATCAACATCTCCGAAGCTGTTCAGGAAAATCGATAGAACATCACTTGATGAGGGGAATTTGATACACTTATAAAGGAAGGTCGAGATTTTTTGTACGCGGCTTGGGGTATTCACAACGGTGTCGTAAGTATCGTATTGTTGTAAGTCGTAAACCTTAAACGCCTAAGAATTATATTAATGGGGTTCACAAAGTACCATCGAAGTCATATTATGCATTTTCGCAGTGTTAAACAATAGTTGGTAGTGGTTTCAAGTTCTCTAAACATTTATTTAAGCTTTTAAGTTTACGACATACAACAAAACGACACTTACAACACCTTTGTTAATCCCTCAATTGTCTTTAGAACTTTAAAAATAATTTAATTTCTTGGCAGAAATACACCCGGAGGGTTGCCTTTACCTGCCGAGGGACGACCGCTGTTAAGAAAACCCATTTTTCTATATTTGTATGCGATGTTGCTTTGACCAGGGTTTGAACCCAGGACCTGCGGAGTGGTAGCGCGCACTGCTAACCATTATTCTAGTGAAATATACTAAATGAAAAGCTTATCAACAAATATATTGGTCGATTTAGTGGAAAATATGCGCGTTGTTATTACGTTTCAAAAGGTTACCCATACGCCCAGGAAAACGGTTGAGAAACATTCCTGCAGGAAATTTAATTAATTTGAAAGTGATTTATAAACTACTTTATTTTCAATGATAACTTATTGAAATCCTTACTATTCTAACTTCAAAGAATTTATTTATTTAACACGGCGATGTCCTAAGAAGCAGTCAATTGCCTTTTCCTGCATGTATTTTCAACTATGTACTTTAAAATGAATTTGGTTTAACCAACTTCAAAGTAAGTATGTTTCTTTCAAATACGCTTGCGTTCTGCACTTCAAAGATGCTTTACCATCCTTCCATGACACAAATTGTTTCTGTGAGTAAAAATAGTATCAAAATTCGAAACATTTACTCATTGCATTTGTTTTAAAGTAGTCTTTCAATTAGTTGATTTAAAAAAAAAAAATCACTTGCTTCTGTCAGGGATATAAATCGATACGCATGTATGTATGTAGTCACATTTTCTTGGGGTGTAAGAGTAACCTGTTTGCATCTAATGAAAACTTACAAATTTTCAATTCATGAAGAATTTTCTATAAACATCTCAAATTCCATAATAATAATGTTACTTCTTTTCAAGGGAATGTTGTTAGTATGAATTTTGAGTTAAATAGAATCCCTAAATTTCGTAATATCGAACTTTCACGTATTTCTGAAATTTACCGTTATATGAAAAGTGGGCGTAATTTTAGTCCGATTGCAATAATTTTCAACATTTTGCTTTAATGTGGCAAGCACAATAATTGTACCGAGTTTGGTACAAATTTATCGAACGGTTACCGAGTTATGCATATGGGTCCTAAATGGGCGGTGCCACGCCCATTTTCCAAAGTTTTATCATGGACGTATTTTTTGCTAAAAAATTATTCCATGCACCAATTTTGAGCAATATATCTTCAGTATTTACTGATTTATCGAAGATTTCGTGTCGATTTTGCCAATTTGCCAATTTTGCAAATTTTTGCCTCCTACGCCTAAAATAAATAAACATACCAAGTTTCGTTAAGATATCTAAATTTTTACTCGAATTATCGTGTACAAAGACCGACAAACGGACGGAAATTTTAGGCGTGACAGGGTTGCCACATCATATACATACATACATAAATATGTAGGTGTACCTCAAAAACCGCTTCACCAATCTTTTGAAAACAGTAGAGACGAAGGTAAAACAAAAACAGTTTGCGGCATTTTTAAGTGCGTAAATCTTCAAGATGAGCTTAAAGATATCACAGGTTTACAAACAAAAAATGTGACGCTTTGAATGTGAATCCGGGGTCTATTAGCCTCCATTACGACAGGTTCGAGGTCATTTGAATTAACTTAATGCAATCAATACAATTCTTTTGAATTTGGCCTTGGGATGACCTTGGCATAACATCCTAATGACCTTGAAGGATCAAGGGACCGCATATTCGGATTTAGCGACAACAAAAACAAAAACTTTTTTTATTACTGAATAAATATGTTGTCCTATTTGACCCTCAAATGACCTCGAATCTGACATTATAGAGATTAGCGGACCTCATCGGATTTGGGTTCAGAGAGTCTAAAACCCCATATACGTATATGAATTTTCAGGTTAATTCAAATTACCACGAACCTGGCATGATGGGGGCTAACAGACCCCGGATTCACATTCAGCGTTTCGAATAACATAGGGATATAGAGGTTTGGTTCAATTTGCAGAAACTCTTTTTTTTTTGTAAACCTGTGTATTTTATAACAAAATAACATAACCGAATGTTGATTTTCGTTTTTATGAATTCCTTTGTTTAAATGCGTTATTTGTTTTTACTAATTAAAACTATTTATTAAAACTAGGTTGACTTTTCATATGCTTATTTCTGAATTTAACTGCTATAACGAATTCGTCTGAACGGCGTTTCACTTTACGGCCAACATTTTCGAAACATATCAAGGTTGTGTAACGTGGTATGAATGTATATATATGAGAATTAATGCAAACATACCATGTTCACTCATTGTGTATGATAACTAGAGAACGACCGAACTTCGGCTTCGGCTTCGGCTTCGGCCATGTTCAGCCACCAAAGTTCGGTTCGGTTTCGCCCAAACAAAACCGAACTTTGGCCGAATATTTGTCAATTTTTTTTCTTTTTTTTTAATTGTACAAAGTTTTAGATTTAATATTTCTATTTGGATGTGCAACCCGGCGTTTTATTTTCATTTTGGAAATCGCAGAATCGAATCAAAAGTGAATTTGGGATGAGTTGGGAACCTCTGCTTTAGACCTTGAGAATGTTCGGTTCGGCTTCGGCCAAAGTTCGGCCGAAGTTCGGTTCGGTTAGGTTCGGCTCCAAAAATCGATGTTCGGTCGTTCTCTAATGATAACTAATGTGTGCATATGTGCTTTTACTTACATATATATGAATGTAAGTGCATACATACATACATGCTTATTCGCTTTTACAACACGACTTTTAGTTATACTTGCATCAACTTAACATAATGACCGCAATAAAGTGTATCATTCAGTTTTACTACAAAAAATTTTACTGCGCATATGAAGTTGCCCCTGATGGGGCGTAAATTTGGTTGTAAAACCATACTTATCACATGATATGCATATGTATTGTTACATACATATGTATTTTTTGCATTGAAGTACTAATGTATGTATGTATGTATGTAAATGGATTTAGTTTAGTCATATATAAGTAAAAAACATGGAACACTGCACTAAGGAAAAGGCAACATGATTTTATCCAGCAATCTTTTTCGGTGTTAGCAATTCCAAATTAAAAAAAAAAATATTTTTTGAACAAATTTAATGAACATTCCGGCGGAAAATTACATAGTTATTTATTTTTATTTGAAACAAATTATCTTTCGCGTTCTGCTCATCTTAAAGACTTCATCTTAATATCTTTTTAAAGCTAAAGAAACGCGATTATTACTGTTTTTTTTTTTAATATAAGAGATATAAATGATAGTCCTAAAGCTATCTCGGCTATTAACAAGTGAAGAATAATAAGTTAGGAATTTAAAATTATACCTTCGTAATCCTTGTTTAATTCTCTATTTAACAAAAACAAATTTATTTTGAGGTTTTTCAAGAACTATTTTTAAAATATTTTTTTTTTTTATTACGAGACTAGTAATTAATTAAATAAAACCCTCTCAAAAATATTTTCGGCAATCAACTTTCCTAAGCCTCTTCAATTTCATACCAATATTGCAATATATAACTTATCTTACCAATTAAATTAAATTAAATTAAAACTTCAAAAACGTGGCAACCTCCACAAAAATATTTTCGACTGTAAGCCTTTTTAAATTTCTAGCTTTTGACAGCCATATTGCAATATTTACTTTATCTTATCAATTTACTTAAACTGCAGTTTTCAAACAGATGGCAACTCTCAATTTTTTTCTTTCTATATTTTATGTAAGACCTCTAGCAATACATCGGTGAAAATTACATTCAATTTTATGCATTAGTTTTCGAGTGATGCGCGTACAAAGATAGGGTGCATTCCATAACGTCAAAATACAAAGCATCGGTCTCTGTTACTTCCAAACCCCAGTAGATGGTAAAGTCAAATGTACGCAACCACGGTTATATGCTAATTTTCAACTAGGATGCGCAAGTAACGCTTTTTCTTCTAGTGCGGTTTAGAAATAAAAGAGACTGAATGTAAATTTTTTGGTGATTCCGATAGAATACCTATCGAGGAAAATATTTGTTTGGGAAGAATTTTCTTTAAGGCGACAAACTCCTAGAAATTTTTGTGGCAATTGTAGTACTTAAGTTAGCAGAACGTAGATTTGCAGAATATCGTTAACAACATCTGTTTGTTTATGTACTTACATACATACATTTATAACAAAGTTGCCTTCGTAAGACTGAGTATCTCTCTTGAGCTGACTTTTACTTTTGTTTTTCCCTGTCGAAAGAATCTTTTTGAACTTGAAGAAAAAAATGGTCCAAAAATATAAATTTCCTGAAAATGGATTTTCCATCGATTTTGTATATCTCATTTTTAATTTTCTTATTTTGTTCGTATAGTACAATTGAAACGATCGCCAGGTTGAAAACAGTATCAAGCCAAAAAAATATGAAAATTATGCTAGATTAGAATACGTTGTAAAACCTTAGCGGTTCCGTGTACAGTACCTGGATATGAAAAAGAAATTACGTCATTTTGATCAAAAATATAAAATATGAACATTTGGCGTTTACAATTATTTTTTTGGTTATAGCTCGATTGCTCTGAAAATAGTTCGAATTCTGTGACATTGTACTTTCAGTGTTTGAAATCCAATATGGAACCGATCGGAACATGAAACATTGGCTCACGCAGTCGCAATTCACAAAAATCGGCAGTTGACCGTGCGACTAGACTCTAAGAAAAGCATCCACGTAAGTGAACAACTTCGAGCACATTCCTCGCGAATTCATGCAGGACGAACTCAGGAACGAAAATCACACGCAAGTGCAATGAAACGGTATGCAGAAATAGGAGATATGCCTCCTAACGTCCAAAGCACTATAATCATAGTAGGTGAGCGTGTCACAAGAAGTCGCGAGCGTTAGTTGTTGGTGAAAATGTTGGACCAAAATGTTTAAATAAAAAACATAATAGTTTGGGTCCGCAGGTAAATATAGTCATACCTTAAAATGGTTTAGCTCTACCTCACAATTGCGCAACATATCTTAAAATTAAAAGTTTGCTTTTCACACCTTCGATACGAATTTTTATCTTTTTTAATACTCTAGCCTTCTTTAAAAAAACCTTCAACCTTCCTTTTTTGCACACATTTAGGCTTTTTTCTACATATATTATTTAATTATATATTTATTGATATCTCTAATATAAATTTTCCTATTCGTGATATCTACTTTTACCTCAAACTTGCTTTCACTTCAGCCTTACATTCAGGGTTATCCCTAGGTAATTAGCTCCCCTCTTGCCATAACTCGTTTTCCTAAATACTCGGTGGGGATTTAGTCAAATTTGTTTTATTTTTGGTGAAAGGAACAATGGTGGACTTTAGTGGGTTTATTGGCATACCCTAAAAGGTTTATTCAATGACTTTTTCCTTACTTGACCTTCACCTGACCACGAACCTGATGTGATGGCGACTAAAGGACCTTGGATTCGCATTCAGGTGAGCACGTACATAGATGAATAACATGATAAAGGCAAAGGTAAAACAAAACAAACAAAAACAAAGATGAGTAAAGATAAAGGCAAAAATGAAGATCAAGGTACATTTAAACAATTTACTTATATAAGGGCAATAGCGAAGGGGATATGTAGATGGAGAAAATGATAAACATAAAAGTAAAAACAAAGATAAATATAAAGAAAAAAATGAGGATGAGGATACCGATAAAAGTAAAGATGAAGGTAGAGGAAGAAGGATTAAAATAAAGGTGATTATAGAGAAAAGGATATAGATAGAGACACAGAGACTCAATCTGGGAATTATTTCGGGACTTTAGAGATTTTCGGGATTCTTGGAACTTATCTATATAATGATCGATATTTTTATCGGTTCTGTTATCGATATTTTTATCGATTTTTTTACTGACATTTTTTATCGATTTTGTTGTCGATATTTTTATCGATTTTGTTATCGATTTTTCTATCGATATTTTTATCGATTTCTTTATCGATATTTTTATCGATTTTTCTATTTGATATTTTTATACATTTTCTTATCGATATTTTTTTCGATGTTGTTATCGATTTTGCTTTCGAGAATTTTATAGAGTTTTTTATCGATATTTTTTATCGGTTTTGTTATCGATAATTTGATGGATGTTGCTTAGATAAAAATAAAGATAAAGGAACAGAACAACATGTAATTAGAACGAACAGGGTAAAGGTAGAGATCCAGATAGAAAAAAGACAAAAAATAGAACCTTAAGCAAAAGCAGATGTACATATGTATGTATGTACGTAAATAAATACGTATGTAAATAAATAAATAAATAAATATGTATATTGGCTATGAGACAAACTAGATAGATAGAGAAGTTGAACTTCTCTAGTGTGGCCCAGGCGCATTTATTTTTTGTTTTTGTAAACCTATGTTATCCGAATTAGACTATTCATTATTACTGTCCTCATCCCGTTTTCGCCGAAATGGTTCTGTCTTTGATGTATTCTTCTCCACAAATCGACCTAATTTAATTGTTGCATTACCATTATATTTTCTAAATATAGTTTACGCTTTACGATTTATATAAGTCTAGATTTCCATACATTCATTGCATTTAAATTAACTATTCTGCACTTTTGTATTCCACAACCATTCCGCAGGCATGGCCACGTTTGGATCATATAGCAAACAACTCTGTAATAATATCTGTTATGACATTACGACACCTCTATCCAAATTGCAACAGACAGTCAAAAGCAAGCAGCGAAAAACCATGCATTCAAAATCGTACTAGCGGCGAGCTGAGAGCACAAAACAAAGGCAACCGCCGCGCGTTCGCACTGCTGAAACGAAAAATGTGGCTGCACTTGACTTAGCATTCACATTTTGAAAGCTGGATTTGTTGCCAACAAAAGTCAGAACTGTCAGAAGGATTTTTCGCATCGAAAAATAGGGCAGAATCACCACAAGCCAATGCGCTTCCGCGTTTTTTTTTTAGTCCAAATTATCATATTTTGTGTAGTGCGTACATAGCAGAAAAAGTATTTCGTTGTAAAAATCGTTTGCATGGAAAATACCATTGGAGTTTGTGTTTGTCGCTCGGGTGTGGAAGTCTAAAAATATCTGTGTTATTCAGCAGCCTCAGCTTCTTTTTATATAAGTACTAAGGAATGGGGATCTATGTACGTAGTACTAATTTAATTAAAAGGAACGCCGAAGAAACAAAATTAAGTGTAGCTCTTCTAATAAAAAAGTAATAACAAACAACAAAGAACATAACAGTTTTGACACTAATCGATTGATTTTTTAATCAATTAGTTAATTCGATTAAATTCAATCCGATTACAGTCAATCATGATTAATTGTAATCTGATTAAACAGTTAATCGTAACCGCGATTAAAAAAATTAATTTTTAATCATAAACCCTTACTATGATTAAGTAGGTTTGGTGATTAATTAATTTATGCTGGAATTTTTCTGTGCACACAAAGCCAATTAATCGGGTATGGCTAAGTCGGGTTTCTTCATCAATCTAAGCAATTTGGTGTGCATTTTCATTATGATCTATAGCAACAGACGTTTTACAAACCAGGTTTTAATATCCCTCTGCACATGTGCGCAGAGTTGTAAAAGTTCCCTGATTATGTATTACTAATAACAACAATTATATTTTTTTGTTGTATGTGCTTTTTATAAGCGTAAAACACAAAATAATTACTATAACTGGTGTTTGGTTTCAAATTTGGACAAACTAGACTTAATCAGATTTTACTTTTAATTAAATTAAAGATTAATGATTAAAATTAATTAATCATAAACGCAACCAGCGATTAACGATTAGAAAAATGTAATCATTAATCGTACAGTTGATTACGATTAATTAACTTTAATCATCAATGTCGATCAACATTTAAATCATTAATTTTTAATCGTTAATCAGATTAATATTTTGCCAACACTGGAACATAATATCTTTCAGGTCCCATAATGAGCAGTAGAGAGCAGTAGAATTCTTAAGCAGAACTACATATGTCAAAACTTCAGAGGGGTAAAAAAAGTTTGAATGAACCCTATATTTTTATTTTAGACCAACTTGCATTTTGCAAAATATGCCACCTGCGTAAATTGTTTTGTCCATCTATGTATGGAAATAACAATGCAAATTGGTAAATCATCATGCTGGGTAAATTTCGTATTTAAAAATGAACCAATATTTTAAGTGTAAATAAAGTTAAAGGGAAATGCTACTGAAAAGCTGTCAATAAATGCAATCATAGCACGTTGCCAGCTGGAACGCAAGATTGCTTGGAGGCGGATATGCGCTTCCTGCTGTCACATCTATCGAATAGATATTTTTAATGCATGCTTGCACTCACATATGCTATGTCACGTCATATGTTTGTGTAAGAGCATAGTACATATGTTGTGATGCCAAGTTACAAGGCGGTGTGTGGAATATTAAAAAGTGCAATTGAAGGGCTATTTAAAGTTTTCTTACTTCATTTTTTTGACATATTATGCAAAAAATATACGCAGTTGACATCTATATGAGCACATATACATAATATTTTGTATGTTGCCAATAAATATATGTATATATGTATTACTTATGAGCACAATCTCAAAAAGAGCGTTCAGTAAAACTTGTAATGCATGGCGTATGAGCAACTTTTTTGCCATCACCCTAACTATTACACTCAGAAAAAAGTCAGCGCACTATTTAATGTAACTATTATCAATCATCATATGTTGGCATAAATATATTTAGTGACTTTTTGAAATGAAACTTCTTTAGCGGCGGTTGGTTGGTTGGGAGTAAATTGGCAAATTCAACGGAAATAATTGGGGCTGAAACAAGTGCTTCTTCAGTGTAGTATGCACATGGTATGAATTTAACAAAAACTTTCTAATAAAAGGTTAAAGAATAACACTTAGAAAAAGACCAATACAAGAATGAAAGTAAAGGTGGGGACGTACATAGATAAAGAAAATGATAAAATCAAAGGTAAAAAAAAAAAAAAAAAACAAAGATGCGTAAAGATAAAAGCCAAAATGAAGGCCAAGGTAAATTTAAACACTTTACTTATATAACGGCAAAGGTGGAGGGTAATATGTAGATGAAAAAATGAAAACATAAAAGTAAAGACAAAGAGGAGCATGAGGATAACGATAAAAGTAAAGATAAAAAGAAAGATTAAAATAAGGGTAATTATAGAGAAAAGGAAAAGGATAGATAGAGACACAGAGACTCAATCTGGGAACTATTTTGGGATTTTAGAAATTTTCGGGATTCTCGGTACATACCGATATAAAAATCGATAATTTTATGGGTTTTGTTATTGATATTTTTATCGATTTTCTTATCGAATTCTTATCGATCTTCTTATCGATATTATAATCGATATTTTTATCGAGTTTGTTATCGATATTTACATCGATTTTCTAGTCGATATTTTTAACGATTTTGTTATCGATATTTTTTATCAATATGTATTGTTATTGGTTTTGTTATCGATTATGTTATAGATTAATTATCGATTTTGTTATCGATATTTTTATCGATTTTCTTAAAGATTTTCGTTATCGATTTTTTGTCCATATTTTTATCGATTTTCTATGTCTTTTGATTTTGGTATCTATTATTTATCGATTTTGTTATGGATTTTGTTATCGACTTCCTTAGCGATTATTTATCGATTTTATTATCGACAGTTTTATCGATTTTGTTATTGATATTTTTATCGATATAGTTGTCGATATTTTTATCGATAATTTTATCGATTTTCTAGGCGAATTTTGTTATCGATTATTTATCGATGTTGTTATTGATATTTTTATCGATTTTGTTATCGATATTCTTATCGATTTTGTTATCGGTATTTTTATGCATTTTGTTATCGCTATTTTGATAGATTTCTTTATCGATATTTTTGTCGATTTTCTAATCGATACTTTTGTCGATTTTCTAATCGATTTTGTTTTCAATATTATTTAGCTATCAAAATTTTTATCGAATTTTGCATCGCTTTTGTTTATCGATATTTTTATCGGTATTTTGTCGGATGTTACTATCGATAGAGTATAAAGATAACAAGTAAGAAAGTCTAAGTTCGGGCGGAGCCGAACATTAAATACCCGGCGCAAGTATTAAATATATGTTTTTCACCTTTCCGAAACCTACCGCCAGATGGTAAGCCGGGGTGTATCAATTTTGAGTAAATTAGCGTCTTTAAATTTCGAAATATTGCAGTTTCAAGCATTTCTGAAATTTACCGTTATATGAAAAGCGACCGTAATTTTAGTCCGATTTCAATAATATTCAACGTTTTGCTTTTATGTCGCAAGCACAATAACCACACCGAGTTTGGTACAAATTGGTATAACGGTTACCGATATACATATATGTGATCATAAGTATTCCTTGGTAAAGAATTTTTGCAAGCATCAATTTTGAATAAATTAGCTTTAATATTTACTGATTTATCGAAGATTTCGTATTTCTCTAAATTACCGTTATATGGGATGTGGGCGTGGTTCTTGTCCGATTTAAACAAATTTCGGCCATTTGGTACATTATACCAAGGCCAATAACTGTGCCAAGTTTGGAAGAAATTGGTGCAGCGGTTACCAAGATATACACATGTAACCATAAGTGGGCGTGGCTACGCCCATTTTCCAAAAATTTATAATATTCTTATTTTTCGTCTGAAAATTATTGTAAATATCAATTTTGAGTGAATTATCGTCAGTAGTTACTATAATACCACAGTTTTCTTATTTCTGGAAATTACCGTTATATGGGAAGTGGGCGTGGTTGCGTCCGATTTCGCCCATTTTCAATTCCAATCTACCTTGGATAAAGGGAAACCTACATACCAAATTTCGTTGAGATATCTCAATTTTTGCGCGAGTTATCGTGTACACGGAAGGACGGACAGACGGACGGACAGACAGACATGGCTTAATCGACTCTCTATTCATTCTGAGCATTTATGTATACATTTGTCTATCTATCTCGATTCGTTTTGGCAGCTCCACTATTAGTTGAGACCTAGTAAAAATTGACGATGTGTTGTTTTCTTATAGACTCGAAGAAGTTTACTTTCCTAACCACGACATAAGGACCGCGAGCGCTCACTATATGTCTATAATAAAGGCGAGTGCTGAGTGAATTACATTAGAATGTGTATGTTGTGTGAAAACTTCAGTTTGTATGGGAGGTGCCACGCCCTCTTGATATATCGAAATTGCTTTTGGTCTATTATCATCCTTGGATAATCTGGAGTCGATGCTGGAAATTTCAAAAATATCGGTACAGCTGTTCTCGAGTTTTTCAAACAGAAAAAAACGGCTTTCAAAATATGTATATATTAGTATAAATAACAAATGAAAGACATTTTTTAATAAAATCTATCCTATGGAAAAATGTTTATAAATAATTTTTTAAATAATTGCAGACATTTGAAATTAATTTTAAGTATTTTCCAAAAACGTAAAATTTTTTTGTTTTCTTTCATTTTTGGACATAAAAAAATAAAAAAACCAGAGCTTTTTGTAAAAAAATCGCCACGGATAGATCGACGCGAAATTTAATTATCTTTTATTAAAAAAAAAAAAAAACTTGAAATCGGTTCATATTTGGGCTCTCAAAATTAATTTATCGACAGCAACTTTTTTGCCCCACTGTGCGTCGTGGTATCCATCCTATATCTCTGCCTGTGTAATTAATTTACTTGCTACCCAGAAAATTTCTTTTATTGAGAGAGGGTTTTTAAATGTTCAGCAGTGACATGTCAAGCGTAACCGTTAGTTGTTGTTGTATCCGCGCACAAAGAGTCGAGTCCTTCAGAAGGTTATCAAAGAAATACTCTTGCGTCAGGCATAAGGACAAACTGAAACTTGGAAACTCTGTTATTAGAACTGGAGCTGATTTTAGTTCTTGGCTTCATAGCATTATGACTTACATATTTTTTCCAAAAATGATTCTTTGTCTTAGTAACACAGGTTTACAAAAAAAAATCTGCATATTGAAAAAGCCTCTATATCCCTATGATATAAGCCTCCATCACGTCAGGTCCGAGGTCATTTCAAGGTCAAGTAGGGAAAAATGCATTGACTAAACCTGAAAATTCCATAAAATTCTTCTGAATTTTACCTTGGGGTGACCTATTCGGATTCAGCGACAAAAAAAGAACTCTTGTATATGAATTTTTATTTATTTACTGAATAATTTTTCTCCCCATTTGACCTTCTAATCACCTCGAAACTGACATTATGGAGATTAACGGACATCGGGTTCAGGTACAGCGCGTCGAATAGTATAGGGATCTAGAGTTTTGCATCAATATGCAGAAACTTTTTTTTTTTTTTTTGTAAACCTGTGTAATCATTAAAGTTCACAAGATTCCGCTTAAAAGCTTGCGTAGGTAGCTTTTGATTTATGTCGTAAATTTCAAAGATTAATGAAAGT
Source organism: Rhagoletis pomonella (assembly GCF_013731165.1). Taxonomy (NCBI): domain Eukaryota; kingdom Metazoa; phylum Arthropoda; class Insecta; order Diptera; family Tephritidae; genus Rhagoletis; species Rhagoletis pomonella. The sequence continues at coordinate 4,544,602 of NW_023458565.1, read as the reverse complement.
TTCTGGGCTCTGCAACAAATATTGTTGATCGATGAAATAGTAGTTTCAAACTTTAGACGTAAATAGCTGCTACCATAAGCTTTGCTTAAAACTATTACATACCAACAAATTTTTGTATAAAAAAAAAACTCATAGTTGAGACTGATACTACTATGCCAGATGTTTCCGCAATCATCAACGCCAAGAACGACAAAGTAAAGTTGCATACAATCGTGCGCTTACATATATAGATATGTGTAGCTAAATGCATGGGCATAGTTGTATATATGTACGTGTGTAAGTTGCACATCCTTCCTGAAGCTGCCACCGTGCACATTTTGCAACTCAGAACATCTCTTCAAACATTTATCAGCAGCAACACGTACCGACTATTTCTTCCACTTTGTTCGGGTAACCCACATCTTCTGGATACAACCATACATACAGATGTGCATACTAGGGCGGGTCATTTTTTATAGATCGATTTTTTTCGATATCGTTTCTAGCAGATTCGGATTCTTTATAAAATTCTAAGAAAAAAATTCCTCCAGACCATAGCTCTAAAGTCACTTTCGAGCCGGCGCTATTTTAAAAGAAGATATCTTTAATTTTAATATTTTTATTAAGCTTTATACCACGATTATTTTATAAGGAAAAATGGAAAAAGCAACAAAGTCTAAGCGGTAGAAGTTATAGCAGCTATTTCGGAGAAGATATCTTTAATTGATGCTAAGTTAATATGCAGATTAACATTTACTAAAGTATTACGAATATTTTTTTTTAATACAAATTTGTATCCGGGGGATGGCGCTACAAATCAATAGCCCAGTCAAGTTAGCTCAAAAAATGGAGTAAGCTAATTAATCTTAAGTTTTAAAATTGCGTAGGCTCGAAATTAATTTTAGAGCTAAGGTCTAAAGAAATTTTTTTTCTTAGAATTTTATGTAGAATCCAAATCTGCTAGGAACGATGTCGAAAACAAATTTACCCGCCCTAATACAAACATCCCATTCGAGTTCTTTTTTTATTCTCGGCATGCCTGCTGGCAATAGTGCCAACACTTATCATCGTCGCTTGCCTTACGTTGTACCTCTCCGAAGAAGCTCGACTCGTTTTAATGTCGCTTCAGGTAATTTCATTTAGCGAAATTCGCAGCAACAACATTGGCAACATCAACTGCATAAACCGCAACAACAACAACAACAACAACAACAACAACAACAACGACTATAATAATGACGCTGACAACGGAAGCCATACCTGTTGGCAAAATATTATCTTGTTACAAAATTTGCCGAAACATATAAATTGTGTTTACTTATAGAATTTTGTGTGCTCACGTACATAGATGACAGCATTCGCATTCATGTTGCATTCACTTATTTTCGTTCCTCATAGCCGAGCGTTCATTACCATCCAGCAAAAAGTTACTGCTCGCGCACATTTGCATTGTTCAAATCTAATTTAAGTGTGCGTAAGTAAGTTTCCCATTGTTATGTGTTTCTTCTGGTATAGTCAAATACAGTTTCAGACTTGCATCCAAGTCTGTGAGATATGAAGAAGGTATTTAAAATGAATGAGATAAAATGTTTTTCGAAATCTAATTTCGTGACAAAAATACTTTAAGAATTTTTCGAAAGAAAGCTGTTATTTGTGGCATCTTTCCAAGTGCTTTTAAAAGTGCTCGCCAGTAAAACTGTTCGTCTTTGGAGGTTAAGAAAGCATCAAGCTAATTTGTTGTACCTTCAACTGAAGTGAAGCTTACTCCCGTAAGTGCGTTCTGCATCGAACGTAACCAAACGCTGGTCTAATGATACAAGGTCTGTGCTATAAGTTGGGTGGTGGTTTAGGACCTCCCATCCGCTACCATTGGGATAAGTTTTGAACACTTATGCGACATGTGTAACTCACGCCTGGTTGCCCATTCCGGCCGATTTTCCGTAATCGCTTCAGTTGTTGTCTGTAGAGAGCTTCGTCGATCGTCGGACCTTAAAATTCAGCATACTATTTTAGACTGAGTACAAAAAACAACACTTCGTTTGCTAACGGATTCCCCACGTTATTGATTGAAAGTCTCTCTCCTAAACAACAAGTGTATTATTTTCAGATGATGGGTCTTGTCATGTGTTAAGTCCACAGTATTCCTATGGGTATCTTTATAAACGTGAGGCAGCTTTGAAAATCTGAATAGCGACTACTTTTATTGTAGGGAGAACGAAGCCGTTAAAACTTCTTCTTCTGCTATTGCACTATTGTTGTTGGATTGGTCAGGAAATTCTCCCTACCAGAGCTCTCAATTATATTCATTGTTCGTTATACTTGCCCGGAACCAACTGAAAAGGGCCTATAGTTTAACAGACCACATTATTTGAATAGGTCTGGGCATATGCATATAATAAAGCCCTTAATGTGGACAAGTAGGCTAAAAGAAAAAACGCGGTCGCTCTGTGGGTTTTTAGCCAAAGCCCGGCCTCTCATTAAGTCAGGTAGAGGTGATGCCATCCGGTCCGGGCGATTCGAAGCTTTAAAAAGAGAATCCACTTTTCTGTGTATTCATCACCCGATTTTTAGAGAAATTATTATTCAAAATAACTGAAATAGTTTCACTTCTTGTCTCTTTGAAAGTACTATTGGCCTCCTGAGCCAACCCAGAACTTAGTGGCTTGATCCTTTTTAGAGGCACAAAATTTCCCTTAATTACAGTCTAAAAAAATACAGCGCTGCCCCGGCAGTGATGAAAATAGCCACATTGGAAAGAATTCGTTAGGTTAGTTTCGAATACGAAAATTTCCTTAGGCCTTCCGGCATTAAAAAACAAAAGTTAAAATACTCAGAAATCACAGAAAATCGTCAAATTTTCAATTCAGTGGAAAGTAAAAAAAATATGCCAGGACCAAAGGTAACTAATAGCAGTAGAGCAGCGGATTTGATTTGATTTATTTTTTTTTTTTAAATATTTGGTAGAGACCAAGCATTTCAATTTTTTCACAAAAATTCTTATTTTCCAAATATTTATATTTAGATATGAATCTTCAAAAAGGCAGTTGGAAACCAACCTTTGGAACATTTGCTGAACTGAGGAGCACAAACGCCGATAACACAGTGGATAACAATTTTTTTTTTTTGTTCACCGGATGCCACTTATCCAATTCGTATGTAAAATTGCTCGGTGATTCCGAAATCAGGTTAATTTTTTTTTCTAAGGAAAACTTTTCGAGATATTGCCATTTATATATATATTCAAGTAAAAAAAATGTGGTTCCACTTAATCACGTATATATTATGAACCAATTGAACAATCGTTATACAAAATACTTTTCGATATGCCTGAGAGTTCCAGAGAAATTAATTAATTATTGCAGATTTTCTGATTTTTTGATGAAAAAATTTTAAAAATTCAAACTTTAGCAGGCGTAGAAAATTAAAAAAAACGATTTTTTGGTATTTCATTTTTACTTTTTTTGCTCTTATGCCTTAGCCAGTACAGGAATTTGTTGTTCTAAATATTTTTAGAAAATTTTGATTAGACGATTTTGGTCTTTTTGATATTTTTCTGAGGAGTCAATAATATCGCACGTTTGAGAATCAAATCAAAATCTACAATTAGTAAGCCTGATAAGGAGAATGTGTTCAGTTCAACAGATAATTGAATGGCGAAGGTATACCAATGGAGAAGGCGTACCAATGGTGAAGGCATGCCTTGATTGCGTTTACCCGCAAAACTAAACTTTTAAATAGTTCTGTGTATTATTAAACGGGCGATATGTATAGCAAAATGAAGCAAGGATAACGCGTATTCAATTTTGTAAATTACATTTTCCACCACCTTTAATCAGCAGGCAAGGAACAAAATTGTGCGCAAGCTTTGTGGAGAGAACTTCTTTTTAATACATATGTGTATTAATGTTTCAATGTTTCAAAGTCACAATTAAGTTTTTCTTTCCTTAAAAATTTAACAAATATAAGTACACGCAATACATATGCACATTCTTTCCCCCAATTATTTGTAAGTATGTTTATTTGTGTTCACGTAAATATTCTGATAAGTCCTTTGTTTGCTTTGTCGCCCATTTCCCAAGAAAATTCAGTTTAAACGCCTCGAGCTACATTTTCGTGCCAAAACGGGCAAGATGATGGAAGCAATTGGGACGCGGCTGGCGTCACGACATGCATATCCGCAGTGCCATTGGTGGGCGCCAATTTTGACATTTGTAGATAAATTTAAGATTTATTTAAATAAGTTTTTGCCAACTCTAATTTACAAGGCGGAAGCCGGATGGGCAGCCCACACAATTAAAGAAAATTAAAAAAACAAGCAAACCGTAAACTAAATCGTTTGATGTTGGTGAATTCGTATCATTTACTTAGTTATACCCAAGCAAGAATGCATGAAATAAAATTTTTCCACAAAAACGTTATTTTAGCGAAATTTTATAGACTAAAAATTTTTGTTTTGTTGTTGTTATTCCGAATCCGCTACAGTTTCTGCTTAATTGTGTAAACTCTACTTCTTAATTGGCGCTAAAGTCATTTAGGCTATTTTGGCCATCCAGGCTTTTCCCTTTCGCGGGAGCCAAGTCCTTTTTCACCTGACTTTTACAAGAAACATTTCCTGCCTCTTCGTCCATTCAAACGTCACACACTGGGGAAAGAGACTCTCAAAACTTCCATCCAAATAAACTAAAGCTGTTAGATCTTTTCAGGTGGATCGAATGTTTTCCAGGACAATTCTTCCATCACAAAAACAATAATAATAATAATTTTGACGAAGAACATTATTTTGAATACACTGTAGGCACGCTTAAATTACACAAAAAAAATACGCCTAGACACGTCAACTTAATTTTTGATCGTCTATTAAAGATCTGTATACCGTCTTTCTAGATCATTTTTTTAATTAAAGTTTGTATTGCAAATGAAAAAATGCGAGCTTTACGCTTTAAGTTTCCAGCTCCTAAGAAAACGGCCAAGCAAAAAAATTACCATTATTTCCCGTATATGAGTAGTACATGGCGTATGAGGAACATTTTTCTCTACTCATATTTCAACGAAAAAATAAATACGCAATTTTATTTGCCCAGTCACACCTTTTTTATTTATCCATCGATTTTCTTCATTCGTTGTTTGATATTTTTGTAGGAGAACTAGTTTTTCGTGTTAAAATTTTTATTTCTTTTCATAAAAATTTAAATATCTTGGGAAAATTACCTGATATAGACAAACAAATTCGTTATCTTCCGGGTTTTTGAGTCCATAAAAAACGTATTATTTTCCTAACAGTGTTAGTAAAAAAAAGATCGAGTGTACGATGAGTCCTAGCTACCTCAAGCTTGCACCTTATCTTACCAAAATTTAATGCGCTACAAAACTGCATATCCAAAATCCGTCTAAAAAATTTATTAAGAAACTTCAAATTTTTACAAACATTTTTAAACTTTTATATACCATATTGCAGAAAGTGTGAAAATGAGATTTATATGGTTTTGATAAAGAATAAACTATAGTTTTATAAAAAAAACTAAAGTTAAAAAGCAAATAAATATGTTGTTAGAACTTGTCAAAATGTTGTGCGTTTATAATTTTGACACCGAGTGTCGTGGTTAGCAGTACGCGCTACCATTCCACAGGAACCCACGGTTCAACCCAACATCACGAAATAAATAACAAAAAAAAAATTTCGCCCCCTCGGCAGACAATCGCTAACCTCCCAGTGTATATCTGCCATGAAAAATAGCTTCTCGTAAAAATACAATCGCCGTTCGGAATCGGCATAAAACTGTAGGTTCCGCGACTTTGTTTGACAACATTCGCACGCTACATATCGGAGGATAAGCTGGGCCAAACACTAACATATTCTTTAAGCGCCAATCTATTAAATTATTTATCTTAAAGCTCTAGCAGAGAATACAAAATAAGTATTTAACTTGAATAAAACAATATTATCACCAACTGATCTTTGAGAGGAGGAAAATAGCCGACGGCGTTTTAGCAATCGGTACAACTTTCGCAATCTTCAAAGCATCTAAAAATTAACAATGTCAGTTAATGTGGGAGCTATGTTTGGTACTATTCTTTAAAAATCTAAGACTTATATCCTCGACTCCGACAGCATTAGATTTTAAGAAGTACAGACTTCTTATGACATCATCCTCAGTTACTGCATTAAAGTGGACTGCATTGTCAGGTTGTCAGATTTACATATATGTATGTATGACAAAGGAGAAGCTCGGCCAAACACTAACATAGTATGTGTAAGCGCCAATCTATTATATTATTATGTATAAAAAAAAAATTTTGCATTTTGACATTCCGACTATTTTTCAATTGCTCGACAGTAAAACGAACTCGTTCATGGAATCAGGGTCCGCATTGATTTTGTATCCAATACACACAGATTTAAGATTTTTTAGCAGACTTTTAGCTGGTAAATTATGATCCAGTTTTGTCCAAAAAAAACCAGTAATTTAGAATGTGGAGAAGCTATAGAACGCCCAGTTTTCATTTGTAGGATGTAGTTCCAGTAGTTCTGCGACTTATTTTTTTTTCTTTGAAAGCCAATAGAACTTTTTTGTGAACCACTCTTGTTTTTTTACTTTAAATTTTTACGGCTTTTAGGGCCGTTTTCTGAAGTAGGTTTTAAAATTAATCCACACTTTAAACAAATTTTGTTCTAACAAGTAAGAAAGTCTAAGTTCGGGCGGAGCCGAACATTAAATACCCGGCGCAAGTATTAAATATATGTTTTCCACCTTTCCGAAAGCTACCGCTACATGATAAGCCGGGGTGTATACATTTTAAGTAAATTAGCGTCCTTAAATTTCGAAATATTGCAGTTTCAAGCATATCTGAAATTTACCGTTATATGAAAAGCGGCCTCAATTTTAGTCCGATTTCAACAATTTTCAACGGTTTGCTTTTATGTGGCAAGCACAATAACCATACCGAGCTTGGTACAAATTGCTAGAACGGTTAGCGAGATACATATATGTGATCACAAGTGGGCGGTGCTACGCCCATTTTCCAAAATTTTGTCATAAACGTATTTCTTGGTAAAGAATTGTTGCAATCATCAATTTTGAATAAATTAGCTTCAATATTTACTGATTTATCGAAGATTTTGTATTTCTCGAAATTACCGTTATATGGGATGTGGGCGTGGTTATTGTCCGATTTTAGAAATTTTCGGCCAGTTGGTATGCTGTATCAGGACCAACAACTGTGCCAAGTTTGGAAGAAATTGGTGCAGCGGTTACCAAGATATACACATGTAACCATAAGTGGGCGTGGCTACGCCCATTTGCCAAAATTTTGTAATATTCTTATTTTTCGTCTAAAACTCATTGCAAATATCAATTTTGAGTGAATTATCTTCAGTAGTTACTAAAATATCGCAGTTTTCGTTTTTCTGAAAATTACCGTTATATGGGAGGTAGGCGTGGTTATTATCCGATTTCGCCCATTTTCAATACCATCTGTCCCACGCCCAAAAGAAGTTCACGTACCAAGTTTCGTTAAGATATCTCAATTTTTACTCGAGTTATCGTGTGCACAGACGGACGGACGGACGGACGGACGGACAGACAGTCGCCGCTTAATCGATTTCTCTTTTCATTCTGATCATTTATGTATACATTTGTCTATATCTATCTCGATTCGTTTTGCCTGTTACAAACAACCGTTATGTGAACAAAGTTATAATACCCTTGTGCACAAGTGCGCTCGGGTATAAAAACGGCACTTAGGGATACATGTACATATACTTACAAAATATATGGTTTATATGAGACGCAAAGTAATTAAGTTTTTGATTTATGTATATCTGGAAAGATCCAATATTAGTTGCATATACTTATTTCAACAAAAACAGCTGCTTAAACAAGGCTGATCTATACCAACCAACTAAATACATATGTACATATATAGTACAACTAAACCAACCACAATTAGAAATCCGACTGTAACTAATGCGAAAATGCATTGGGTATAAAGACAGCTGCTTGAAGTGTCCATTCATTCTAACTGTATTTGTCTGCAAAATTCAATAAGGATTAAAAGCCTCTGACCAAAAACATTTCCTATTTGCTTAACGCGCCAATATGTCTACTTCCGTTTGTTTGTCTGCAACTGCAATTGTTCGCTATGAATATTTATATTCACAAATATAATTTTCTATTCCAATATTGTGCATACCAAACTCAGCACATACATATATTCATACATACATACACACACACATATGTATGTGGGTTAGTACTACCACGTTGAAGCATTAACGTACACACACACATACAAAAAAAACTTTACACAGCAAACATGAAAGGTAACGGAATGCATGCAATCTCCTGCCAATTGGGTCAAGTGACAGCGACATGGATGATTGCCAGAAAAATTTTGTTGAAAAGCTAGAAACGCATGAAAGAAAATATAACTTTATAACATTGAATATAACATAAAGAAGTTGAAATATTTTTCCATTGAAATTTACAACTTTTTGCGTGCATTCAAGCTGCGTCTATTCGATTTTCCAACACAATTCACGCAAAGT
>NW_023458565.1:4531315-4535978 GCF_013731165.1 Rhagoletis pomonella | reverse complement strand
AAAAACCACTTCCAGTGAAGAAGCAAGGCAAAGCCTCGGATGAGACCCCCCCTTATGATGACGACCACGGCAAACGTTTAAAGGACTACGATTTGAGGGCATGCACCTGGAATGTCCGGACCCTAAATGGGGAAGGTGCCTCTGCCCGGCTGGTTGATGTCCTCGTAAGGACAAAAGCTGACATCACCGCCATCCAAGAAATGCGTTGGACGGGGCAAGGCAAACAATGTCTGGGGCCGTACGACGTCCACTACAGCTGCCATGTAAAGGAGCGCAAATTCGGAGTTGGATTTGTGGTGGGAGAGAGATTCCGTCGCCGAGTACTGTCGTTCACCCCGGTGGACGAGCGTCTAGCCACAATCCGCATCAAAGCGAGATTCTTCAACATCTCGCTCATCTGCGCCCATGCCCCGACGGAAGAGAAGGATGAGGCATCCAAGGATCTCTTCTATGAGCGCTTGGAGCGCACATACGAGCGCTGCCCCCGTCATGATATCAAAATCGTGCTTGGCGACTTCAATGCCAGGGTGGGCAAGGAAGGGATCTTTGGAACCACCGTCGGAAAATTCAGCCTCCACGACGAAACGTCCGACAACGGATTGAGGCTGATCGACTTCGCCGGGGCCCGAAACATGGTAGTATGCAGTACTAGGTTCAAGCATAAAAAGATCCATCAAGCTACGTGGCTGTCTCCGGATCGAAAAACGAGAAACCAAATCGATCATGTTGTAATAGACGGAAGGCACGCTTCCAGTGTTTTAGACGTACGCACACTCCGAGGCCCAAACATCGACTCGGACCACTATCTTCTTGCAGCCAAGATACGCACCCGCCTCTGTGCAGCAAAAAATGTGCGCCCAAATATGCAAGGAAACCTTAACGTCGAAAAGCTGCAATCACAACAGACAGCCAGCGCTTTCGCTACTCGACTCTCACACCTGCTCTCAGAGAGCACTTTTATGTGGCAAGCACAATAACCATACCGAGTTTGGTACAAATTGGTAGAACGGTTACCGAGATACATATGTATATGTGATCATAGGTGGGCGGTGCCACGCCCATTTTCCAAAATTGTATCATAAGCGTATTTCCTGGTAAAGAATTGCTACAACCATCAATATTAAATAAATTAGCTTTGATATTTACTGATTTATCGAAGATTTTGTATTTCTCTAAATTACCGTTATATGGGATGTAGGCGTGGTTCCTGTCCGATTTAAAAAATTAAATTATTAAGTACATTATACCAAGGCCAATAACTGTGCCAAGTTTGGAAGAAATTGGTGCAGCGGTTACCAAGTTATACACATGTAACCATAAGTGGGCGTAGCTACGCCCATTTTCCAAAAATTTATAATATTTTTATTTTTCGTCTGAAAATTATTGTAAATATCAATTTTGAGTAAATTATCGTCAGTAGTTACTACAATATCTCAGTTTTCTTATTTCTGGAAATTACAGTTATATGGGAAGTGGGCGTGGTTGCAGTCCGATTTCGCCCATTTTCAATACCAACCTACCTTGGATAAAGGGAAATCTACATACCAAATTTCGTTGATATCTCAATTTTTGCTCGAGTTATCGTGTACACCGACGGACGGACAGACGGACGGACAGACAGACATGGCTTAATCGACTTCTCTATTCATTCTGAGCATTTATGTATACATTTGTCTATATCTATTTCGATTCGTTTTGGCTGTTACAAACAACCGTTATGTGAACAAAATTAAAATACCCTTGCGCACAAGTGCGCTCGGGTATAAAAACTAACGATTATTTTCCGACCCAAAAAAATAAAACTCAAAAACTAACCATTATTTTCCGAGCAAAAAATAAAACTTAAAATGTAACGATTATTTTCCCGAGTAAAAAATAATACTAAAAAAATAACCATTATTTCCCGAGCAAAAAGTAAAACTCAAAAAACAACCAGCAAAAAATAAAACTCGAAACATAACGATTGTTTTCTGAGCAAAAAATAAAATTAAAAAAATAATGATTAAACTTAAGTTTTATAAGTAAAGATTAAAAATAGAACTCAGTGCCACTGAAGGTATTCCGAGTAATAAGAAATATGTTGGTTTACTCCTTATGCACGTAGCATTTCTCTGTCAGTGTGATTTGTTGAAATTTCAGAAAATAATGGTTATTTGAGCTCCCTGGTTCTCTCACAGGGGCGGTTTCGGTTAAGGCCACGAGTTATCTGGGTATTTATGGCGTTAAGTGCTGTTGTTGTGCTGTGAACTTTACGGAACCAATGCTGATGCCTCGCTGGGGTCAGGTGGTTTGTATAGTGCGGGAGTAGCAAGGCCTCAAGTGTCCTCGTTACCGGGGAAAGGACGATAAGACTTTCCCTTGTTGGCCGGTTTCCCCGGTTTGAGCAGGGGGGACCACCCTTCCTATTTTCCAGATGTCCGGAATGATGAGAGTGGCCATGAACAGATTGCAGACCTTTGTAAGGTAGTATACTCCCACTGGACCCCAATATTTCAGCATCAACATGCAATTTTCGTCGGGCCTGATGGCTTTGGAGGCTTCGCCTTCCCGATGGCTACCCGAACTTCACCGCTGACACTTTGTGCAGCCTTCTGGTCACTCGACGTTTGGCTCTGTCCGCTGGACGATGCAGCGTAAACTGTCGGCAAAAGTAGCTCGCGCATCGCTACAGGTCGGCGCGGTCGCCGAAAGAGATTTCGACTCTGTCGTCGCGCTTCAAAGCTTGCTCATACCAGAGTCGAAGTAACATCTCCTCAGATGCTCTTCCCACTTCTTCCGCTTATGTATGTACGTCCACAAGTTGCTGAATCTTCGTATTGAGATCCCTAATGTGGGGGATTCCGGGATCGGCCTGAAGAAGGTTGCCACGCTCATCAGATAGGACAGCCGCTTCGGCAAGAAAAATCGGACGGGGGTCCGAAATACACATCCAGCCGGGATCAAGCGGCCCGCAGCAGCATCCAATCAGATTTGGAAAAATTTACTTAAGTAGGTTCGGTGTTCCGCGGAAGCAAAGTCTGCAAGTTTATCAATCGAGATGATTATGGGCAGGTGGTCTGAAGCTAGGGTCAGCACAGGTCGCCACGTTATGCTTTTTATCAGACCAGCGCTTATGATAGTTATGTTAAACGAGCTACTGCAGCTGCTCATAATCCTGGTGGGTGCGTCGTCGTTCATTGTGCAGAATGTCGAATCGTCTATCAGCTCAGCCAAATGTGTTCCCCTACGATCGTTCGACAGGCTTGAATGCCAAAGATCGTGCTGCGCATTAAATTTCCAAAGTCCTTTTAAAAAATCCTGACGTCAGAGAGAAAAACGAAAAACGCAATTTTACTGCATTTATTTGGCCCATGGTTTCGCGAATATATTGATTTTTTTTTTGCGAAAATTGCCTGTCGCACGGTGTTAAATATGTGTATGTCTAATGAGCTAGACATTTATAAAAAAATATTAAATATTAAATAAACATAATAAATACAGCAAAAACTGGTCAACACAAGGCGTTTCTATTATTACCACCAGTGCAAATTACAAATCCCGAAAATGCCGAGATCCTTGGGAAATAATCCCGGGATTTTTGGGACTTAAAAAAGGCCAGAATACCGGGATCCCGGGATTAACACCCAATGCCGGCCCATGAAGAAGGTTATCTCTACGATCTTACCCTGAAGCCCGTCGCAGTTAAACTGTAGGATCTTTATATGCCATGGGAGTCTGATCACAATGTGGGGTTTTAAGGAGTTGTTTTACCTGCCGACCCCCTGCTGTGTGTGCTGCTGACGAGGGTGCTGCCCTATGGTGGCAGAGGGCGGCGTCGCGGGGGAGTTTTGCGACTAAGCAGCTCAGCAGGGGCCCACATAGTCACTCGTCCAATCTCGCGTGGTGCGCAGTCCGGAACATGCCTAAAGTGGTACCAGCCAAGGCAGGAATTGCACTTGACTGATGGCAAGTGGTATTATTTTTCTCGGGCGAACTCCGGTGCTATGCCGTGTAGGCGATCTGGTTTACACAGCATGGGGCCACGTATGACGTGGTCCACTGCCGGTGAGTTATTAAACCCGAGCAGGTGCGAAGGTGGCTCTACCCGTTGCAGGTATTGCACCTGACCGAGGAGGAGTTAGGGTGTAATCGTCTCTGGCATTCGCAGAAGGTGTATTTTTCTGGGCCAGGGTTTGACTCGATGCCAGCATTAAGCAGAGGTATGCGAGGCAGATGTATCCCTATGGACGTACAACTTTTGAGGGATTTCGCCGCCCTGAATGGGGTTAGATCGCCGAAACAACCGCCCTTGGTCGGGTAAAATCCGCGTCATGTATAACCGGCTATGGTGGAAATGATTTTTTAATCATCGCTGAGGTCGGGTGTTACTGGGTGAGTTTATTAAATCGTTTTATGTCTTCAGTATATCGATTTAGCCGATACCCTTTTTTTCGCAAGCCGTGTTTCTCTTAATTTGGGTTTTACAAATGATGTCTCACGTCAATTTCAAGTCAAGAGTCGAGGAACGATGCCTCGAAAGGAATTCCGATTTGTCTTCCGATTATGAATAATATTTAAATATTTGTACTTATTATTACTAGTGTTGCGAAGTATCGAGTACTTTTGAGGATCGAGTTCTTTGGTATCGATACTATTAAGGATCGGGTATTTTTGAGAGTACTAA
>NW_023458565.1:4529630-4531215 GCF_013731165.1 Rhagoletis pomonella | reverse complement strand
TTCTACCAAAATTTCTTAAATCAGTTTGCAGCTCTCAAGAAAAAAAATCCTCGTATATTTATTCCCTCATGAAAATTTACAGCAAAAGCAAAGCGCTTTTTCAAGCAACAGAAATTATAATAAATATTTCTTATAATTTCCTTGAGAGCTGGATTCTTAGCTTTAAGATACAGATTATATTTGAGGTTATTAGGTTTAAGGGGGGTTTGAACCCCAAAACCCACCCCTTGTGTGCGCTAATGATGTAGGTGTACCTCAAAAACCGCTTTACCAATCTGTTGAAAACAGTAGAGACGAAGGTAAAACCAAAAACAGTTTGCGGCATTTTTAAGTACTGCTAACCTATCGCAGATTATCTAGGCGTAAATCTTCAAGATGAGCTTAAAGATATCGCAGGTTTACAAACAAAAAAGACAGTTTCTGCATATTGAACCAAACCTATACATCCCTATGTTATTCGACGTTTTAAATATGAATCCGGGGTCTATTAGCCTCCATTACGTCAGGTTCGAGGTCATTTGAATAAACTTGAAAATTCAATACAATTCTTCTGAATTTGGCCTTGGGATAACTTTGGCATGACACCTAAATGACCTTGAAGAATCACGGGACCGCATATTCGAATTTAGCGACAACAAAAACAAGAACATTTTTGTTTTATTGAATAAATTTGTTGTCCTATTTGCCCCTCAAATGACCTCGAATCTGACATTATGGAGGTTAACGGACCTCGGATTCGGGTTCAGAGAGTCTAAAACCCCATATACGTATATGAATTTTCAGGTTCATGCAATGAATTTGTCCCTACTTGACCTTCAAATGCACACAAAGCTAACATGATGGGGTCGAATAACATACATATATAGCGGTTTGGTTCAATTTGCAGAATCAATTTTTTTTTTAACCTGTGTACTTTATCAAAAAATAAAATAACCGATTGGTTGATTTTCGTGTTTATGAATTCCTTTATTTAAATGCGTTATTTGTTTTTACTAATTAATCATATATATAAATAGGCAATCATGTTTCCTTTACACCCCTTTTACGGCTAAACTATACTTCTAAGGTATAAACAGTTATATATCATTAGAAAGGTATTTTGATGCTGATGTGCAGGCAATTTTTAAAATTTCAAATCAGTTTAAAATAGAGCGAAAAAATCAATTCAAAAGTCACACCAATACCAATGCCATACATGTACATGGTTGGGCGGAAATGCCCCCTAAATGTATGCTTTAATATTGATAGCGAATTAAAGAAACGTGCTAAGCAGCAGTTCAGGAATAAAATGTATGTATGTATGTACATGAATAGATTAGACTCAAACAAGGAAGAAGGTAAAGTTGAGTATGGAGAAGAAGAAAGTGATAAATACAGAAATTAAAATAAAAGTAAAGAAACCTAGATATAAAGACAAAGAGGAAGGAAAATTTAAATACCTAACCTAATAACAATGGTGGGGGTGAATATGTAAATGAAGAAAAGAATGGACATATTTAGATCAGGATAAAGGAAAAGATAAAGATGAAGACCAAGACGACGAAGATGAAGATGAAGATGAAGATGAAGATGAAGATGAAGATGA
>NW_023458565.1:4527009-4529530 GCF_013731165.1 Rhagoletis pomonella | reverse complement strand
CAATTTGTACCAAACTCGGTATGGTTATTGTGCTTGCCACATAAAAGCAAAATTATTGAAATCGGACTAAAATTACGGCTGCTTTTCATATAACGGTAAATTTCAGAAATGCTTGAAACTTCAATATTTCGAAATTTAAGGACGCTAATTTACTCCAAATTGATACAACCCGGCTTACCATGTAGCGGTAGCCTTCGGAAAGATGAAACAACATTTATTTAATACTTGCGCCGGGTATTTAATGTTCGGCTTCGCCCTAACTTAGACTTTCTTACTTGTTAAGTTTCATTTTTTGCTTGAAAAAGAATCGTTATTTCTTGAGTTTTATCTTTTGCTCATGATGAAAAATCGTGGTTACCCAAATACATATAACTCGCAATGAAATAAAAATACGATGTTCACTGTTCAACGTTTAATTCGGGAGTAAATTAATGGTAGACATAACATGAACATGAGAGTGAAACAGTCGCATTGTTACATAAGCAGGATTGCATTTAAAAGTATTATATTTCAACACCCCTCCTCAATGCGAACGTTCTTATTCTAAACTTAACTATTTTATAAAATCATTATGCTTCTTTTTACATAAATTCTTTGTCAAAATGTCTGCTATCATGCCATCGGTTGATATATACTCTAACCTTATGTCACCTCTTTGTACGATCTCTCTTACAAAATGATATCTTATATCTATATGCTTTGTTCTAGCATGATGGACCGGATTGTCTCCGTACAATACCGTAGGGGTATTATTATCACCACAACCGATTTCAATAATAATGCGCCTCAGATGTAAAGCCTCTTTTGTTGCCGACGACATAGCCATATATTCGGCTTCTGTGCTACTCAAAGCCACACAATCTTGTTTTTCGGATTTCCATGAAATAGCACCTCCAGCCAGGAAGAAAACATAACCGGTGTAAGATCTGCGATCTATCTTGTCGCCACCCCAATCTGCATCTGCATAACCCTTTAGGGCCTGCGCACACGCACTATAATGCAGCTTTACATCTATTGTCGATGCCAAGTATCGCAACACGTGCTTGACACCCGCCCAATGTTCGCTATGCGGGTCCTTGTTGCGCTGTGCCCACTTCGCGACAGAATGAAAAATGTCTGGCCTCGTAGAAAGCGCTAGCCACATCAGCGCCCCGATCGTAGACTGATATAATGTTGGATCTACCCTTGCACAACTGTCTTCATCACACGCCGCTTGGGAACCTACGTCCAATGGTGTCGAAGCTCGTCTACAAAACTCAATACCATGCTGCACCAATAACTCTTTGATATATTGCGATTGCCCAACAGATATTTTGCCTAGCTCGCCTTCTCGCTCAATTTGCATTCCCAGAAACATTTGAAGAGGACCCTTGTCAACGCACTCAAACTTCTCTGAAATGCTCGCTTTGACCCTTGTCATAACTCTCTTCGATTGACACGCTAGAAGTAGATCATCCACATAAACAAGAACAAGAAACAGATTACCTTCAATATCTTTCTTATATAGACATTGCTCGCTTTCGCATTGTGAAAAACCCAGTTCTTGTAGAGTTGCGTCTAGTTTGGAATTCCATTCCCTTCCAGACTGCTTTAGGCCATAAATTGCCTTGTTAAGTTTTAACACCTTCTCTTCACTTCGTTTGTCTTCATAACCCTTGGGCTGTTTCATATAGATCACGTCTTTTAGCTCGCTGTTCAAATATGCTGTGCATACATCCATCTGATGCAGATGTAACTTTAACTCAGCAGCCAATGCCAGTACTAAACGTATAGTCTCAAACCGGCAGACTGGAGAAAAAGTGTCTACATAGTTCACGCCGTATTTCTGTGAACACCCCTTTGCCACCAGACGTGCTTTATACCGCTCAATATCACCATTTTTATTCTTTTTCAGAGCGTATACCCACTTACAGCCGATTGCTGACTGCCCTTTCGGTAAATCTACCAACGACCATGTATTATTTGCTGTTAGAGCGTGGTATTCTGTCGTCATCGCCTCGCGCCACAAATCTGCTTGCTCACCAGCTTGTGCTTCCTCAAACGTCTGAGGAACCTGCACCTCATTGGTGCCCATCGCATTCAAAACATTGAATGCCTTCCTTGGTCGACCTGCCTTGCCGGTACGAATCAACTTCGGCCTACCACGACCAACCTTCTCAACGTTCTCTTCTGCGCTGGCATACTCGTCACTTGCATTTTCATCGCTACTTGCATACTCTTTTCTAGCCACTGTTTCACTGCCGTCGATTCCTAGATCTGCTGGAACTTCTACTGTATTTGGAAGGTCAAATGAAATTTTTTCGCACCCAAATGCTTTGCAATCTGTCTCATCAAATAAAACGTCGCGTTTTTCAACAACTTGCCGTATACTAGCATCGTATAACCTGTACGCCTTTGACACCATCGAATAGCCAACCATTCGATATTGCTTTCCCTTAGCTTGAAACTTTTTACGCTGCGTTTTATCTAATGCTACCGCTACTGAACCAAATACACGCAAATGCTTCACTGATGGTTTTTT
>NW_023458565.1:4521130-4526909 GCF_013731165.1 Rhagoletis pomonella | reverse complement strand
TTTTGGACCACCCTAATGTATAAATAATTTCAATATTTTATACATATGTATGTAAATAAATAGCAGTACGAACAGTTCCGCATGTTTAAGGACTCAACCAAATTGGTACGTCGTTAGTATCCATAAATTATAGGCAAACCCTAAAAGGACTTGGGTTCATCTCATCAGTAACTATAGCGCACTCATGTGTATTCATTACATTTTCATTTTGGGTGACCCCTCATAAATTTCCTGCCTAATAATCCTAATAATCAACTTACATTGAACTTCTTCAAAACGAGGGTCAAAATAAAATATACTGTTAGTTAAGTTAGTTAAGGGTAAAGTTTTCTACAAAAAATGTTACCAAATTTTAACTGAAAACGAGCAAGTGTTATGTTTAAAGTCGATATGTAAAATTACCTGCAAAAGGAAGAATTTTAACCCACTCTAAAAAAAGTTGTTATGAGGTGGATTAAAATCCAATTAAAGTTCAACTAATAGTTCATTTCTCACCAGCACTTAACTGCTATTTACGCCTATTAAAATTACAACTGTGTATTAATTACAAGCGATCGAAAGTAAAAAAAAAAAAAGTAAGAAATAACCCTTGTCGATCGATCCAATTCAAAATTATTGGAGCTTACATGAGCTCTTAACTTCGGTTAAGCTTTTGGTGGAAATGGAGTATAACACCCATGAATACTCGTACTAAAGTTTGCGTATAGGTTTGTTGGGTCCTTAAAGTTGCTATTTCACTATGTAATTTAAAACAGCGATTCTTAAAAGAATACTGCCCGAGTAATCTCGAATACTTTACTTAAACTCAATAAAATATATGCTACTTGCCTCCATTATTTGAGACTGCAGTTATATCCTTGACACCTTTTTCTTGAAGTGCATCAATCAGCTTTTCGGGTATGCCACAGACACCAAATCCACCGAATAAAATTTTAGATCCATTTGGTATATCGGAAACGGCTGCAGCTGCACTGTCGAAAATTTTTCCTTTAGACTTGCCACTAGTGGCATAGCAGGCAATGAACTAAAATAATAAAAAATATGTATATGTGTCTGAATACAGTCATCCCAAATTAAACGTAGCAAGCTTGGGCGCGATGGCTTTCAGTCCTCCAAAGTACTCAGTAATCACAAGAAAATTTATTCTCTTGCCAAGTCATTCAAGCCGATAAGTCTCACCCCATTTAAGCTGTAAGCAATGGAGAATATTATCGACCATGATATCAGATCTAACACTCTGAAAAAGGCAGCCTTTCATCCGGATCAGCACGCGTACAGAGCGGATAGATGTACAGACACCGCTCTGTTACGGTCTCACTTCGGAAATACAGGAGGCCTTCGAGTGTGGAGAAATAATGCTCTGTGCCTTACTTGATATCGAGGGCGAGTTCGACAATACATCGCATCGACAGAGCACTGGAGAAACGTGATGTCCAACAAACTATTAGCAGATGGATAGCTATTCTGTTACATTCAAGGATTTCTGAAGCCAAAGTCGGTGACAGCGTAGTCCAATTATAAACGACAAAAGGGTGCCCGCAAGGAGGGGTGCTATTTCCTTTCCTGTTGAGCTTAGTAGAGGACGAACTTCTACAAGTACTCACTGATAAGGGCGTCCACTACCAAGGACACGCGGACGACATAGTGATTATTGCCAGAGGGAAGTTCGCAAGTACCCTCTGCCTGATCGTCCAAAGAGGACTTAACATAGCTAAAAGGTGGTGTGCGGATGTAGGTTTGATTATCAATCCATCAAAGACAGCTATAGTCCCCTCAAATATAAGGCTTTGTCAGCCAGGACCAGGGACAGTCTGGGCTCCCAGCCCCCTCTAGTTCTGCTCCCCAGGCACGACGTGTATGTATAAAGTAGTGGTTTTCGAAATAAACTATAATACCTCTTATCATCAAAAGACAAGTTCAGGCGAGCACATTAAAGTGGTACACAGATGGCTCTAAGACTCCTCAAGAGGATAGGAGCAGGTTTTTGTGGCCCCTGACTGAAGCTTTCGGTGTCCCTAGGAACCTTCCCCAGCATATTTCATGCGGAAATCTATGCCATCAATCTGTGCGCTGAGACTAACCTTCGAAGGAATTATCGAAGAGAAACGATCCTGATTTTAAGCGATAGGCGGGCGGCATTCAAGGCTCTCTTATCCTCCTACATCAAATTATCGTTGGTTCTGAAGTGTGTAGAGAGGCGAATTGCTCTGGCTGAGAATAATACCCTCCAATTGCTATGGGTACCAATGCACATGGGGGTCGAAGCTAATGAGAAAGCGGACCATCTCGCCAGAATGGCTGCCACCACGAGACCAATAGGACTGGAGTCCTTCCTCTCAATACATAGGACAAAGGAAACGCTCAGGAAGGAAAACACTAGGCCAAGGAATCTCATTTGGCGTAATACCTTGATACTTCGTCAATCCAAAAGCTCACTAGGAGGGTACAGGATACTCAAAGGCCTCCCTAAGGAGAAACTAAGGATCATTACAATTATATTTTGACGGGCCACTACAGGTTAAGAGGGCACTTGTATAATTTAGGAATCTTCTGTGATGCTGGCAAGGAGACTCTATTAAAGGGTGGCACCGAATAACTGTCGCACAGGTTTTTTTTTTTTGAAAAAAATGTATTGTTAATTTTGAAAATATTTTACTTTAATTTTATTAATTAGTTGTAAAATTTTGATTTTAATTTACATTTGGCAGTAGTGTAAACTTTGGGAGATAAGTACATGCGGCACGCAAGTCTTTTTCAGGTGTATTTTTTCTTAGACTTTGTATAAAAAAAGGAAAAAGAAAAGAAAAAGTGAATGGCCGCCCTAGTCATCAGTTCCGAATCTATTCGATTTCTGAGTATTAGAACTTGTGGTGGACAAAAGGGGAAGTATACAGAATAAAAAGGCGTTTAGTGCTTCATCCAACTATTTATCTACCCGTTTCACAACAATTTTCGGTACTTATGTGTACATACGTTTCTGCCGCACACTTTAGGGGAAAAAAACGGATCGGCAATGTATCCGAAAATGGAATCGGTAACCGGACAAAGCTCCGCATTTCAACCTTTTTTTCCTTTTTCGGATGCATTTTCTGATTTTTTTGACCGGGTATAGATATGTATGTATTATGTTAATAGGGCATCCATAGATACTTACTCCATACTTATGTTGATATGTACAATAACAATACACCCATGTAGATGTAAATAAATAAAAATGATTCACTCGACTTTCATTGTCATTAAATATTTCCATAGAAAATAACTTAATACTAGCGGTTTAATAATCTAATAAAACACAAGCCCCCTAATCAGGGTTGTCACTTTGCTGAACTGTTACAAAATTGGTAGAAAAGATTTGTTTAGGTAGAAAGATAATTTTTTTTTTTTACTTTTTCCAAAAGTGTAGTCTACTTTATTCCAATAAATTTCGAACACTTGAATGCACACTTTTTATATACATACACAAACATATCGCCCGCCATTCAAAACTCCTTTTACTAGAATCATCAAATACTTTTGATTCGCGATATATTTTAAAATAAACGATTTTTTGTTTGGTTTTTTTTTTGGGTCACTGTATTTTTCTATAATAAGTCCAGTTGAAGCCTCTTCAAATGATGAAGTTTCGTTCTTGTCTTTAGTTTCATCGCTTTCGCTTTTGGTTGAAGAAAACCGAGATGATGCTGTTAATCTTATCTCAAATATAATATCATTAGCTGAATGAAAAGCTCCTTAAAAAAAGATTTTAATTTTTGTCGAAATAACAAAAAAAAGAACAAAATTATAGTTTTTATCAAAAGAACTAAAAAAAAATCTTAGTAGATTTTTTCCAGAATTGGTAGATGTTTTTCAAATGGATGATAAATATTGTTTTTGTCAGTGGCAACCCTGCCCCCATAATTGTTTGAGAGAGCCCTGAATGCACATGGTATATATGTATGCATGTACGTATGTTCTTGTGGATACATATGTACATACTTACATCGCTAGGTATGCATAAACCCTGCAGGAAATGTATCTAACTATAAGCTAACTTTAAATTGATTACGAAGGAGCTAAAAGTCACTAATTATCTGCATATTTTCTTTGACGAAAGCTAACTATGTATATTTCTATGGCGTTCGCCGCGCAATAGTCAAGGGTGTTTACCTCTGCATTTGATGTAAAAAACTTGTAACTAACTACTTTTGGACATAAAATATCAATAGGAAAAATACAATATTTTTTTAAATTTATTTTTTATTTTTTTATTTACTTTATTTATTTTATTACTTTCATACTTGTTTACATATTTGCTGTAGGTGGTCCCATATTCGAACTCCGTCAGACATAACTTCAAAATGATTATATGAAATTTCGATCTTCCTTTTATTTGTCCTCAATTCGAAAAAGCATTTGCGAAGTGCAGGATATTTAAATAGAAACGCGTTTAAAGAAAACAATCTCCGACATTACTACTGCATTACTTGTCAACTAGTTTCAAGTTAGCTTTTTGTAGCTATATATTTTATAGAAATCCCGCAAAAAAGCTAACTACAAAGTGGGTTGTTTTTTTTATAAATGGATAATTTTTTTCTGCAGGGAACATATCGAAGAACAAATGTACATACACACATACATATGTAATAGATACTTACATGTGTAGAACGTTTCTATGCACAAAAATAAAACACAGATGATCTGGTATCAAAAACTAGCAACAATTATCAAATCACGGTACATACATATATGTATGTATGTAAGTATATAGGTATGTTAAGAGAAAAATATAGATTAGAAATCAAGGCATAACAAGATAGAAGTGATTTCGACATTTCTCTCTTTTGAACTGTAACTGAAATGGCAACTCTTGACCCTATACTGTTCAAAATTTTAATTTTTTTAATTTAAAATTTCAATTGTGAGCTGTACGACTGATTTTAAATACATAAGAAAATGAAAGGGAATTCCGGGCGGTATATTGTGTGTGGCAAGAGCCAGGACGTTATTTTAAACCTCCGAATTTTCAAGTGGAGCGCCAACGGTGGGCAAATTGCTGCGTTGTGTCATTAGGAGTCTCTTCACGTATGCGTGAAAATCATTTTAGAGCCAGTGACTTTATTTGTTGCCCATCGCAGCCGAGTACTTCTAAACGGACGCGTTTGTTCCCAGGTGTAGGATTTATCATACCGAATATGAAGAGAAAATCTCCCACTCATATACATGGATAGACCAAATTTCAAATGGTGGTATGATTAAACCTAAACCAAAATTCCTTGTTGACATAAAGAAACTGGACGTAATTTTTAATCAATTTAAAGGAAAGCAAATTTCGAATTGCAAAAATTTAACAGCTAAATTCTTGAAGTTAAATTCTGATGTAAATTTAGAAGAATCAAACTTTTAATTTAATGTCTAGTATACTTTAGAATTAGGTATTTGAATAAAAAAATAAATGCTTAAAAACATGGGGCTAGTAAAAGCCAGAAAATTGCCAAAACGATTTTATAAATGGTGCGTGTCATTTAGTGTGTAATTTTGTGTAAGTATGCATTTCCACATTCACATTAAAACGAAAATGCAATAACTAAAATGAAGCTGATTCTAATGAGATTTTAAATATTTTCATATTTACAAAAACTTTCATTTCAAAGATATTGAGTTGTGTCAAATATGGTAAATGCATAACAAAGGGTTAATTTCTTTGTTTACATTTTTTGACATTAGAATCAGCTATGGGAGAGCTCGCCTTGATTAGAAATACCGGATACTCTTTTATGGCTCAGTTGCTTAAAGCGAC
>NW_023458565.1:4511371-4521030 GCF_013731165.1 Rhagoletis pomonella | reverse complement strand
GAAAAATATTGATTTTTAAGAGTTTTATACCATTTCTACGAAAAATGGTTTTTCTCCATATAAAATACATGGAAAACTTTGAGCGCTTTGAGCACCCCCTAAATATTTTTTGATTTCAAAATAAAAAATAGGGGTATATTTCTTTCGATATAGAACAATCCAAGGGGGTGCCGGTATTAAAAATCCGACCTTATTTTTTTACATACATTATTGGACCACTTTAATGTACATATATATACAAAAGGCTTTGTTATAGAGATCAAATTCAAATATCCACATTTATAGTGGTAGAAAAATAAATAGGGACGCAAAATTTTAACGATTTAAGTATAGTCCGTCGTCTACCAAAAACTGAACAAGTCCAAGTTTAAAGCTTTGTGCAAAAATTATGAAGATTCTTTAAAGTTTCATCTAAATTGTAAACTTTTTAATAAGAATTTCTAGGAAAAATGTTTAACTTTTTCACGGATTTTAGCTTTTTTTGCTGGCGGTGATATGCATTTTCTTCCATATAAAAACATTTCAAGCATTTTTTATATAGACTAAATTTTAACTCCCAGAGATGCCATTAAACTCAAAAATGTTTGCGGTTTTACCATAGGGTTGCATTTTCTGACAAAGTTGTGTATTACAACACTTGTAAAATGCTTTAGTGGATTTTGAACCGAACCGAACCATTTTTTGGAGTGGTTTTCGGTTTGGTTTTGGCATTTCAAAATAAAAATGGTACATAGTCAACGCAATTAATACAAAAACGGGTATAACGTAGTTGTCTAGTTAGAAAATACATTTAATCATGAAGAAAAAATTTTTGCATGAATTGAAGATAAATCCTACGAATTGATTTATGCATACAAATCTACCAAAATTTTTTTTCGCTGTACCCTTTTTGAAGTTGGTATGCGCTATGCGTATACACGTTATTGTTGATTTTGTACTTTTTTCGGCACTTTTACAGATGAAAAAGTATTAATTAAAAGCTGTCAATAAATAAAAACCACTAAATACGTCGACCATCGCAGACGACTTGTTAGAGCCGGTAGTGCCTAGGTTAGATCCCTGCAACACACATATGTATATGTAAATTAGGCTGCTTAAATTTCAAGAATTTGCATGGCATTTCCTGATTCTGTAGATAATTCTAAGTGAATGTATAGAAGGAACCATGGGTCGCATTTTTAAATGAAAAATTACCTTTTCACGATATTAGTTTTTTTCACCTTTTTTTAAACTTTTGCGTATAAAATGACTGTATTTAGATTTCTTACACTTGCTTTATTTGTTTAAGCCATTTTTAAAAAGTAAATACATACATCTGTTCTGTAAATTTTAAACTTAAAAGATGAACAAACAGCATGAGTAACGGTTTTTGTATTTTAACAACAAAAACTCGATATGAAGACGTCTGGGACTTGCCGTTGTTTTTTGCACATGTTTTTTTTTTGCTGACGGTGTCTCTGCTATACAAAGATGATTTTTATGTTATTTTTGCAACAAAAATAAAACAAATATAATTGAATGGACCACGTGACTGTATACTCAAAAGGTTTCTAAGAAATCCTGGATGGAGCTTTAAATTTTTACGAAAGTTTGCTATTTTTTTTAATAGAAATTTGGATTTATACGCTTTTTGTTAACGATTAAAACATATCTTTATAAAAACAAGTAAATAAATTTAAGTTCGGGCGAAGCCGAACATTAAATACCCGGCGCACGTATTAAGTATAGTTTTTTCAGCTTTCCGAAAACCACCGGTTACATGGTAAGCAGGGGTGGTTTTACCCCTATTTCACCACGATACGGCGAACAAAGGTGGCGCCTGCCGAGATACAGCTACTTTGGTTTTTGTCCGATTTTGACAATTCTGGTTTACACGTAAACGAAGCCCTACTTGTAGTATACAAATGTCATCGCCGCCAAGACGGCACAATCTTGTATCATTCTTGCTATTTCACATATCTTCGCTAGTATTGACAGTTAGACTTAATGAGATAAACTTATATATGTAGTTCGAAGTGGGTAGTATATATTTTGGAATAAAGTAATCACATTTAAAATTTTTAGAATATGCTACGATAGGCCTTGAATTATGTCGACTGGGCCCATTTTTATTTCAGTTGTAGGCATCCATTACATCCGCCTAGATTTTAACTTTTATTATATCTCAAATATTTATTATTAAAGTTGGAGACATTTTTATTTTCTGCATATGTATATGGAAAGTGGGCGTGTCCGTTGACGTTGACGTCATTTCTTTACGACGGCCCGTTCTATTTTTGGCCGCAATATATGTATACCGGATCGTCACAATGTGCGCCATGTCTATCGCAGGCAGAACTTTTGCACTTCCAATGGAGCTCTGCCAGCGTTGGGTAGGCCTGGTTTACATCAATGCTGCCTCACCTCCAAAAAATATCTTTATATATACATTTGTGCTAAATACAAAGTTGGTTATTGGTCTATGATAATGAACTTGTTGCCGAAAATAACATGCCTTCTTCCAATGAGGTGCAAGGAAAAAAGGTTGGACATCCATGGTTTATGTACTTACATAAATGTCTGATTAATCAATGTTCATATCATATTCTGATGTTATTAGAATATTATTTTTAATTAAAAAGGTATCTTATCAACTATTAAAGTTGATTGAGTTCGAATATAAGAAAACCATATACATACATATTACTTTTGTATGTATGGAATACCCTAATATTTACAACTTTTCTTACAACTATGTATGTACATATGTAATTTACAGCGATCAACCATTATCTTTATTGATTTGATATATGTATATATACATATGTACATACATACATACATACCTACACATGCATGCACATATTTTACGTATTTATCTGAGTTAAATTTAGAGTGAGCGATATGAATTAATAATATAGGGAATCGCCATTGCGTGATCATGGTAGCTGTTAACGAAATAATTGATCAGTTTTAGGGCCGTGTGCTCAATATCTGGCTATCATTACTTCCCAGTTTAACATCGTTATAGACGTTTTCGACTCATAAAACATGTGATCGATAAAACAGTCGCTGTATTTAATCGGAGCATCTACCTCCGATTTGTGTTAACCAGACATTGAGAAACCGGCCCTTAGAATAGATATTTAACTACTACCTATAAAACTACTTAATTTTCTTCCTGATTTGCGCTTTAACCACCTAAACGGTTTTGGCCAAGTCCAGTAAACAACGCCAGCCGTGGGCATACCATGTTGAAATTTTGCCCAAGTCATCGTAGCCATCGGGATGAATATTTTTTATGATAAAAGAGAAGATTCACTGTGGAGAGTACACTGAGAAAAAAAGTAAATCATATCTACGGTGACCATATTTATGGATGCCGATTACGGGACAAAAAATAATTTTGCTAATTTTTTCACAAAAAGCCAACAGATCTCAAAACCTTCTTCTATGATCCTAGATGTTTTGACACTGTAACAGCATCCTTATAGTATCATCAAAAATTCGTAGGATATTTTTTTATAACTTCGAACTTTGCACTCGAGATTTTTAACCCGCAAAATTTGTTAAAAAAATGTTACATTTTAGTATAATAAAGTGAAAGTTTAAAGTATGTAGCTAGGACTTACCGCTAATTTTTGTTTTTTTGCCGCCTTAAGCATTTGTTCATACAAAGTAAGTTTGAGCAGCATCTTGCACTTGCATTTTATTCTTCTTCTTCTTATTTAGCGCTGTAACCGCCTAAGCGATTTTGGCCGAGTCCAGTAAAGCACGCCAGTCGTTTCTCTTCTGCGCCATCTGACGGCACTTGGAAATGCCAAGTGAAGACAGAAGTCCTTCTCCACCAGGTGTTTCCATCGCAGTGGGGGCCTCCCTCTTCCTCTGCTACCAGCAGCGGGTTACGAGTTGAATACTTTCTGAGATGGAGCATCGGTGTCCATTCGAACGACGTGACCGAGCCAGCGGAGCCGCTGTATGTTGATTCCCTGCACTATGTCCATGCCGTTGTAAAGCTCATGCAGCTCATCATTCCATCGTCTGCGGTACTCGCCATCGCCAACGCGTAAAAGCCCGTAAATCTTCCGCAAAATCTTTCTCTCAGAAACTCTAAGAGCCGCTTAATCAGTGGTTTTAATTATCCATGCGCCATACACCATCTTAGGCATGAGATATGAGGGATTTATAGAGTGTGATTTTTGTACGAAGAGAGGACTTTACTTCTCAATTGCCTAGTTAGTCCAAAGTAGCACTTGTTGGCAAGAGTGATTCTCCGTTGGAGTTCAAGGCTTACAATATTATTGGTGTTAACGCTGGTTTCAAATGAACAAAGTCGAAGTCAGCTCCAGCAGCTTTTGTGTTTTTCAGCCGCGTAATTGCTATTCGTACCACGCCATATTCAGGTGGTGAGACATCGACTGGGGGCTAATTTATTAGATACATGTCCATACTTTTAGCAAGTAAAAAGCAACCATGTTATTAAAGTCACAATCAAACTTTGTTTTTCTACTTTTAGAACTCCGAAACCGGTGAAACGGACCATATATATCAACACCGCTGCTCAATAAAACGTCAAATTTTTGACAGAGAAACCGGTGAGCCTCTAAACGGCACAAAAGTAAAGATTCGGTACGTCAAACATGACAATTTTCAAATTCCCAAACAATACCTACGAGGCACCAATACCGAGGAAATCGACAAAACAATGACCAGTCTCTACCATGGCGAGTATCCTCAAATGGATATTCATGTAAAGCCGATTCCCACTGAAAACAAACCTGCCGAGAAGTGTAACAAACAATATAAAAAGGAAGATTTCATAAATATGGATGGCGTGAAAAATGTAACGTAGTTAACTAAGTACATTTATTTCACATCTTCTTTAAACATATTTACGTTTTGTGAAAAAAAAAAATATTCTACAGGATATTCTCTTGGGCTATAGCAAGGAGACGTATCTACTGTTTCTCATACCAACAATAATTTGCTTCAAATTCACTTTCTGGTTACTTGCGATTGAGGGATTTTTACACTACTGGGCACACAAGAAGAACTCATTGAACCCGAGCAAATTATTCTACTTCCGCAGTCCGTTGAATTTGTTGACATCTCAATTTTGTGCGCTTTGTCGTTGTGAGAGTGAAATGAACATCGAAATATTTCAAACGCTAAATAAGCAAATGCGCGAAGCCAGCCAATCGAAGACCCTCAAAGATGTGAGCAAGGTTATAAGCTAAGCTTTTGGATTTGTCTTGTCTTTTAAAGCTCGATTTTTAATAAAGTAAAAAGGTCTCGCACCATACAAATTTTTAAATTTATTTAATAGCCGTACAGTATGCCTACGAAGAGCAAAAAACCAGGTCCTTTATTTGCTCTTTGTGTGTTGCCAGGATATCCGTCTGGTATCGATTGCATGACAATCACGGCGCCGCTGTCCTAAAAGTCACAGAGACCTTGCTTCCCTGCCTGTGGTCCTATGTATATGGTAAACTACAGGCAGGCTGTAATGTTATTTGACTAAACGCACTGATCAAGTGGAGTGATACGAGATTCGGACACTATAAGTCTTCAGGCGCCTGGGCGACACAGTCCCGCCCACTGGACAGAGGAATCATTTCCAAACAAGGATCTCCTCAGGGGGTTAATGGGAGGAGGATTCAGTCCTGTTCTCTTACTGCGTTAGGTAGGAAGTCGAGTATGCTCACAATAACTCTCACTTGGCCTCAGCTTCCATCTTCTAGAGCTCTGTTGCGTTTTTCAGACTAAACTTACAGAAATCAACGAAGCTGCGAGATGGCTGATTGATTCTTCTATTGATTCGCAAGCAGTGGCTATCTTTTCTGTTATATAAATCGGTGACAAATCGGTATCGGGAATTGTCATGGAATGTAGACGTACTTTAAATAAGCTGGCAGGGAGATACGTCTCACTCATGTTTTCTGGTGGGTGCCAGACCGTGGAGATGTACCGGGCAACTGTGTCGCAGATGAGCTGGCAAGGAAAAGCACCTTACTGTTAGCAATCAGCACTGATCAAGATTCGGGCACTCCGTTATCTTCTTGTAAGCACTGGCTGAAGAATAATTTAATACAAGATGGCCTACCCGCGTGCAGGACGTCGAGGCATAGATATTTGGTCTGAGTTATTTTTTGAAGCGCGGCCGAAGGACCTATCTGCACTCGAGGTGAGCAACTGGCGCAAAGGAGAGAGTCAATTGGAGAAGCTTTTTGGTCTCGGCTCAAACCGACAAACGATTATGTCACAACTAAAAATAAAAAGAATTGTTTCAGACTAACGCGGGTCTCTCGAGGCAGCTGAAGCTTTTCGTATACAATGGGTGGACGTCGCTGATTTCCTATATGTACAGTGTCGGGTCCAGTAGTTTTTGTACATAATCCAGGATCTCGTCCTTCATTCTATAGAGATGCTATCTAACATTCCTCAATGGAGGTTCCGTGGAGGCGGCGTAATAAGGCCTTAAGAACCTTTTCTATGGAGGATAGGAGCGTTATCGATCGATAATGCTCCCTTGTTGTAGTAAACCGCTTCAGCTGGAGAATTGGGACGCATTTTCGCTAAGCATCCGAACGTGATAAGGCGAGATGCTGAAGCAGTGACTACTTTACTTTACTGATGCTCGCGAACATGATCGTCTGTTAGGTTATAACGAGCGCGGAAGGTGCTCTCAGTAACTTCTGTGAAGGCGTTCCAACCATATTTGTTCAAGTTGATGGTGATCTAAGTATGTCTGCGGTCGATATCTTCTTCGGCGATACTGCACGTTATGGTGTAGTATTAAGGCTAGCCCTTCACCATTGTTTTGCTTGCTAACCTAACGTAGCACATTATCAACGAGGTAAGTCAACAGGGTCGCTGTGTATTTGTTACTCCTTGGTTGCTAGTTTGCTTTGGCGAGTTGCTTAGAGTTGATAGGGACGTATAAGGCATACTGAGCAGAAATAGATACATACGTATGTGGACCGTGGTTGGACGCAATGCCAGCCATTATTAAACAGTGTTCGACCGCCGAAACAACAGCTCTTGGTCGGGAAAATCCCATCCAATCCCGCTACCTAAAAACGGCTGTTGTAGAAATGGACGCTGGTGTGTCTTTGAACATTTTATTCCTGAATTTAGTTATACTCGCAATGAATTCAACTAAATAAAAAGTTATGGGAAGCAACCTATTTAAATCCGTGTCCATGGCTAGCCTCATTGACCTTGCCTAAGCTATACGATTGACATAACTTTTTGGCGTTCTATTTGTTGAGCTATTTCCACCAATCCCAAACTCAAATTCAATCTAAATATATTTTTCGACTTGAGTATAAGAATATATATTTTCTTTTCACATATCATTTAAGTAAAAACGAGCATATAAGAAATATTTTTTACCAACTAAAATAAATGCAATGATATCACTTTCAAGTTTAGTTACTTTGCTTAATTCAATTCTTACAAAGTACATAATTACATTACATAAGTACATATTTACACTCAAAAACAATTAAATTACTTACTTATGTGCCTGCTTATCGTCGCCTGAAATACAAATAGCCCTAACAAATAATTTGTTTGCATAAAACGATGTGTGTACTTGTAATTCGATGAAATGCATAATAATCAATCAATAAGAATATTTTGGATTTTTTGCTAGTTACGCCATTTTGCATTTCAGGTGACGATATTTGATTCACATAAAAAATTCAAATTTTACTCGATTTGAGCCATCTTTTTAAGGTTCGAAGAAACTTCAAATTGAGCACCAGTGCAGGAACGTAGGTCTTCCACTGAATAACCATCAGCGATTTCTGTTAATGTTAAGCCAACGCCTTTTTCCACGGTAAAGACAGCCTACAAAATGTAAAAAAAGTTATACAAGCACATCATCACCTTATAAATTAGTAACAAACCTTTTCCGAAATAATCATATCAACAATGCCTTGCCCAGTTAGAGGCAAAGTGCACTTGTCTAATATTTTTGGTGAACCGTCTCGCGCATTATGTTCCATTGTTATAATGACTTTTGTGCCAGGTGCTGCCACTAAATCCATGGCGCCTCCCATGCCTTTCACAAGTTTACCCTAGTAGCAATCGAAAGAGTGATTACATTAAATGTTTAATAAACACAAATATGAGACGTTTACTATTTACCGGTATCATCCAATTAGCCAAATCACCAGTAGCGGATACCTCCATAGCTCCAAGTATCGTTAAATCTACATGTCCACCACGAATCATAGCAAAACTATCGTCAGAGCCAAAGTATGCCGCTCCAGGCACAACAGTTACACTCTCTTTACCGGCATTAATTAGATCGGGATCAACTTCCTCCTTTGTTGGGAATGGTCCCAAGCCCAATATGCCATTTTCCGATTGCAACATAACATTGATGCCTTTAGGTATATAGTTAGCAGATAAAACTGGCATTCCTATACCCAGATTGGCGTACATGCCATCACGGAATTCCAAAGCTACGCGTTTCGCAATGCGCTCCCGTAACTCCTGACCTGGACTAGACTTCGAGGCGCTGTCACTGCTTTCACGCAGCCGCAAGCGTTCCACTCTTTTGCGGTAGTTAACGCCTTTAATGATCCGATCCACATAAATTCCTGGAATATGAATTTCATCCGGATTTAACGCACCAACAGGTACAATATCTTCTACCTCAACAATAGTTGTTTTAGCAGCGCGACACATTGGTGCGTTGAAATTCCTTGCTGACTTGTTAAATACTAAAAAAATAGATTAAAATTTAATTTGTGCTACATAAAGCTGGTTTAGAGTGAAAAGTTGCTAAGTCCACTTTTTCTAAAAAAAATATATTTTGATGCAAAAAACAAGCAAAATTAAAAATGAATCGTTTTTTAAAAGATCGAACTACCCATTTACTTTCTAACCGTTACCGTTCAGTGATATGCAAATTTGCTAAGCCCAAAATAGTCACAAAAAAGTGATAAGTCCGAAAGAATACAAAAACTGTTCATCAACATTGTGAAGTTTGATTCGTTTGGATTTGCTTTAGCTTGGTTTAGCTTAAGTTTTCAAGGTTTTTATTCTCCCTCATAAAATAAAAAAAATAAAACTGGACTTAGCAACTTTTCACACTAAGCTAACGATAAAGTTGGGATTACTGACCCAAATTTCCATAAGGATCAGCCTTATAAGCCTTTACGACTGCATAATCGGCAAAAATAGATTCCTCCATAACGTAGTCCTTTCCATTAAACGTTTGCACCTGCTTGGGTTTACTAGCAACTGCGATTTTTCCGTCATTTGTATATTTAATTGGGGCGCCTCCTTTTTGTACAAGGGTACCGTATCCGGTGGGCGTAAAAAATGCCGGAATGCCTGTGGCGAATATATAACATTCAAATAAATTTTAAATATTTTTATGTTGTGCTTTTACCAGCGCCGCCAGCTCTAATCTTCTCGGCAATAGTTCCTTGTGGTGTCAACTCAATGGCCAGTTCACCGGCCAAGTATTGTCGTACCAGTTCCTTATTTTCGCCTACATAAGATGAAATCATCTTGCTGATTTGCTTTTTTTGTATAAGTAAACCGATACCCCAATCTTCAACGCCTGCAAAGATGAGCCAAACTTTTAAAATTTTTCAAATACGTACATATGTGCATTAGGGTGGTCCAAAAATGTCTGAATTTTAATGCTCTCGTCCCCT
>NW_023458565.1:4475207-4511271 GCF_013731165.1 Rhagoletis pomonella | reverse complement strand
TTTTTTTGAGATTTATTGAACAAGGAATGCAAATAAAGTATCTCCCTATAAAAATATGGTACTCAGCTCAAGTTCTAAGCATTGGGCTATAAACATAATTTTTGTCGAATTAGTCGTAGCAATCACTAATATGGCTTCAAAACATTCTTACTATTGCAGACATATGTATGTAAGCATGCATAGTACATTTTACGTATATATGCCTGGATGTAGGCATGAGCTATTACCATATTTGAAACCACAAATAATTACCCGGTAGGAAAACAAAGCCATACGTTCTAACAAAAGTCGGTTGTTGTTTTTACATAAGCAGCAATGGTGGCACTTGACTGGGACTAGGATTCTCAGTAGTTCTCATCTTCTACATCCGTATCAGAGAGTCTGAGAACAAGGCGCCTCACTGATCATTAGGCACCTGCAGTTAGGGCCGAAGAGTTGGATAAGCATACGAAGATAGATGATATGCTACCAACTTTGGTAGGAGGGAGCGATAGCTTGTTTCTGGCGCTTACTCCAACACGAACATATTTTGGCTAACTGTACCTCGTATCTCGTAGAAGATCCATCCACTCCACGCTGATTGGTGGAAAGCGTCCGCAAAGCTTTACTTTGTTTTAACAGCATATAAATTTCACAAAGATTTTTGGAGCATGCTGCTGGAGTTACAATCCTTAGCCAGATACAAATCTAGGCAGTTCCGGATAAGGCTGACTCGCACAATGTCTCAGTGGATGTTTGTTGAGTGTTCTGGTATGTTGTAACTCCGAGAATATAGTTTCTAACTACGGCTTGAGGACCTTCATTCTCGCACAAAGCTTTCTGCAAGTGGCTATGGTGTTCGCGAAAAAGGAAATAGGGTTTTCTTGTTGTGTTCTTTCACACGGAAATTTGGGCAGACCTCAATAATTCATATGATGCATAGTATGAATGAGTTTCGCCAATTCTTGAGGGTACTGGCATTTGATACACTAGATGCGTAGTACTTGAAAGAGCGACGATGGTACACAAACTACGATGACTCCGAGTTTCCTAATGAGAGGTTTCAAATCGAAAGCAGTCGTTTTTTGCGGGGGGTCAAAACTTATTTTTTCGAGCAGCATTTTTACGCGTAATTAGCTATATACTATTTTAATAACAGCTTAGCTAGATCAAAGGCCTACTTTGATGCTTTGATATAAATTTAACTATCAGGGAGTCTAATAAAATGTTACTTACCTCCTTCTTGTTTAAAACTTTTAATTGCTATTGCCAATGTTGCTTCGAATAATCGTAGAAGATACCTTTTGCTATCGCTACTAGATTCTAATAAGCAAATAAGTATCGGATCGATGCCTTCATCTAGGCACTCTTCTTTTGTACTGTTATTTAAATCGCTTACTGAATTTGCATAACTAGCGCCACCAAAAATCGAACCTATAACACTAAATAATTTCCCGATTATGCTTGTCCCAATATTTAGTACCGCTGCGCGAGTTTCTGGCCCAACTACCACCGTTGATGTTGAAAGCGCATCGGCGGCACAGTTCCACACAGTTGTGTTGGCTAGTGTGGTGCCCACACTGGAAGCGTTTAACGTCGCTGAGGTTATGGATAATGCTGAATTGTGAACAGCATGTGAACTGACCTGGTTGCGAACGTCGTAAATTACAATGTTATCTTCAATCTCCGTCTCAGTTGCATACAAATCTTCAAAGTGAATTGATTTATGGTGTTTTAGTGTATCCAAAAATGATAAATTGAAAGCTTCTGTATATAAATGCAAACTTATTTGAGAAGTGCTATCACCCTTCGGCAAGCGTTGGATTTCATGTAACGATGAAGTGTTTAAACCGGCAATTGTTGTCGCATTCGATGCAATCGATAAACTAACTGAGTCTACCGTTTGTTGCATCGCATCTACCTCAATGCTTGAGAGCAAAGTTTCCAGTGAACTTGACAAACAACAGTCTTCTTTGTTGGCTTCGGGGTCTACTGTGTACATTGGGCTTTGTATTGGGGGTGATGTTGATGTATTGATGTTATAATGTGGGCGTGTGGGTTTAGAGGCAATCGTAGATTTTCGTTGTGAAAGTTGTAAAAAAGTGCACAATGCATTATAGTTTAGCGTCAAAATGTCGTCAATCCCCTTGTCGTTACAAAGTGCATTTGGTGAGCAATCCTGTTCACTTGTACATTGCGGCTTTGAATCATCGTGGTCAATGGGCATACCTTGATTTTTATTTAAATTATATATCGCCGAAAAGGCGTTAAAGAAGCACTGACTTGTTTGGAATAGCTCATATGTAAATGACCACTGTAAGGCGGCAGCATACAAAATATCGGGCGCACGTGATATGTCTGGTTCTTCTGCCTTCTTATCTTTGCTAGCAGCTGAGTTATTTGAATAGTCGAGTAGTGCATTGAACTGCAAAGCGTGCTCTCTACCACTTTTCAATAGCAGCATAATGAGACGTTGGCTTAACACAGTTTGTTCTTTACTGCTTTCCCCCAAAAATGCCATATTATCGATGCCGATTTTAATGAGGTCGCATATGCTATGAACTAGTGTCGGTTCGCCAAACAAATCCTCTAAATGTGATATATTTTCTTCGTTGTAGAAAGCTTTTATTAAACGTATATCTATTTCCAAATAGGCAACGAAAATATTCAAACAATCTTGTACAATACCGAAACAAATCAATGTGGTATCTGGTGTTTCATCGTTTTTATCGGCTGACGCAGTGATAGGTGAGTTTCTGTTCATGGATTGCCTTCCGCTTTTCAGTATATCCGATTTAAATTTACGGAACGCTGGTAAAATAAGTTCGGCCAGAATACCTGCAGCAATGTCGCTGTTCAAAGTATCTGATATGCATTTTAAATGCTTCAGCAAAAGTTGAAGTGCAGTCAATTTATTGCAGATTTCTTCATTACCATTAACGAGTTTTTCATGAAGTTGTTTGTAGAGCTGCAAAACTTCCTTTCGAAACTCTGGCGATTTTAATTTTGTATCACATTTAGCACAGTTTTCTGCTTGATGTTTATTGAGACCACCATGAGAAAAAATAGTGCAGAGTATTTTACGATGCAAAAATTTATAAATGTAATTTTGATATTTCGGAGCTAAAGCTAGAACTATATCCAAGCATGTGGCATAGGTATTTATTGTGTAGTGGCAGCAGCAAATACCAATACGTAATAAATAACGTACAGCGTACTCTTGCATATCTAGAGAGATTTTAGAGAGCAAATTTAGTAAAGTGCCTTGAAAGAAGCAGCTTAATGTTGGTGCTTGTGACGACCAGCAATGTACCTGCCGAAAAAGGTGGCGCCTTCTGCGTGCGTGACCACCGATTGGGTGAATAGAATTGTTCATAACGAGTTGATCATTCTTGAAAAGGTGATCTATTATTTTAATAAGTGCTTTGAAGGTCAGCATAAGGAGCACTGACGCTTCGGCATCTCCAACAGTATAGGTGTTTAGGTTTTGTAACACATTTTGGAATGTTTCAATGCTTACATCAATCACATTTTCATCAACGAACTTAAAATCATTCAAGCTGCTTTTGCTACCCAAATCATGATACGGTTTTTTCAATTTGTGTAGGTGACTTATGATATTTTGGAGGATGTAAAACAGTACATAGTTGGTCGCACTTAGAAATTCAACGGTAAAATTAATTGAAGCAGACTCTCTGATATCGTCAAAATTTCCAGACTTTGGGTTTACGACTTCTATAGCATGTTTTTGTAAGATGGTGGCTAACTTTGAGAATACGTTTTGAAATTGTACAGCGGTTAAACCGGAAGAAGCATTAAATATATTGTTGATGCAGCGTATTATAAGTTGCAGAAGTTCATACTTAATTTTGCCGGCATTTTGCTCTGTGTTATACATCTCATCACTGCCACATAAGCATTCCAATGCAAAATTTAATGAAAGCACTGATATTGATTGGGGATTAAGATTATCCTCACATTCATTTGAAACGCACTTTGACATTAGTTGTATCACCAAGAAAGCGATTTCATCACTGCTAGCAATACTGCTTCTAAAACCATCAAGTTCCTTCTCAATTTGTGGAGATGAAAGTGATTCAAATTGTGATTTCTTTGTAGTAGTACGATTAATTCGCAAGTTTGGGCACTGAAATGGAGAAATCTTAGCGATGACTGTTAATATGGAGGGGGAAGAGTCTAGTTTAATTTCTGCTGTGTTCCATTTACAATTCGGGAACAGTTTGATACATAAAGTGCAAAGGCCTTTTTGTGAAGCGATGAGCTGTAGAAATTGTTCTAGTTAAAAAATTGCTTGGTTGTTCAAATTAAAGTTATTACCTTGGTATCCACACGCAATAAAAATCGAAGCAAATGTTTACCCAAACTGTGTGTAAGAAAGCTGCGAAGGGCAACTATTTTACTCCAGTCACTCGGTGCATTTAGTATGAGCTTTAAAAAAAGGAATCATTTTAGTAATTATATTACAACCTTAAAGATAATTAGTACAAACGTTACCGGTGTAAAACTTTTATTGTTCGGAAAGGAATTCACATCGCTTTTGAGTTTGCTTATCTCATCTTGTACTAGGTCAGTACTATTGCTTTCTGCTGTACATGAAGAAATTGATAAGTGAGACTTATTTATGATGCAGCACACTGTCTCCAAGAGATATGAGGTTGTTTCTTCTGGAATATTATTTAACAAACTGAAATAAGAAGAGAGTTAAAGGATTTCAATCATGCAAAAAGCATCGGGTTAATATTTTAAAATTACAGACAAATTCCCACATTTATAATTTTAGAACATATCATTTAAGAAAAATTTTCTCATCGCAATTCTTATTATAAACATAACTGCATTTACCTTATAAGTACTTCTGACTGTAAAGCATCTTCTTCAACGTATTGAAAATAAAACAGAAATAATTCCATCCAATGTAACTAAAACAAATAAGAAAAACTTTATCGACACTAAGTAAGCAACAAGTATGTATTAAACGCACTTTAGCTTTGCGGTCATCGCCGG
The DNA here is from genome assembly GCF_013731165.1 of Rhagoletis pomonella. Classification (NCBI taxonomy): domain Eukaryota; kingdom Metazoa; phylum Arthropoda; class Insecta; order Diptera; family Tephritidae; genus Rhagoletis; species Rhagoletis pomonella. The sequence continues at coordinate 4,506,267 of NW_023458565.1, read as the reverse complement.
TACTAAGATAATTTTTCCAAATAACACTCAATGTTTCTACCAGCATATAAGTAGAGCCCTCCGCCTCCATGGCCTCCTGCTGCATTATTCGGCAAAATTACATCAAATCAGGAAATAAAGGAATAACGTTTCAGACTTGTTGCAGGTATATTGCTTCGGATGTTTATTGGCATGAGTTCACACCGCTGTAGAGTGCTAATCAGTGACCAACTGCATCAGTGACTGAAAATAGCAGACGAAATAAAGTGTTATTGCTACAAAGAAACTGTGGCCATATTAATATATTTGAATTATGATCGCAAATATACATATGCACATATATTTGTATGTACCTATGTACAAATCGATGATCCTCTGCAATAACAACATAACTCAAAAAGCAAAACCCTTACTACTATTAAGGGCATCATGTCTCTAATTCTTGTATAATCTTTAATACTTACTTTAATAATCATTACTACTAGCTTAAGTAAGGAGTATTGCAGAATATCATCGATATGCCTACTTGCAAGTTTTCATACAAGCATACTATATGTGCATACAAATTTATATGCATGGACTTAATCTGTTTAGCTATATTTCGGAGTGAAAATTCGTTGTATTAAAAATGAATCTCTCATTTATTTTAAACTAAAGCTTTAGGGTATGTATCTGCACTTGTTGACAAATCGAATGTCAATAATAGCTATTTAATCAAAAACTAACTGTTGCATCAATATTTTTTAAGCCGGAGATTAATCACTTCATGGGTGAAAGCGTTCTTATCGACTAGGCGCTCTAAGCGAGGGTTATTGCGGCACTATAATTAAATGTAGTGTCGTAAATGAGCATCAATCGGCCTTATCAGGAGTTTCATTTTTCCCAAACCGGTTCACTTTTCTCTTTTGGTTTCCATGTATTTACTATGGGCAGAATCAAATTTTTCGGTGAAGGTGATAAGGCAGAATATATCGCTAGCTTAGAGTGAAAAGTGGTTAAGCCCTAATTTTAAAATTGAACAAGAGAGAAAACAACTTCTTATAGCCATTTTCTTCAAGTATGTATTTCGCAAAACTTTGAATACAACATTTTGTCTGCTGAAGGCAAAATCAAGTCCCATATAAACAAGAGGGATTTGCTTTTTATTAAAATATTTCCTACTATTTTGGCTTTATCGAATTTTCGGAGCTTTGTTTGGACTTAGCAAATTTTCTTTTCATTGAATATAAACGAGAAAACATAAAACAACGATCTTTGCACTTTTCGAAAATATGCATTTTTAATTTCTCTAGCCTGCTGTGTATGAGTTTACATAAAAAGTAGACTTAGCAACTTTTCACTCTAAGCTAGCTATATGTATTTCTATGCATAGCAAAATCCTCTATTGTAAGATCAAGAATGCACTCTTAATTATTTATATATTTAGTAAAAAATTAGTCATAGGGCTTATATATTTTTTATGTCAAATAAAATGTCTAAAAAATTAGTTTGAAAGCATATTTTTATCCGTTACAATCTTGGCAACTCTAGATTAAAAGCAAAACATAAACAAGTCCAATTAGTGGAAATCAGCAGTGCATAGCCAACAATCCCATCAACATATAATGCGTAGTAGCCCTTTTAATCCACAAGTGAATGTAATTGTATTTTAAAACTGTTATTGCTGTGAAATAAAGTATTTTTACGCAAATACTGCCGCTTTTATACAAACTACACATCCAGCTGCATCGCTGATCCAAGTTCCTTTGTGGGCCAAATATTTGCAAATCTGCAGTTCCTCTATACTCCACTAGTCTTATTACACAATTTATATAGTTAATACCTTCTAAACACCTTTTTTTTACTAGTTTGAATATTAAATTCCTTGAACAATGCAACCAAAAATGTTTTGACATGCACAGTGCAATTTCACTTCATCTTCATAACGTGTTACCAGATCAACTCAATACATACAGTTCGCACAAACTTCTATCGATAACTATTATTTCAAAATCGGTTCAGATATTTTGGAGTAGTGAATTATATAAATAATGACCAATAAATAAAATACGTGGTTGGATAACATAAGAGAATGGACAGGCTTGAAAACAATCGGAGAAATGATGTTCAAAGCGAAAAACAGAGACGAATTTGATATGATAATCAAAACTATAAACTAAAACGTATTGTATGTATGTAATCGCGAACATCCAGCAAATGGATAAGTAGCTGAAGAAGAAAAAGACATAAAATATGGGAATTGTGGCCCAATATACGTTTTTTCCAATATTTCTCAAGACACATTCTAAAGTGAAGTAAGTTATTTTGTTAAAGGCCGCAGTCGTGAACCAAAAGAAGTTTTTTAGTTTAAGAACTTTCTGTTAGTAAATCAAATCTTTTTCTCACAACCGCAATCGCATAAATTTAGGGCTCAGTAATAGCTGTGTTTTCTTAGGCAATGATCGGGATCCGGAAAAAAATTTGCACGCAAATGCAACAACAACGATATGATCCTGAGAGAGATCTGGTTCAATTTAAAGTCCGCTCTCTTTGGTTTGTGTCACTGATAATTTGGCAGTACGGTTTGGTAGCACTGACAAATGAATTGTGGTATTCACAACGGTTTCGTAAGTGTCGTATTGTTGTAGGTCGTAAACTTTTCCTGTTATGCATTTTCGCGATGTTAAAAAATAGTTGGTTGTGGTTTCAAGTTCTCTAAACATTTATTTAAGCTTTTAAAGTTGACGACATCCAACAATACGACACTTACGACACCGTTGTGAATCGCTCAAATGTATACACAAACAGATATTCTTCCATTGCTTATTTTAACTTGCTTTAAATAAATTGGCCCGTAGTCATAGTCAAAATAAAGTCGACTTTAAAGTTAGTTGCAGCTTTTTTGACAGATATCCCATTGAAAATTATGTCAAAAAGCTGCAACTAACTTTAAAGTCGACTTTATTTTAACCATGACTACGGGCCATTGCCTTTACGTTAAATACTTGCTTAAGTGAATATTATTTCGTTTAAATGTACTTTTCCCCATTTAGTGAGTTAATTTTTATAATTTCGTCTTCCTCGTGCCAGTAGTACTAATGTTGTAGTTCAGTATACGTTAACTTCTGCCGGTTATTTTGTTTTAGTAAAACTCGCATTTTACTGAATCAAATTTTACCCAGCTGACAGCTCTGATAAGGTGTTAAAGAGTAACTTAACAATTTATGCTGATATTCTTCATTTCAAGTTCTTAATTGCAAATACAAATAATGACTAAGAATAAAATTAAGTAAATTGTATATAACGTTATCTTGAAATATTACAATTTTACTGAATATTCGAAAGCAAACCCGTAAGCGCGCTGATTTAAAAAATCATTTTCTGTTTAACGAGAAATAAAGCAAAGCGCCGTTCCCACTTAGAATGTTTACCGAGTACAATTAAACGAATTTGGTGTTTGGGAAAATTATAAACTAAATTTGTCCTATAGCGGCAACTCTACTTGCGATAGAGCTAAAAGTATCGATTGCTTCAAAACTTTTAGAAGTCGATTGACTCGTTTCCTTTTGGGCCGATGCCGTTTCCTGTGCTACCGTTAGATGATTTAGGTAGGATTTAGTAAACAGCTACAATAACAACAGCAATGACGTCGTCGGAACAATATGTAGTAAAACTAAATAAGATAAAGGTTTTAACAATGGGAGGATAAGATAGCATTTCCAGACTAGAGTTTAAGCAATTGGCTTTGTTTTCATTGTCGCGACTACTGCATTAAAAATACATAAATAGTTTTCTCACATCTCTATATGTCATTATTAAGTTGATCATAGTGGAAACTTTACGCAATAGATTAGCGCTCCAAGTGGAACTTGTATTTAGTAGTAATTTTACGCTTGGATCGTCTAGTTCAGTAAATGTGTATAGTAGTCCTTTATCAAAGTATTTTCTAGTGATTTAATTCTGTATTAAAATATGTTGGCACAACAGCTACGTAACGTGTTGACAAACCACGCGATTTGTGGTCAATATTCAATAAAGGTGAGCATTTTTGTAGTGGTTAAATACCGGCTAACATTGGGACAATTTGTAATGTCGCTAGAAAAATAATTAAATATGCTCTCGAACTACACACAATACTACATACATATGTATATAAATTGTTTGCGTTTGAGCTAAACATATGTATGTACTATGTATTTAGGTACTCGATTTTTTTGCATGTTAATGCTATCTGCCACTGTCAAAACTATCTGTATTTTCGGTCGCGTGTCGCTTTCAGTGTTGCCGCGGCAAAAAATAAAATTTACCAAAATCATTAAAAAAAATTTCCCAAATCTCGTAAAAATTAAGCAACTTAGTAAGTAAAGCCAATCTATGACTCAGTTTTGTCGTCAATAGTAAGGATTTTATAGTCTAAAAGTTGCTTAATTCGAAAACTATTACCTACACACTCTTTCACACTTTCAACATATACTCCTAAAATAGCTAGTTGCCCTTTTGCTAGTTTTTTGAATGCATGCATGTTATCCATATTGTGCATGTTCATCTTGTCAAGTAAATGAAGGGACCTAAGGTCGCCTCCGAACTGCAAATGGTTTTTATGAGAAACGATTTCATGGCAGTAGAACTCTCGGAGGTTTGAAAATGCGACGACCGCGGATCGGGAGTTGCGTAGAGCAACATTTCCTGGAACATTATAAGGGATCCCAAAATAAAATTGATTGAGAATTGACTCATAGTCAGAAATGAATTTTTGAGGAAAATTATCCTTCTTGAATATTTTCAGCAAAAAATTTAGCAAAACGAAGAAAAATTTAATATTTTAACGGGCAGGAAAAAATTAATCAATTTTGCTTAAATTTAAGCAAAACGGCAATGCTGGTCGCTTTAAGCAACTGAGCCATAAAAGAGTATCCGGTATTTCTAATAAGGCGAGCTCTCCCATAGCTGACTCTAATGTCAAAAAATGTAAACAAAGAAATTAACCCTTTGTTATGCATTTACCATATTTGATAAAACTCAATATCTTTGAAATGAAAGTTTGTAAATATGAAAATATTTAAAATCTCATTAGAATCAGCTTCATTTTAGTTATTGCATTTTCGTTTTAATGTGAATGTGGAAATGCATACTTACACAAAATTACACACTAAATGAAACGCACTCATTTATAAAATCGTTTAGGCAATTTTCTGGCTTTTACTAGCCCCATGTTTTTAAGCATTTATTTTTTTATTCAAATACCTAATTCGAAAGTATATTAGACATTAAATTAAAAGTTTGATTCTTTTAAATTTACATCAGAACCTAACTTCAAGAATTTAGCTGTTAAATTTTTGCAATTCGAAATTTGCTTTCCTTTAATTTGATTAAAAATTACTTCCAGTTTCTTTATGTCAACAAGAAATTTTGGTTTAGGTTTTATCAGACCACCATTTGAAATTTGGTCTATCCATGTATATGAGTGGGAGATTTTCTCTTCATATTCGGTATGATAAATCCTACACCTGGGAACAAACGCGTCCGTTTAGAAATACTCGGCTGCGATGGGCAACAAATAAAGTCACTGGCTCTAAAATGGTTTTCACGCACACGTGAAGAGACTCCTAATGACACAACGCAGCAATTTGCCCACCGTTGTCGCTCACACTTGACAATTCAGAGGTTTAAAATAACACACGAGTTTGTTGTCCTGGCTATTGCCAAACACAATATTCCGCCCGGAATTCCCTTTCATTTTATTATGTATTTAAAATCAGTCGTACAGCTCACAATTGAAATTTTAAATAAAAAAAAATAATAAAAAATTTTGAATAGTATAGCTGCCATTTCAGTTACAGTTCAAAAGAGAGATATGTCGAAATCACTTCTATCTTGTTATGCCTTGATTTCTAATCTATATTTTTCTCTTAACATACCTATATATATACATATATGTATGTACCGTGAATAATTGTTGCTAGTTTTTAATACTAGATCAGATCATCTGTGTTTTATTTTTGTGCATAGAAACGTTCTACACATGTATGTATCTATTACATATGTGTGTATGTACATTTGTTCTTCGATATGTTCCCTGCAGAAAAAAATTATCAATTTATAAAAAAAACAACCCACTTTGTAGTTAGCTTTTTTGCGGGATTTCTATAAAATATATAGCTACAAAAAGCTAACTTGAAACTAGTTGACAAGTAATGCAGGAGTAATGCCGGAGATTGTTTTCTTTAAACGCGTTTCTATTTAAATATCCTGCACTTCGCAAATGCTTTTTCGAATTGAGGACAAATAAAAGGAAGATCGAAATTTCATATAATCATTTTGAAGTTATGTCTGACGGAGTTCGAATATGGGACCACCTACAGCAAATATGTAGACAAATATGAAAAGTAATAAAATAAAGTAAATAAAAAAATAAAAAATAAATTAAAAAAAGTATATATTTTTATTGTCAATGTTATTGTGGCTTATTAACATTTTATTTTTAATATAATAATTGAGCTTTGTAAAAAAAATATTTAATTTTTCCTATTGATATTTTATGTCCAAAAGTAGTTAGTTACAAGTTATTTACATCAAATGCAGAGATAAACACCCTTGAACACATCTAATGCAGAGATAAACACCCTTGACTATTGCGCGGCGAACGCCATAGAAATATACATAGTTAGCTTTCGTCAAAGAAAATATGCAGATAATTAGTGACTTTTAGCTCCTTCGTAATCAATTTAAAGTTAGCTTATAGTTAGATACATTTCCTGCAGGGTTTATGCATACCTAGCGATGTAAGTATGTACATATGTATCCACAAGAACATACGTACATGCATATATATATACCATGTGCATTCAAGGCTCTCTCAAACAATTATGGGGGCAGGGTTGCCACTGACAAAAAAAATATTTATCATCCATTTGAAAAACATCTACCAATTCTGGAAAATATCAACTAAGATTTTTTTTAGTTATTTTGATAAAAACTATAATTTTGTTCTTTTTTTTTGTTATTTCGACAAAAATTAAAATCTTTTTTCAACGAGCTTTTCATTTAGCTAATGATATTATATTTGAGATAAGATTAACAGCATCATCTCGGTTTTCTTCAACCAAGAGCGAAAGCGGTGAAACTAAAGACAAGAACGAAACTTCATCATTAAAAAAGGCTTCAACTGGACTTATTATAGAAAAATACAGTGACTCAAAAAAAAAAACCAAAAAAAAATCGTTTATTTTAAAATATATCGGGAATCAAAAGCTTTTGAAAGAGTTTTGAATGGAGGGCGATATGTTTGTGTATGTATATAAAAAGTGTGCATTCAAGTGTTCGAAATTTATTGAAATAAAGTAGACTACACTTTTGGAAAAAGTAAAAAAAAAATTACCTTTCTACCTATACAAATCTTTTCTACCAATTTTTGTAACAATTCACCAAAGTGACAACCCTGATTAGGGGGCTTGCGTTTTATTAGATTATTAAACCGCTAGTATTAAGTTATTTTCTATGGAAATATTTAATGACAATGAAAGTCGAGTGAATCATTTTAATTTATTTACATCTACATGGGTGTATTGTTATTGTACATACCAACATAAGTATGTAGTAAGTATGTATGGATGCCCTATTAACATAATACATACATATTTATACCCTGTCAAAAAAATCAGAAAATGCATCAGAAAAAGGAAAAAAATGGGTTGAAATGCGGAGCTTTGTCCGGTTATAGGGAATTTACATGATGCGATTTTTCAGGCGATTTTTAGTTGAAAGCAACAAGTGCCCTCTTAACCTGTAGTGGCCCATTAAAATATAATTGTAATGATCCTTAGTTTCTCCTTAGGGAGGCCTTTGAGTATCCTGTATATTTTTAAATTGTACCCTCCTAGTGAGCTTTTGGATTGACGAAGTCTCAAGGTATTACGCCAAATGAGTTTCCTTGGCCTGGTGTTTTCCTTCCAGAGCACTTCCTTTGTCGTGTTGGGACTTATGTATTGAGAGGAAGGACTCCAGTCCTATTGGTCTCGTGGTGGCAGCCATTCTGGCGAGATGGTCCGCTTCCTCATTAGCTTCGACCCCCATGTGCATTGGTACCCATAGAAATTGGAGGGTATTATTTTTAGCCAGAGCATTTCATCTCTCTACACACTTCAGAACCAACGATAATTTGATTTAGGAGGATAAGAGAGCCTTGAGTGCCACCCGCCTATCGCTTAAAATCAGGATCGTCTCGCTTCAATAATTCCTTCGAAGGTTAGTCTCAGCGCACAGATTGATGGCATAGATTTCCGCATGAAATATGCTGGGGAAGGTTCCTGGGGACACCGAAAGCTTCAGTCTGGGGCCCCAAAAACCTGCTCCTATCCCCTCGGGATTCTTAGAGCCATCTGTGTACCACTTTAATGTGCTCGCCTGAACTTGTCTTTTGATGATAAGAGGTATTATAGTTTATTTCGAAAACAGTCCCTGGTCCTGGCTGACAAAACCTTATCTTTGACAAAGCCCTATCTCGCAAAATTAAGGAGAGTCTGTTTTGAAGCTTGTTGGAATGATAGATGCAGTGGCTCAAGTTCCAGCATTACCTCCAGTGCTGCCGCCGGACATGTGCCTCACCGTTGCTAGGATAGTTCTGGAAGCCCAAGCCACCGACCAATAGGTTACTATTGGTCTTACTATCATGATGTACATCCATCTAAGATTCCTTAGAGTACAACCCCAGAATTTAGTCGCTCGACGTTTGCACAGCAACAGCGCTCTCAGAGCCCTGGAGGTGGCCACCTCGACATGAGTCCTCCACAGGAGTTTAGAATCCAAGATAAGTCCCAGGTACTTCACTTCTGAACCGACACGGACCGTGGCCCCCTCTAAGGTCAAGTTCCTCATCTCCTTGAGGGTCCTTTTCTTAGTAAATGGGACTATAGCTGTCTTTGATGGATTGATAATCAAACCTACATCCGCACACCACCTTTTAGCTAGGTTAAGTCCTCTTTGGACGATGAGGCAGAGGGTACTTGCGAACTTCCCTCTGGCAATAATCACTATGTCGTCCGCGTGTCCTTGGTAGTGGACGCCCTTATCAGTGAGTACTTGTAGAAGTTCGTCCTCTACTAAGCTCAACAGGAAAGGAAATAGCACCCCTCCTTGCGGGCACCCTTTTGTCGTTTATAATTGGACTACGCTGTCACCGACTTTGGCTTCAGAAATCCTGGAATGTAACAGAATAGCTATCCATCTGCTAATAGTTTGTTGGACATTACGTTTCTCCAGTGCTCTGTCGATGCGATGTATTGTCGAACTCGCCCTCGATATCTCGAAGGCCTCCTGTATTTCCGAAGTGAGAGCGTAACAGAGCGTTGTCTGTAGATCTATCCGCTCTGTACGCGTGCTGATCCGGATGAAAGGCTGCCTGTTTCAGAGTGTTAGATCTGATATCATGGTCGATAATCTTCTCCATTGCTTACAGCATAAATGAGGCGAGACTTATCGGCCGGAATGACTTGGCAAGAGAATAGTCTCTCTTATGAGTACTGAGTACTTTGGAGGACTGAAAGCCATCGCGCAGAAGCTTGCTACGTTTAATTTGGGATGACTGTATTCTGACACATATACATATTTTTTATTACTTTAGTTCATTGCCTGCTATGCCACTAGTGTCAAGTCTAAAGGAAAAATTTTCGACAGTGCAGCTGCAGCCGTTTCCGATATACCAAATGGATCTAAAATTTTATTCGGTGGATTTGGTGTCTGTGGCATACCCGAAAAGCTGATTGATGCACTTCGAGAAAAAGGTGTCAAGGATATAACTGCAGTTTCAAATAATGGAGGCAAGTAGCATATATTTTATTGAGGTAAAGTAAAGTATTCGAAATTACTCGGGCAGTATTCTTTTAAGAACCGCTGTTTTAAATTACATAGTAAAATAGCAACTTTAAGGACTCAACAAACCTATACGCAAACTTTAGTACGAGTATTCATGGGTGTTATACTCCATTTCCACCAAAAGCTTAACCGAAGTTAAGAGCTCACGTAAGCTCCAATAATTTTGAATTGGATCGATCGATCGCCAAGGGTTATTTCTTACTTTTTGGTTTTTTATTTTCGTTCGCTTGTACTTAATACACAGTTGTAATCTACTTTTTTTAATAGGCGTAAATAGCAGTTAAGAGCTGGTGCGAAATGAACTATTAGTTGAACTTTAATTGGATTTTAATCCACCTCATAACAACTTTTTTTAGAGTGGGTTAAAATTCTTACTTTTGCAGGTAATTTTACAAATCGACTTTAAACATAACACTTGTTCGTTTTCAGGTAAAATTTAGTAACATATTTTGTAGAAAACTTTACCCTTAACTAACTTAACTAATAGTATAATTTATTTTGAAGTTCAATGTAAGTGGATTATTAAATGCAGTAAAATATTTCAACCCTATATATTTTACAAAAATTTTAAGCAGGAAATTTATGAGGGGTCACCCAAAATGAAAAGGTAATGAATACACATGAGTGCGCTATAGTTACTGATGAGATGAACCCAAGTCCTTTAAGGGTTTGGCTATAATTTATGGATACTAACGACATACCAATTTGGTTGAGGCCTTAAACATGCGGAAATGTTCGTACTGCTATTTATTTGCATATGTATAAAATATCGAAATTATTTATACATTAGGGTGGTCCAAAATAAGTCAAGTCGGAATTTTAATGCTTTCAGCCCAATCGAAAAATATTGATTGTCAAGGATTCTATACCATTTTACGAAACATTGTTTTTTTTACATATAAACTTTAGGCACTTTGAGCGACCTCTAAATATTTTTTGATTTCGAATATATTTTTCGATTTAGAAGAGTCCTAGGGGCGAGAGCATTAAAATTCCGACATTATTGGACCACCCTAATGCACATTTGAAAAAATGTAAAAAGTTTGGCTCATCTTTTCAGGCGTTGAAGATTGGGGTATCGGTTTACTTATACAAAAAAAGCAAATCAGCAAGATGATTTCATCTTATGTAGGCGAAAATAAGGAACTGGTCCGACAATACTTGGCCGGTGAACTGGCCATTGAGTTGACACCACAAGGAACTATTGCCGAGAAGATTAGAGCTGGCGGCGCTGGTAAAAGCACAACATAAAAATATTTACAATTTAATTGAATGTTATATATTCGCCGCAGGCATTCCGGCATTTTTTACGCCCACCGGATACGGTACCCTTGTACAAAAAGGAGGCGCCCCAATTAAATATACACAAGACGGCAAAATCGCAGTTGCTAGTAAGCCCAAGCAGGTGCAAACATTTAATGGAAAGGACTACGTTATGGAGGAATCCATTTTTGCCGATTATGCAGTCGTAAAGGCTTATAAGGCTGATCCTTATGGAAATTTGGGTCGGTAATCCCAACTTTATCGTTAGCTTAGTGTGAAAGTTGCTACGTCCAGTTCTTTTTTTTTATTTTATGAGGGAGAATAAAAACCTTGAAAACTTAAGCTAAACCAAGCTATAGCAAATCCAAACGAATCAAACTCCACAATGTTGATGAACAGTTTTTGTATTCTTAGGGACTTATCACTTTTTTGTGACTATTTTAAACTTGGCAAATTTGCGAATCAATGAATACAAATGGTTAGAAATAATATAGATAGTTCGATGTTTTTAAAAAACGATTCATTTTTAATTTTGCTTGCATTTTGCATCCAAATATATATATTTTTTAAGAAAAAGTGGACTTAGCAACTTTTCACTCTAAACCAGCTTTATGTAGCACAAATTAAATTTTAATCTATTTTTTTAGTATTTAACAAGTCAGCAAGGAATTTCAACGCACCAATGTGTCGCGCTGCTAAAACAACTATTGTTGAGGTTGAAGATATTGTACCTGTTGGTGCATTAAATCCGGATGAAATTCATATTCCAGGAATTTATGTAGATCGGATCATTAAAGGCGTTAACTACCGCAAAAGAGTGGAACGCTTGCGGCTGCGTGAAAGCAGTGACAGCGCCTCGAAATCTAGTCCAGGTCAGGAGTTACGGGAGCGCATTGCGAAACGCGTAGCTTTGGAATTTCGTGATGGCATGTACGCCAATCTGGGTATAGGAATGCCAGTTCTATCTGCTAACTATATACCTAAAGGCATCAATGTTATGTTGCAATCGGAAAATGGCATATTGGGCTTGGGACCATTCCCAACAAAGGAGGAAGTTGATCCCGATCTAATTAATGCCGGCAAAGAGAGTGTAACTGTTGTGCCTGGAGCGGCATACTTTGGCTCTGACGATAGTTTTGCTATGATTCGTGGTGGACATGTAGATTTAACGATACTCGGAGCTATGGAGGTATCCGCTACTGGTGATTTGGCTAATTGGATGATACCGGTAAATAGTAAACGTCTCATATTTGTGTTTATTAAACATGTAATTGCTATTAGGGTAAACTTGTGAAAGGCATGGGAGGCGCCATGGATTTAGTGGCAGCACCTGGCACAAAAGTCATTATAACAATGGAACATAATGCGCGAGACGGTTCACCAAAAATATTAGACAAATGCACTTTGCCTCTAACTGGGCAAGGCATTGTTGATATGATTATTTCGGAAAAGGTTTGTTACTAATTTATATGGTGATGATGTGCTTGGACAACTGAATTTATATTTTGTAGGCTGTCTTTACCGTGGAAAAAGGCGTTGGCTTAACATTAACAGAAATCGCTGATGGGTTTTCAGTTGAAGACGTACGTTCTTGCACTGGTGCTCAATTTGAAGTTTCTTCGAACCTTAAAAATATGGCTCAAATCGAGTAAAATTTCAATTTTTTATGTCAATCAAATATCGTCACCTGAGATGCAAAAGGGTGTAACTAGCAAAAAATCCAAAATATTCTTACTGATTGATTATTATGCATTTCATCGAATTACAAGTATGTACACACATCGTTTTATGCAAAAATTGTGCTACTGCATTTCAGGCGACGATATGCATGCACATTAATAAGTAATTTAATTGTTTTTGAGTGTAAATATGTACTTATGTAATGTAATTATGTACTTTGTAAGAATTGAATTAAGCAAAGTAACTAAACTTGAAAGTGATACCATTGCATTTATTTTAGTTGGTAAAAAATATTTCTTAAATGTTCGTTTTTACTTAAATGATATGTGAAAAGAAAATATATATTCTTATACTCAAGTCTAAAAATATATTTAGATTGAATTTGAGTTTGGGATTGGTAGAAATGGCTCAACAAACAAAACCAAAAAGTTAAGTCAAAGTTTAGCCACAGTCAATCGTACAGCTTAGGCAAGGTCAATGAGGCTAGCCATGGACACGGATTTAAGTAGGCTGCTTTCCATAACTTTTTATTTAGTTGAATTTATTGCGAGTATAACTAAATTCAGGAATAAAATGTTCAAAGGCATACTAGCGTCCACTTCTACGACAGCCGTTTTTAGGCAGCGGGATTGGATGGGATTTTCCCGTCCAAGAGCTGTTGTTTCGGCGTTCGAACACTGTTTAGATAATGGCATGGCTGGCATTGAGTCCAACCCCGGCCCACATATGTATCTATTTCTGCTCAGTATGCCATATACGTCCCTATCAACTAAGCAACTCGCCATAGCAATCTAGCTACCAAGGAGTAACAAATACACAGCAACCCTGTTGACTTACCTCGTTCATAATGTGCTACGTTAGGTTAGCAAGCAAAACAATGGTGAAGGGCTGGCGTTAATACTACACCATAATGAGCAGTATCGTCGAAGAAGATATCGACCGCAGACATACTTAGATCACCATCAACTTGATCAAATATGATTGGAACGCCTTCACAGAAGTAACTGAGAGCACATTCCGCGCTCGTTACACCCTAACAGACAATCACGTTGGCGAGCATCAGTAAAGTAAGGTAGTCACTGCTTCAGAATCTCGCCTTATCACGTTCGGACGCTTAGCGAAAATCCGTCCCAATTTTCCAGCTGAAGCGGCGTACTACAACAAGGGAGCATTATCGATCGATAACTCTCCTATCCTCCATAGAGAAGGGTCTTAAGGCCTTGTTACGCCCCCTCCACGGAAGCTCCATTGAGGAACGTTAGATAGCATCCCTATAGAATGAAGGACGAGATTCAGGATTATGTACAAAAACTACTGGACCCGACACTGTACATATAGGAAATCATCGACGTTCAACCATTGTATACGAAAAGCTTCAGCTGCCTCGAGAGACCCGCGTTAGTCTGAAACAATTCTTTTTATTTTTAGTTGGGTCATAAACGTTTGTCGGTTTGAGCAGAGACCAAAAAGCTTTTCCAATTGACTCTCTCCTTTGCGCCAGTTGCTCACCTCGAGTGCAGATAAGTCCTTCGGCCGCGCTTAAAAAAATAACTCAGGCCATATATCTATACCTTGCTGTCCTGCACGCGGGTAGACCATCTTGTATTAAATTATTCTTCAGCCAGTGCTTACAAGAAGATAACGGAGTGCCCGAATCTCGATCAGTACTGATTGCTAACAGTAAGGTGCTTTTCCTTGCCAGCTCATCTGCAACACAGTTGCCCGGTACATCTCTACGGTCTGGCACCCACCAGAAAACATGAGTGAGACGTATCTCCCTGCCAGCTCATTTAAAGTACGTCTATATTCCATGATAATCCCCGATACCGATTTGTCACCGATTTGTATATCACAAAAAATAGCCACTGCTTGCGAATCAATAGAAGAATCAATCAGCCATCTCGCAGCTTCGTTGATTCCATGTAAGTTTAGTGCGAAAAACTCAACAGAGCTCTAGACGACGGAAGCTGAGGCTAAGTGGGAATTCTTGTGAGCATATACCACTTCCTACCTAACGCAGTAAGAGAACAGGACTGAATCCTCCTCACATTAACCCCCTGAGGAGATCCTTGTTTGGAAATGATTCCTCTGTCCAGTGGGCGGGACTGTGTCGCCCAGGCGCCTGAAGACTTATTCGGACACTAATCTCGTATCACTCCACTTGATCAGTGCGTTTAGTCAAATAACATTACAGCCTGCCTGTAGTTTACCATATACATAGGACCACAGGCAGTGAAGCAAGGTCTCTGTGACTTTAGTCTGCATTGAGCATAGCGGCGCCGTGATTGTCATGCAATCGATACCAGACAAATATCCTGGCAACACACAAAGAGCAAATAAAGGTTTTTTGCTCTTGGTAGGCATTTTTACGGCTATTGAATAAATTAAAAAATTTGTATGGTCCGAGACCTTTTTACTTTATTAAGAATTGAGCTTTAAAAGACAAGACAAATCCAGAAAACTTAGCTTATAACCTTGCTCACATCTTTGAGGGTCTTCGATTGGCTGGCTTCGCGCATTTGCTTATTTAGCGTTTGAAATATTTCGATGTTCATTTCACTCTCACAACGACAAAGTGCGCAAAATTGAGATGTCAACAAATGCAACGGACTCCGGAAGTAGAATAATTTGCTCGGGTTCAATGAGTTCTTCTTGTGTGCCCAGTAGTGTAAAAATCCCTCAATCGCAAGTAACCAGAAAGTGAATTTGAAGCAAATTATTGTTGGTATGAGAAACAATAGATACGTCTCCTTGCTATAGCCCAAGAGAATATCCTGTAGAATATTTTGTTTTTTTTTGTTCACAAAACGTAAATGTGTTTAAAGTAGATGTGACATAAATGTATTTAGTTAACTACGTTACATTTTTCACGCCATCCATATTTATGAAATCTTCCTTTTTATATTGTTTGTTACACTTCGCTGCAGGTTTGTTTTCAGTTGGAATCTGCTTTACATGAATATCCATTTGAGGATACTCGCCATCGTAGAGACTGGTCATTGTTTTGTCGATTTCCTCGGTGTTGGTGCCTCGTAGGTATTGTTTGGGAATTTGAAAATTGTCATGTTTGACGTAACGAATCTTTACTTTTGTGCCGTTTAGAGGCTCACCGGTTTCTCTGTCAAAAACTTGACGTTTTATTGAGCAGCGGTGTTGATATATGTGGTCCGTTTCACCGGTTTCGGAGTTCTAAAAGTAGAAAAACAAAGTTTGATTGTGGTTTTAATAATATGGTTGCTTTTTACTTGCTAAAGGTCAAAGGTCAAAGGTAAGGACATGTATCTACTAAATTAGTCGCCCAGTCGATGTCTAACCGCCTGAATATGGCATGGTACGAATAGCAATTACGCGGCTGAGAACGACCAAAGCTGCTGGAGCTGACTTCGACTTGGTTCATTTTGAAACCGGCATTAACACCAATAATAATGTAAGTCTTGAAATCCAATGGAAAATCAGTCTTGCCAACAAGTACTACTTTGGACTAACTAGGCAATTGAGAAGTAAAGTCCTCTCTTCGTACAAAAATCACACGTTATAAGTCACTCATCCATCATGCCTAAGATGGTGTATGGCGCATGGATAATTAAAACCAATGATGAAGCGGCTCTTAGAGTTTCTGAGAGAAAGATTTTGCGAAAGATTTACGGACCTTTACGCGTTGGTGATGGCGAATATCGCAGACGATTTAACGATGAGCTGTATGAGCTTTACAACGATATAGACATAGTGCAGGGAATCAACATACAGCGGCTTCGCTGGCCTGGTCATATCGTTCGAATGGACACCGATGCTCCATCTCAGAAAGTATTCAACTCGGAAACCGCTGGTGGTAGCAGAGGAAGAGGGAGCGCCCCACTGCGATGGAAAGACCTGGTGGAGAAGGACTTCTGTCTTCACTTGGCATTTCCAAGTGGCGTCAGATGGCGCAGAAGAGAAACGACTGGCGTGCTTTATTGGACTCGGCCAAAATCGCTTAGGCGGTTACAGCGCTAAATAAGAAGAAGAAGAATAAAATGCAAGTGCAAGATGCTGCTCAAACTTACTTTGTATGAATAAATGCTTAAGGCGGAAAAAAATTAATGGTAAGTCCTAGCTACATACTTAAAACTTGCACTTTATTATACTATACTTTAGCAATTTTTTTAAACAAATTTTGCCGGGTAAACCTCTCGAGCGAAGTTATAAAAAACAAGTAAGAGCAGCGCTGTCTTCGGCTATGCCGAAGGCTTCATACCTTTCATGAACATCTGAAAATTTTACTTTAACAGATTACTGCATTTGAAAAAATGTATATATTTACAGAATACATAGATAGAGGAGATATATATATGAAAAACCATATCTAAACAATCAGAGGTATGGAAGATATACCTTATATTAGCACCAATCTAATAGATTTTCACTGCTATGTGATCGGTATATAAACCGGCAACACAATTTATTGGGTTTAGTTTCCTACATAAAGGAGATATATCGCAAAAACTGGTATCTGAACAATCAGTGGTATAGGAGATAAAGCTTATACAGCATAGATTTTGACGATTTTCTCAGTAGACTTTGTATTATTATTTATAAAATATCTTACGAAATTTATCGGTTTTAGCTGTTCAAATAAAGGAGTTTTACAGTAAAATCCAATATCTGAACAATTAGATGTATGGAAGATACATATATGTTATAGTCACCCGATCCTTGTTATTTTCACTGTAAGTATTCTGTTAATAATGAATGAAAATGGTGCGAAATTTCATGTTCCTAGCTGCATGCCTAGCTCATATCTGAACAATCAGTTGTATGGGGGCTGCAGGTTATAGTGACCCGATCTTTCTTATTTTCACTGTAAGTCTTCTGTTGATAATGAGTGAAAACAGCGCGAAATTGCAGAAGTTATAACGAAGAATCTCATATCTGAACAATCGGTTGTATGGGAGCTATATGTTATAGTGGTCCGATTCTTCCGGTTCAGACAAATGATTAATACATTATAAAAATACACCCACCTACCAAATTTTATCCGGATATCTCGAGAACTGAGAGACTAGATTGCATACAAACAGACGGACAGACAGATAGACGGACAGACGGACATGGCTAAATCGACTCAGCTCGACGCGTCGTCGCGACGGTCTGATCATATAAGTATACATTTTAATGGGTCTATCTCTTTTTATTCAGGTACTTACAAACATCGGACCAAAGTTATAATACCATTTCATGATCATGAAAGGTATAAATATACTACAAATTTGTGATGATACTATAAGGATGCTGTTACAGTGTCAAAACATCTAGGATCATAGAAGAAGGTTTTAAGATTTTTGTGGAAAAAATTAGCAAAATTATTTTTTGTCCCGTATTCGGCATCCATGAATATGGTAACCGTAGATATGATTTATTTTTTTCTCAGTGTACACTCCACAGTGAATCTTCTCTTTTCTCATAAAAATATTCATCTCGATGGCTACGATGGCTTGGCAAAATTTCAACATGGTATGCCCACGGCTGGCGTTGTTTACTGGACTCGGCCAAAACCGCTTAGACTGTTAGGGCGCAAATACAGTGACTGCTTTATCGATCACATGTGTTTTATGAGTCGAAAACGTCTATAATGATGTTAAACTGGGAAGTAATGATAGCCAGATATTGAGCAAACGGCCATAAAACTGAAAAATTATTTTGTTAACAGCTACCATGATCACGCAATGGCAATTCCCTATATTATTAATCCATATCGCTCATTCTAAATTTAACTCAGATAAATACGTAAAATATGTGCGTGCATGTGTAGGTATGTATGTATGTACATATGTATATATACATATATCAAATCAATAAAGATAATGGTTGATCGCTGTAAACTACATATGTACATACATAGTTGTAAGAAAAGTTGTAAATATTAGGGTATTCCATACATACAAAAGTAATATGTATGTATATGGTTTTCTTATATTCGAACTCAATCAACTTTAATAGTTGATAAGATATTTACCTTTTTAATTAAAAATAATATTCTAATAACATCAGAATATGATATGAACATTCATTAATCAGACATTTATGTAAGTACATAAAGCATGGATGTCCAACCTTTTTTCCTTGAACCTCATTGGAAGAAGGCATGGTGTTTTGGGCAACAAGTTTATTACCATAGACCGATAACCAACTTTGTATTTGGCACAAATGTATATATATAGATATTTTTTGGGGGTGGGGCAGCCTTGATGTAAACCAGGCATACCCAACGCTGGCAGAGCTCCATAGCAAAGTGCAAAAGTTCTGCCTGCGATGGACATGGCGCACATTGTGACGATCCGGTATATATTGCGGCCAAAAATAGAACGGGCCGTCGTAAAGAAATGACGTCAACGTCAACGGACACACCCATTTTCCATATATGCAGAAAATAAAAATGTCTCCAACTTTAATAATAAATATTTGAGATATAAAAATAAAAAAAAAAAATTTTAATTTAAATTTAGGCGGATGTAATGGTTACCTACAACGCCTATCGTAGCATATTCTAAAAATTTTAAACGTGATTACTTTATTCCAAAATATATACTACCCACTTCGAACTACATATATAAGTTTATCTCATTAAGTCTAACTGAACATACTAGCGAAGATATGTGAAGAAGAAAATGCATAACACCGCCAGCAAAAAAGCTTGACAAAGTTTGACAATTTTTTCTAGAAATTCTTAATCTGCCTGATTAAAAAGTGTACAACTTAGATGAAACCTTAAAGGGCCATTTACATACAACTTTCCTCGCTTTGCTTGACAGTTCAAACTTTGACAACAAAGCGCGAAACGCAGAAGGTATGCTACAATAAACGCTTTGACAGCTTTTGAGTTCTCCTTTTCCTCCATATTTCTTATCTGTAAAATAGATCGCAATATAATAATATGCATTAATAATAGCAATAAAAATTCCTATTTACTCTATTTTTGTCATTAAATGCAAATGCAAGCGCACAAGAATAGACAAATGTAGACAGCTGATTGCCAAAGCGGGCAAAAGTTGAGAGTTGCCCAAGATTTTGCTTCGTTTTGCTTCAAACGTTTTTTATGTGAGCATACTCACGCATATGCCTACATCGATCTTATATGTCAAAGCAAAGAACTATCAAGCAACGCGAAGAAAGTTGTATGTGAATCAGCCTTAAAGAATCTTCATAATTTTTGCACAAAGCTTTAAACTTGGACTTATTCAGTTTTTGGTAGACGACGAACTTTACTTAAAAAAATTTAACCTTACATAAACAAAAAAAAAAAAAAAAAATATAATCAAAATCGTTAAAATTTTGCGTCCCTATTTATTTTTACACCACTGTAAATGTGGATATTTGAATTTGATCTCTATAACAAAGCCTTTTGTATATATATAGATTAGTGTTATTTGTATCCCTTAGCATTAAAAAATTTGACAATTTGAACTAAATCGAACCGCCGTTCAGGAATACTCATGAACCGGTTCTTGAAGCGGTACACGCTTTTTCTAAGTGGTTCGAACCACTGAACCGAATCGCACCGTTTTTTGGAGCGGTTTGCGGCCCTCATAAAAATTGCGTGCACCTCCATACATGTCCAATATTAAGTTAATTACCTAATTATAGACGTTTACATTTGGATTTTACCTGTATGGAGTACACCATTTTTCGATCTTATCTTTCTTCTTCGCTTTTGTTATTGGTGTTTCGTCGAAGCGTGTGGTTGATTTATTTTGTAGATTTGTAAGCCGGTTAGCTAGTGGCGAATTCCGCTCCCTTGCTTTCACCTATGAACATATGTATGTATAAATTATACGTATGTATGTATAGACATATAATGCCAATAATAAATACCTACATAAATATAAATACATATACATATATATATATATATATAGATATTATATGTACAAGCATTGATCTAACTTATTTTTCGTTGTTCGTTCGGGATCCATTAACTTAAATATCTTAAAAGTTTCCGTATTTACATATGTACATACACATCGTCACCTGAAATGCAAAAAGACGTAACAACATCGCAACTGAAATGGAAAAATTCATGACTAAAAATTTTAATTTTTTTTTATTAAATTATGTGAGAGTTGTAATTCGTTGAAATCCTTCATATAAATCAAATAACTGAATTTTTTATTAGTTAGGACTTTTTGAATTTCAGGTGCGCGATATGTAGATTCAATTTTGTCAATAAAATTATGTTGCTCAAATTAAAACGAGGAGCAAAAAAAAGTTAATAATACTCGTAATTATAAAAGTAACAACACACACTACTATATGGAGAAGCTTTACGGATTAAATGAATATTTTGTTTGGATTTGACACACGCGTCGTTGTTATTTTCGTTCTGATCTAAAATTTCTCTGCTCTTCAATTTTTTCTCGTATGAGAAAAATTTGAATAAAAATGTTATAAACAAACGTTAGTGTCTTATACCAACGATTTACCTTCTCAACTACCAAACTATTTTGCTTCACACTGTGGTGAAGTTCGTTTCTTGACTGGTTCTTCGCTGGCTCTCCGCCATCTGATTTCATAACATACCAATAAAAGATAATAAACACTTTGAATACTATACTTACGGTGACCATAAATATGGATTCAAAATGAAGGACAATTTTTCAGAAATATACCTACATATATTTACGTAGTATAAAAATATCAAAAGAGTATTTATGGTTCTAAAATCTTGATACATTTTAAACTTTAACAATGAATCACGTTTTCTTCATCGATATTAATCTTTTTTTACATGAATATTTATAAATACATATAGTAAAACATATTATAATTACAATAGCTTACACGAAAAGTGAAAATCTTTAAAAGATTATTTTATAGGCAAATTTTGAGTCATTCAAAACGAAAAGAATACCCTTCTTTTTCTGTTTTTTGGTACTTTTCGCAGTTATTTGTCAAAAGTCGCCGTCATGAATCGACGTAAACGACGAGTTACAAAGTACCCTTTACAAAAATATATAATTTGTGCAGATTGCGCTCCATAGCATCTACATTTCTAATCCGATTTTCATTATCTTTGACTCAAAATTTACTGTAATGATATATCTTCTTTATCGAATTTTTAAAATAATGAAAAAAATAATCAAATGAAACTCTCATTTTTTTCGACTTTGACGACAAAATGCAAATGGTCGCCTGTAGCACTAATAATTTTCATTGAAGTCGCCACAAGAGGGACATCAATACCCTTCGAGCTGTAAGTCGCTTACGTTGATTTGGAGATTTTTTCATGAGATATTGAAGAAAAGCTACGAAAAGTACCAAAAAACACTTTTTTGAAAAAATCCACTCCACTTTCCGGTAATGCGGGACAAATGCAGGACACTTGGAAAAAATCAATACATTTTCAAGTTTTTCAGGTTTGAAAAACTACGCAGGACCGACCTTTGAAAAACAGTACGGTCCTGCAAAAAACAGAACGGATGGTCACCGTAACTATACTAGACTGCATCACCTACCATACAAAAAAAAAAATTGTTAATGCTTTCCATTGGAATTATAAACTTTATTATATTTTAAGACTTGCGCCAAAATAGTTCGGAAAAATATTAAGATTTACGTGCGCTGCACAGTGTATCATTTCCATATTCTAGAGAAGATTAATTACATTATTTTATGTCGCCAAATTTCAAAACAACGTCAAGAATGTTTTTAGAAATGCCTGATAAAGATGAAACAATAACAACTAAAAAATTTTAATCAAAGTGTATGGCGGGACGGGGTTTGATTTGGAAAATTACTGGGGGCAATAATATTTAAACTTGTATATTTAAAACTGAATCTCAATGTTTAATTTGTCGGTGTTATGTGATTTATGCAACAATTGCTAAAATATCATTTTGGTCTTATTTTTTTAGGTATGATCCTTTTAATGAATATGCATTTTTGGGAATTTAGTAAACTAGGACTGAGTATTTTAGTTAAAGTAAAACGATGTTGACTTAGACTTATTTTTAGCAAACTATTATTTTTATTAGACCCGAAAACTCGTTATCCGCCACTATTCGATAAAGTTTGTATCTCAGTTTATTTGTTACTCCTCTTAGACTTGAAACAACACAATTTTAGCTGCTGGAAAGTGCAGGTTTTGATGAAATTCTCTTTTTTCTGGCCTACTGGGAATTTCATTTTCTTCGAGTAATTCATTTGCATTTTATCTCGGTCGAGACAAATTCTTGTATTTTTGCTTTGAATAGAAAAAGCCTGATTCATTACATTTCCAATGGTATCCCATTTTTGTAAATAGAGCAAGAAATATTGAACTTATAACGGAATTATGTTGACCCAACTTGACTTTTTTGTCGATATTTTCCACGCCCATAATTTAAAAAAAATATATATTTATTTTTAAGTCCATTTCTGTCAGTTTGTCAGTCCTGTTATAGGGAAATTCTAAATATAAATTTTAGGCATTTTAGCGTTTGTAATTAGTTAAATATTTCAGTTTTTGCATTTTTTAAAATTGCAGTTATATAATAGGGTGGTGTGACAGTAACTATAAATTACCAATTTTTTGTAAAAAGCTTCGCCTATCTTATAACGTACCCTGTGCAAAATTTCATTAATCTATCTTCAATAGTTTTCGAATTACAGAATTAAAAGCAGCTAGATGGGTCAAATCTTACACTGTGCGCTGGACCGATTTGAAAATACCTCAAAAATGTAGCTTTAGGAATAAATCAAGTTTTTTTTTTTAATAATTTTTGGAAAATACAAAGATCACCCCATATGACAAAACAGTTTAAGCTTAAAAAATCTGCATAATAATATTTTAAAAATTTTCAACGGAATAATAATAATGAGATTTTTGATGCTGTTTTTGAACTTCTTCCAAAGATTGGTTTAAGAAAAACTTTAGTAATTCAACCAAAGCTTTACTCATTTAGAAAGAATTATTAGAAAGTCAAAGATTTGACTATTTGAGCAATAAGTTCGTCAATTTCCCCCAAAAAAAGTGAAAAATCCAAAAAATTGTTCAAAAACGCACTCTGGTGGCGATCTAAATTAAAAATTAATGCGAAAAATGGATTCTCTGACACAAAAAACCCCCGTATACACATTTTCAATAATATTTTTTTGTCTTTGAAATGCATCTAAGAGGTCGTTTATTTGGTATTTTTGAAAATATCTACCAAAAAATTTTGGCAGGCTCGAAAATGATTTTAGAGGTATGGTTCCTTGGGCGAAAATGTTTGTTATGGTCCATAGTACCAGAATCGCGAGGATATGAATCAACTTTTTTAATTGACCTACTAATTGACCCACCCTAATATATATATATGCATGTATGTACTAGAGAGCTGCATGACCCTGCAGGGAAACCCTGAATCTAATTCAGTACTAGATCTTTATCTATCACAAAAATCGAACCAGTCCGATAGTAACTTGATACCCTCCAGTTAAAACGCAGTGAAATGTGGTACTTTTACAAAAATATTTTATTTTATTTTTTAAAAGACTTCAATAAAAGGAAGGAAGGAAGAAGCTTATCAATATTTTTTTTTATGTAAGTTACCGGATAACTTTTTAGACCACATGAACCGTTTTCGATAATCGGAAAGGTGGTACATCAAGGCTGGTTCCATACTAATTTGGTTTAGTTCCGATAATTTGATAATGAAGAAATTAACGGTACTCTTAAATTTTTATTAAATTTATTTTATTAAAAATTACTTGTTAATACTACATATCGCTGGTTGAGAGTGAAAAGTTGCTCAGTCCACTTGTTCTAAAAAATTTTATTTTGAAGTAAGAAACAAGAACAATTACAAATGCATTTTCTAATAGATCGAATTAGCTATTTTATTTCTAACCATTTATATTTAGTGATACAGAAATTTGCTAAGTCCAAAATAGTCGCAGGAAATGTTATAAGTCACAAAGAATACAAAAACTTTTCATTAGAAATCTATATTTAAGGTGAAGAATTTAGAACTGGTTCGGATCGGAACTATAGAAAGAGGGATGAAGAACGAACTAGATTTCATCTGTAGAATTTAGAACTGGATCGGAAGTATCGATAAAGTTAGGCATTTTAACAAATTGCGCCGGTCGGCGTTCGAGCCAGGGACCTTCAGGAATCTAACCAATAACAGCAATCACCTCTGCACGCTCAGCTACAGCCAAAGGTATGCAAACGAGTTTTCAGTTTGAGTTCGATTTATTACAATTATTCAAATAAATTTCATTTCAAATTAAAAACCCATTTCTTTGACAATAAATAAGTTAAAATCTCTACAATGGCAAACCAAAGAGGCTCTGTTTGAAAAAAATCTTGTTAATTTTTTCGTCTGTCGATTTAGGGATTAGTTCGGAACTATCGAAAAACGAATGCGGCGGATGCCAATCGACACTTCGTAGGCCAATGCAATTTCGAATTCTCCAACTGCTAGCATGCAAAAGAGAATTAATGCTAGTCACTGTTCTAAATTATCTAGTACCAAACCAGTTAGACACTAGTGCGTTTACCCACCGGGCATGCATTCAAACTACATACGTATTAAGTCACTCGTTTTCTTTTCACATATGCACACACTCGCATAATTTTATCTCCAAACATAAAGTGCGAATAATTCACTCAATCAAGTGCTCGACTCAAAGAATGAGTGCTTGGTTTGAATAGCAACTCTGCAATAAAAGAGTGTACAATTTGCTTATTAGGGCGAATTTCTTTTCTTCGAGTATTTTTTTATAACAAATATTTTAATAAATAAATAGCTGAAAAATTTATCAAAGTATCAAAAAAAAAAACAAGTTGCAAAGATACATTTCCACAATTTTCCAATGGTGTATTCGTTCCTACCGAAAAATGTTGCCTTTTAATTGTCCCTTTCTCATTTTCGTGATCGATTCTAAAACAAAGGCAAATGGTGAGAAAATTTGTTTGTGTGTGACCGATGTCCAGAACGTACTAAAATTACGGAAGGAACAATTTTCCACCCTATTGAATAGCAGCAGTACTGAAAGTAGTGAAGAAGAGGAACCCGAGCCCCCAGTAGATGATGGTGTCTAAGTGTTTTAAGCCGCAAGCTTCAAACACGAATGCAGCCAAAGAAAATGGCCTGTAGTTTATTTCAAAGAACATTGATTAGCTCCAATTTGAAAAAGATAAGTACGTATTCCAAAAATGTATATATTCTCGACCGCTGTGGTGTAGTGGTTGGCAGTGCGCGCTACCACTCCACAGGGCATGGGGTCAAGTCCTGGTCAAAGCAACATCGCAAAAAAAAAATTTTGAAAAAAGGGGCTTCTTAACAGCGGTCACCCTTCGGCAGGCAATGGCAAACCTTCGAGTGTATTTCTGCCATGAAAAACAGCTATAGGTCCCTCCTCTTTAGGTGACAACATCAACATACATATGTGTAAGCTCCAACCTATTGTTATTATTAAGAAAAAAGTTATGTTTGCGGTTTCAACAAAATAAAACTATTTATGAATTTCTGTAGGAAAACCCCGGTTTAATAAAGAATGAAACTCCGATTAATTACATATTCTAAGAATCACTTAAAAAAACCGCCCGAAAACTAAAAAAAACACCGGCTAAAACTGGTTTGGAAAAACCGAGTCAATCATCCCGGTATGTATGTACATAAGCGTGGTCCAAAAATGCATGTGAAAAATTAAAGTCGGAATTTTTTTGCTGTCACCCCCTAGTATTGTTCTATACCGAAAAAAGTAAACCCCTATTTTTTTATTTTGAAATCAAAAAATATTTAGAGGTCGCTCAAAGCGCCCAAAGTTTTCCATGAATTTTATATGGGGAAAAACAACTTTTTGTATAAATGGTACATAATTCTTGAAAATCAATATTTTTCGATCGGAAAACTCTGTTTCTCTTCAAGAGATTCCCAATAATAATACCCAATAATTTATGTAACTATTTTTTTATAGTAAATATATTTTTTAGGTCCGTCAAAACCCCCAGAAGTCTCCTGAAGAGAATCGGAGTTTTCCCATAAAAGAATATTGATTTTCAAGAATTCCATACTATTTCTACGAAAAGTTGCTTTTTTCCCATATAAATTACATGGAAAACTTTGAGCGCTTTGAGCAACCTCTAAATATTTTTTGATTTCAAAATAAAAAATAGGGATATAATATTTTTTTTCGATCAAGAACAATCCTAGGGGTGAGAGCATTAAAATTCCGTCTTTACTTAATTTCTACCAGACGAATGTACACACGAGTGTGTACACATAAAAGAGTTTGGCTAAGGTGGCTGCTGTAAAATTGCACAGTATGTATTTGTACATAGACATAGATGTGATAATCTGCTGATAAATTAACGTCTCCCGAAAATTTCCAGTTAAAACAACTTAGTTGAAAATCTCAGTGCTTATCATGTAGGTGCTTGATAAAAATTGTATGCGCAACTTTAATACTAGTTTTTAATTACATACACAAATGAAATTGTTGAGCATACTTTATATGGAAAAAAATGCAGAATCCCAGCAAACATTGAGGTTAGTTATCGATTACAGAATGATTGGAGAACTAGCCACATTCTCCAATCTCAAACGTTAGAGAACGAATCGAAAAACTATCGAGAATCATAGCGATCTCAACAAAAATGGGACATAGTTGTCGACTCAAAAAAATATTAATTCTCTAATCGAATTCTAATGAGATTCGAATGTGAATTTGAAACTGCTTTAATAAATAAAGAACTTTTGTTGTAAAATTTGTTTTAAATGTATTCGCAATAAAATAATAATGAATTAATTGAACTTAAAAATAATTTATGATTCATTTATTTGGAATATTGCTTATTTACATTCATTTGAATTTGCGTTGATTCTCTAATCGTTCTCGAATCGAATTCTAATGTAGTTCTTTAACTTCGTCATCGACTCGAGAACGATTAGAGAATTACCCTAGTTATCTAATTTCTCTAATGTTAGACACTGTGTTTGCTGGGATACCATCAGCCAAAAAATTTACTAAAAGTCAACGCAATTTTCTAGCGCCTTGAAATTTGCACTTTAACTTTAATTTTTCTAAAATTTCTAAATAAAAAGTTTAAAATTTTTGGGTGAAATTGTTAAAGTTTTTTGTTTGTTTGCGATAGCGATTGTTGGGATTCAGCTCCAGGCTCATAAGAAGCGGCACCCCGCAAAAGTATGTCCTATTTCCTCATCCATGGGACGCAACGGTAAACACATTGCTGTGTGGCATGGAAGAAGGTGGCTGTAAGGTTATCACGTATGCGGATTACCTTGCTTAAGAGTAAGTGGTAAGTTTTCCCCCACACTAGTGACACTATGCAGCTAGTTGGACAAAAAATAACGGTTTAAATGTAAACAAAAAATAACAGTTTAAGTGTAAACCCAAGCAAGGCAGAGCTTATACTGTTCACAAGAATGTACATCCATACTACAAATCAAGTTAGGCTTTGCCGCTTTGTTTATTCTCAGCAGTGAACATACCTTTATATACATACTAGCAAACCCGGCGAACATCGTTCCGCCCAAATTTAATTTTTTATTGAAACATTTGGTCCAACATTTTCACAAATAATTCACGTGCACGTTTGGTTTTATGGTCGTCAAAAGGCATATCCTCCATTGCCGTTTTAAATTAACTAATGAAAGCGTTATGTCCGTGAAGAAGCTCTTACGGCAACAATGATCCGGTTCGATGATGAATCGTCCTTCAATCTGTAGAGAACAATTGGTGGCAATTTCAAAATGGGGTAGTTACCTTTGGTCCACAGAAATCCAATATACATAGGCACATCGGACCATAAATACGATTTTTTCGTATAGATCGGTCCCTGGTACACCTACCGGATGCTCAAAGCTATTTATATACAAAATTTCATGAAAATCGGACCAGCTGTTCGCGAGATTACCTGTTACAAAAAAAAAAAGAGACTTCGCTTTATATAATTAGTATGGATTTGTGTACTAATTTATATACTAAGTATGTACATATTTTTTAATGATGCTGTTTGTTATTTAAATAATACAAGTTAATTTCCAGTGCGGGTGGTAAATGTTTACACTTTATACGTAGTCAACCAGCACGAGTTCTTATCACTAACCATGTGTATATGTATGTATGTGTTAACTATAAATTCTTAATTGCCATTGCTCGACTAAGATTAAAAATTTTATTGTATCCAGATTTCGAGTGTTGACACTGAAATGTGTAAGTATTTGTCTGAAATCGAGCAACCTGGAACAAACGTCTTTGGTAGCATCATTGATGCCTGGTATTCGCCTTCGAAACAAGTTCACATTTCAGTCTGAATCTGTTAGTTTAAGCGAATTGATCGTTAAGTGGCACATTCATGGACATACATATGTTTAATTAAGGATATTTTGTTTAAAAAAAACTTAATTAATATATGTATATGTAAATAATAAAGTTGCGGCTTAAAGTTTGAGTAACCATTTCTAGTTCAAATTTGTGCAGAAATATAATTGTGATATATATTAAACAAAAGTACAAGTGTGAAATCAATTTCAAGATTGTGTTAAAAAGTTATTAAAAATTGATGCGATCTGTAAAAAATCCATAAATTTTTTTCAAAATGATGTAAGTTTAAAAACATTTGCACCTACATACAACATAGTATTAGCGACGCCCAACTGCATATTATTTCAGTTTCGAAAATGTTTTCCTAGTAACAAACGTTTGTAAATAATCAAAAGTTCGTACAATGGACAAATTTTTTTTAATGGCGACGTATTTTAAGTACAAAATTTGATACATTCATAAAGAAGGGTTCGTTGCGCTTCATCATCGGCTACGTTATTTTTAGAGATAGATAGATATTTTAGATATTTTTTTTTTCAAGAACCAACTTTATACCTTTTCGTATGTGCATCGAAGGAACGGAACTTCGTAATTCATAGAAAGAGCATCCCCGATTGAGTGTAGGTGAGATTTTTGTGGGTTTAAATAAAAACATTTCCCTCCATTTTAGAAGGGGTAGACGGGTGATCTAGAACACCCGGTATATAAATCTGATGATAACAAACGCCACGGGTTAACGCGACTTTTCAAAACTAAAACTAATAAAAACTGTCTTCGTTTATCAATGTCATAAAATCGTTTAAATTAATTGGCAATTGAGGTCTGTTTGATGATATATTGAAGAATGTCAACTTTGAAGATGTTTTAAGCGATTTTGTATCTAAAAAAGTTAGGGGAGTAATACTTATTTAACAAATTGACTTTAAAAACCTTTTTTTCGTTTTAAAAATACCAACAACCCGAAATTTCATAAAAAATGTGCAAACATTCCTTTTATTTGTTTTATTGTACATTACGAAGGTATATGCCTTAGCCTAATTAAGAACATAAGTACTTGCATTGTGATAGAGAAAATATTATTCCTGAAGTTAGGAAAAAAATAAGAGGGCCGCGAAAATTGCATTGCTTAGGGGCCTCGATATGGTCAATCCGATCCTGGTCGTGACAAGGAAGTACAAAGGAAGGAAGATATTTATTATCAATAAAATATGTATAGTGCACATAGTAGTGCTTATTACGCTTAGAACATAAGACACGATGCATTTAGTGGTGAATTCTTTGAAATTCAGGCATGCACCTCGGGTGGCCGTAAAAGAAAGAAAAACACGCCATCGTTCACAACTGCTCATTTGAATTACATGAGTGGCAGTCAGGGCCGTTGAGACAAAGCTCGGGCCCGGGACTATAAAATTACGGGCCCCTATTTAAAAATTGTATTAATTTTAAAGTATATGGCCCAAATCGCAGATTTTTGATTATATCTGGGTCATACAAATTCTGAGGTATCAGACATTATAAATATTAACACGAAAACTCACTTTAAATTAATGATTTGACGACCAATGTGCAGAATGCCTTATGCTTTCAGATGCAAGAAGAAAAACTATCGGAAAGTTGTATTCTAGCGAAATTCAGCGGTCTTTGATAAGCACTGTGAGCCGAAACGTATTGTAACAGTACGCGTTTTGGGTCATATGATAATTTTCTATAATTTATGGAGTCAGAAACAATGAGCACGAATCGGAATATATTTTTGTAAAATTTATAATAAAAGCCTATAGCGAAGGGGAAATTACATTGTACAAAAAAAGTTATGGTTCTGATAGTTTGGGCCCCTCTCTCTCGACGGGCCTGGTGGCAGTAATACGTTAGCTATTTCTCTCGTTTTCTCTGGTGGCTTTCACGACTTCATGGAGTTAGTATAATAAGTAATAAGTATTTTTTTGAAAGATCTGGATTGAATTTAAAAATTTAATTATTCCTCACGTACGGTAAAATA
>NW_023458565.1:4463902-4474807 GCF_013731165.1 Rhagoletis pomonella | reverse complement strand
CTGGATTGAATTTAAAAATTTAATTATTCCTCACGTACGGTAAAATACATTTAATGTGAATTTATAACCTGTTCATTTATGTTGTTGCTTAGTAATTACAATATTTTCTAAAAATAAAATTTTATTCATACATTGCAATTTATTTGAATGTGTGCAACATTCGAACAATCGCGCACCAGTTATTATTTGAATAATTAACACTCAGCACGGTGTAAATAACATGTGCTAAAAAATAATTATTTCAGTTTTCTGGCAAACGGGTAATTTTGAGGTGTATCACCTTTAAAGTGAATGTGCGTGTGCCGAGTATAGAAAGTTCACTTACGTACTAGCTTTGATTTCTTTACTTGTTTCTTTATATTAATAAAATTTAATATCCTTCCGCTATTTGCTATCATTAACTTATTTTATTGACTAATACAATACACCAGATGCTACGTATGCATGGTGTACGTACAGATATGTGTTCGACTAATTGTCAAATCGACTTAGTCAATTAGTCGTTTTCGTTTTGTACATGAAAAATCAATGTACATTGACATCAATGGCATTTTATGACCCTTTAAGTATGCATAGATATTAAAAAATATTTTATCAAAAGGTACCGCTTATATTTGTCATTAATAGTGTGGAATATTTAAAAATAATATAATTTCAGCATAGGTAGATAGAACCGGTTTTTAAATCACTCATATTGATTAAGAGGGAGTCAGAATGGTTAATTATTATATGGATACTGATATCGTACTACGTTGTAAAATCTTAATAGATAAGCAAGAACCAATGATAAAAGGAACAGTCCAGCGCCTTCGTCTTGGTCTGCAGGCTGTATCGGAGATACACCCGCTAAATTTAAACGTAGAATACGTGGTATGGTTAAGAGCATATCCAAGTCAAAAACGAAATCACACACTAAGAAAAAAAGGGGTTTTCCAAAATTTTACAAATTTACATACTTCTAAGTGAAAAGAACTCAATGAGAATATAAGCGAAAGCCCTATTTTTATTTTTATTTTATACCATTGTTTTTTGTGTTTATTTTTACCTTGGCCTTTATCCTTTTCTTTATCTATGTACGTCCTCACCTTTACTTTTATTCTTGGATTGGACTTTTTCTAAATGTTGTTTCACTTCGAAAAGTCTTCGCGTATTATGCATACATGTGTTCATATATGTATGTACATATATAATATGTATGTACATATGTATGTATAGACATACATAGATTACTAAAAATAGAAACAGATCCACATTAACTGCAATCAACATATGTACGTATGTATGTATTTACATATGTACACACGCTGCGATTAGGTTATCAAAAGCCGCATTACATACGCATACATACTTTTTGTCTCCTTCCACACTTCCAACATATGCGCGTGGTTGCAAAATGATGACGAGGTGATTTTGTATGGAAAATCATTTATGCCCATATATTTGAATAAAATAAACATATATAGAAGATATCAACCAATACTTCCCATATACCAAACGAAAGGAAAACTCTTGAATTTTTGATTAAAGAAAACAAAAACAAAATCATTCGAGCGGTTTTCGAGCATTTTGGTAATGAAAAAAATTTGCAAATTTTTTCAACAATTTTTTGCCTTAAAATGCTCAATATTTGTTAATTTATATAAAATTTGTACCCGATAATATTTCTACTGCTCCAAAGAACCTATATCCCGAAAATGAAAGTTATATATGCCAACAATAAGTTGCTAGAGCACTTTAAAGGCTCAAAATTGACCCCAAAATAAGGCAATGTTTACCGTTGTTTTTACGACAGAAACCGAATTGGTTATTTACAAAAATGAATCTGTCGACAGGTTTGGAATTTTATCTTTAAAACGCCACACTTTTCTTTGAAATCGCTTTATTAGTTCTCGTGCAATAAGCGTTTTTGTGAAGCTCTAAAAATTACAACTACAACATTTGAACATAGCCCCCATACCTTAAGGTAAGACGTATTCTACGTCAAAAATGAAATGGGCATAGGTTTTTTTTCCGTCCACGAAAACCGTCACATTGCGTGTAGAAAGAAGTACCAGGCATCAGACTAACTAAATGCCATGGTTGTAGTGCCGTAGAAGATATTTGTGTTTTAATGAGTTTAGTTGATCGTCTCCTAACACATCTCTTCAATAAAACTTTATTATAGCTAAGGCGTAGAGACTAGTGTTGCCAGATTTTTTTTCCAGGCATACGGGACAAACGCATAATTTGTCCCAAAAATGCGGGATTTACAAAAATTTAATGGGACAAATGAGAAATATAGGATTTTCTTTAAAAAGCCCAACTGCGGACCATATATGTATTACAAGTACACGCAAATAAAAGTTTCAAAGCTTGCAGAAAGTTCACAAAAACTAATTAGAGTTAAAAAAATGTTCATCGAAATTTCGATATTTTTAATTAGATTTCCTAGTCGAGTATGCAGCTCTTTTTAGTATAATAAAGTGTTAAATGCCAAATTCAAGTTGCTAAAAATGACCATTGATTTTTTTTAACTTTTTTTGTGGAGGGTGTTGCGCATATAAAAGCCGTTATATGGAAGAAAATTCGCAACAACCTCAAAAAAGAAAAAATTCTAAAAAATCAACGGTAATTTTTAGCTATATTTCTCTTACAGAGTTGCATGCAATAATGCTTGTTAATGACCTACTCACAATAGCCGCGTTAAAGCATGATCATGTTGAGTATAGAAATTTACAGTTTGAAATGAATAATGAAATGTTCGAAAATTCGGGAAAAATCTTGTCCCGGCGGAACATTTCAAATGTAATGCAAAATACGGGACGTTCCGCCAAATATGGGACATTTGGCAACGATAGAAGAGACACAAATGGGTGTTTCAAACGGGGGTTTGGTTAAATTGAGGGCAAAGCAACATTGTAGAGGAACTTAAGTGGCATGAAGAGAATCGTCTACCAGGCATCAGCCCACCGTCCTAAGGGCCACCCCTATTAATTCCGTATGTGAAAAATTGTTATGCAAGTCCAATAATTGAACTGTACATATTCGACCCATTGTAGGTTATATTACCAACAGCAACCCAAATGCCCATAAATATACACATAACAAATTTATTAGGCCTTACAGTGCCCGGTATTGGCACACCATATAAGCTGTTGGAAAAATAGTAAACGTGACATAATTTCGCTAAAAATTGGCATGCGCTCTTACACTTAGAAGAGCCAGCTAAATATATATTTCTCTCAACACCAGATTTGGTTACTGTGACCAAATCGTGTAACAATAACCAAATCGCTGGCGGAGAGAAATATATTTAGTTGTTGTAACTAAACTCGTTTCTCAGAGAAGTAATAGAAAATTATGAAATATTGGAAAGATGAACCCATTGCAACGCCCTCCAGTTTTGGGGGCGTGTGTTAAATTTTAGCCGATTTTTATGAAATTTAGTTTGTATTCTCACAATCATTAAGTGTATTGGAATTTTGGTTAATATTTGTTTTCCGCTTTCCACTTTCAGAAATACGAAAATTTTTGCAGTAGTTTTTCCATTGTTCGAAAAATCGAATATCAAAAAAAAAAAACAAAAAATTAACATGAAATATACTTGCCGAAAATTATATAAAAGCTCAATTACGCAACACATAGAGTTGACTTGGCTTGAAAATTATATATCTGACAAATGAGTATCAGTACATTTGGTACATATAAAACATTTTCGGTACATTTTCAACTTAGCCACATAAATTTGCCAGGAATTTGTTCCTCCTTGCAGTTATACCAACCAAGTGCAGCTTCTCTCTAGTGCCCTCGGACACATCTCTTCTTAATCAGACATCGTCAACGTTGGTGTGTCATATGAGCAGACAAGAATCATCCGAGATTTGTTAAGGTTGATTTCTATTCGTTTAGAAGCCCCCTGCTAAGCCTAAATAACCACCAGTGGACAAGAGTTAAGCTTCCTTCGATCGCTGATTGACAGTATGCTGGCTCCTAATTAAACCAAGTCTATTATACGTAGCTTCAAAGTAATGGCTCTCAACAATGCCATGCCGTCTTGGATTGTTCCTAGGAGGTTATTTGGCTTCCCCCTTCTCCGCTAAACTAATCTTTTTTGATTTTGTCTTAAGGTTGAGTTAACGCTCAAATGGTACAAATGTTATTGATTTGGCTCCCAGTGAGTGCTCGCAAGTTGCTGCAGCACGTAGACATGGATTGACGAAAGAAAGTGATTCTAAAAGATTGTTTGTCCACGAAAAGTTCTCACAGTTTGAACAGATCTCAAGGCGTTTTGGAGAACGTAATCCTAAAATCATGCATGACAGATTTTCGTACTGTTGAGCAGATTTGACATGATGGGAAATGTGTAACAAAATTTACATAGAAAATTTTAGGTAGTACTGTTGATGGGTACAATTTCTTCCTCAAATTAAGTACACTATGAAAATTTGATTTTCCATCCCTGACATGTATGTATGTAAAGGGTGTTTTTTTAAGACATGTGGTTTTCAAGAAGAAATAAAACGCATATAGTTTAATGTTATGGCCAAGAATCTAGCTTTATAAAGATAAGGGTTTGCAATTATGTTTAAAAATGATTTCGGGCAAGTGACCGCCGCAGCTGGCTCGAATAAATTCCAACCGAGAGGCCCAATTTTCGACCACTTTTTGCAGCAATGCGGGCCGTATGTCATCAATAACGCGCCGAATATTCTATTCCAAGGCGTCAATTGTCTCGGGCTTATCTGCGTGGAGAAGCGACTTCACATAACTCCACAAAAAATAGTCCAGCGGTGTTAAGTCGCACGATCTTTAAAATATTTTCCACCTACATATAAACTTATTAAATCCCTTTCGTCTGACACTGATATTGTGATACATATTCTAATTACCTAATTTCCTTAATTCAAGTAGTATTTGATTATTCAAAAAGGTGGCAACACTGCTACATCTAGTTAAGAACTAAAACCCTTATCAAAAGCTTTTCGATTGATACCTATATTCTAATTATTCATTCTAATTAATATAATTTAATTTTTAAACTTGTTGTAACCCTTGTAAAACACCTCAGTAATATTCTAAATGTTCAATCTGAAGGTTTCTAAACAATCATTCGTTTGACACCCACATTTTATCTTTTCAGTCAGCTTGCGAATAATTAATTTAAATTTGTGGCAACCCTTTCCAAAATATTTTCAAACTGCAACTTTTTTAAGCCTCTTGGCATCCATTTTTTAATATAATTTTGAAATAAGTAATTCCCTTATTTCAAGTTGAATTTCATATTTTAAACAGGTGGCAGCCCTCCTCCATGAGTATGGAATTTAATTTATATATC
Organism: Rhagoletis pomonella; assembly: GCF_013731165.1. NCBI lineage: Eukaryota > Metazoa > Arthropoda > Insecta > Diptera > Tephritidae > Rhagoletis > Rhagoletis pomonella. The sequence continues at coordinate 4,469,493 of NW_023458565.1, read as the reverse complement.
TCTATACCATCTTCCAGTACTCTATCACAAATATTTCCTAAGATATGCAGTATGAAGAAATCCGTTTGTATGGGAGGTGCCACGCCCTTTCGTCTAGTTAAGTAGTTAAAGCGTGAAAGCGTAATAAACAAACCAACTCACTTTCGGATTTATAATACTAGTAAGGAAAGGATTGCTTTTATATAGCCTTGAACAGTAGCTGTGGTGTGCACTTTGCATGGCGCAAATAAATACATAGTTCATCATACGCCCTGGTTACCAGCTGAAATACAAATATGTAAGTAGATTGGGCCTTCAGTAGAAAATTCTTGACCGTGAGCCCTGTGCTTCAGTACAAAAATTGAGTGTGAGCTTAAGCTCATTTTTTATAAATTGCAACAATACAAACATTTAGGTTGAGAGAATGCGTACATTCTGCGAAATCAGCGCATATGGGTACTCTTCAAAAAGTTCGCCAATGCCTATCCCTCAATCTAGCCATATGGGTTCTATATTATTTAAATGCTATCTGAATTTGTACATGAACTGATACACATACATATATACATACTACATACATACATTCTCTACCTATCCAAAACTTCTCCAAAACAGATCACAATCTAACGGAAATGGTCAGTCACAAACAAAGGAGGCAAATGGACGTAGCGCAGAGAAGCACAATGAAGACTATGATCCACATTTACATCGAGTTGTGAAAAATCCCACCACGTATGTAATACGAAACAACGTAATATTTATGTAGATAATACTAAGCAATATTGAATTACAGAAATTTGCAAAGTTTTGCACACTTTCTGAAGGCCTCAGTGGGGTCGGGAGTTTTGGCTATGCCGAGCGCATTCGCAAATGCAGGTTACATCAATGGACCCATACTTACGATAATTATTGGTGGACTGGCGCTTCACTGTTTGCACATTCTGGTGAGCTTATGCGTTAAACTAAATCTAAAATTATCATCTTAGTATAATTTGCCTATGGCCTTGTCTGAATATACATACATACCTACATGCATACATACAATACAAATAACCAATTCTTTTAACGAAGACATGAACTTCATTACATCGCAGATAAACTCAATGTACGAGCTAAGTAAACGTAAGCGTGTACCTTATTTGACATTTTCTGAAGCGATGACAGTTGGTTTGCAAGATGGACCGCCTGCTTTCAAATTTGTTCTACCCATAGCAACGTAAGTACCTACACATATTTACCATTTAGCTGCATTGCATTTCTTCTTCTTTACTTTTCAATTGCAGTCCTTGTGTTGACGGATTTCTAGCCTTTTATCACTTTGGTATTTGTTGTGTGTATGTGGTGTTCATTGCGGAGAGCATCAAGCAGATCGTTGATGAATACCTGGTGGTCTTAGATATTAGGCTGCATATGTGTTTCCTTTTAATTCCACTCTTTATGTTGTACAGCATACGAAATCTTAAGTTACTGGCACCTGTCTCATCTGCTGCTAACATATTGCTTATTGGTGGTAAGCAAGGGAGTTTGTCATCTATGTATGTATGTATGTACCAAATTTAATTTTCAGGCTTCGGCATTGTGTTGTATTACATTTTCGAGAGTTTGCCACCGATTTCGACGCGTGTACCCTTTCAGGATGTCTCTAGAGTACCAATTTATTTTGGTACAGTACTATTTGCTCTGGAAGCTGTCGGTGTAGTAAGTCATATCGATTCATTAAATATATCATGCTGATGCTAATTATGTAATATCTGTATGTATGTATTTTTGCTTAGATCCTTGCCGTGGAGGAGAATATGGAAAATCCGAAATCATTTGTAAAGCCTTGCGGCATATTGAATATTGGCATGTCAATTGTTTTGTGCTTGTACATACTACTCGGTTTCTTTGGTTATTGGAAGTATGGCGATGAAGCTTTAGGCAGTGTCACCTTAAATATACCTCAGCATGAAGTGTAAGTTGATTTTAAGTATTTAGTACTTATACATAAATTAATTTGAGATTTTTTCGAATAACTATTGGTTTCGATGAGCGGTGCAAAAAATAGAACCTTTCGAAAATCAAAAATTCTTATAATAGTATCAGCGCTTATCATGCGAACATACATACAACCTCTTTAATTGGGTTTTCCAAACCGGTTTTAATCGATTTTTTCCACAATTTTTAGGCGATTTTTGGAAATTGTGATTTTTTGAATATCGAATAAACCGGAGTTTTGGAACGTGTTTACCAATCTTGCTCTTATATGCAATCAAGTTCCCATCGAAGATTCTTTTTTGGAATACGTACATATGTTTTTCAAAGCGGATGATGAGCGTCATGCCTAATTTTAATAGTTTTGATCGAAAGTTAGTTAAGAAAATCTAATTTCGAACACCCTACTATATACATATAGTTGAAAGTAGAGAGCTTCCTCAACGATCTAGTTTCTCGCAGACATCCATGGCATGCGTTTCCGTGTGTGTATACTCAAATTATGTCAAAGTCATGCATATGTATGGATGCAATGGACGTCCTTTTTAATGTAGGTGCAAAGGAGCATGCGTTAAATAGGTATGTTCGAAGAATGCACTAGAAGTGTAGAATAGTGCAGTGCAGAAAAAGAATATCTGACATTTAGCGCAAGAAATTACATGTGTTTAGTGGAAGAAAACCCCTCATCGAACGCTTTTTCCTGCACTAGAGTACTCTAGTGCTTTCATCGAACAGACCTAATATTACTTTTGATCTCATTATATGAAATGTAGTGACCAATTTTGTCCTAGCATGCCCTTTGAAGAGAATAACTGTACCTCAAAAACCAGAGCGCGTATGAAAAGCAACTAATCGCTTTACTTATAAGAATTGCCATCAGCTAAGATTCGAACCCGAAGCTTGAAGATTGCTACAATACAAAGATGAGTCGAGGACTAATTGTTATCGCAATTGTACCCTCCATGAAGAAATAATAACAAGTTCTAGTCAGTAACTTAACCTCACTTTTTCGTCAATTCTAATCCGCTCACGCATTTTTAAGTAGTAGAAAAGGTACTTATTATTTCCTCTTTTTACTCCACTTCTGCAAACTATTTCAAAAAAAAAAAGGGCAAGCTCTCCCTGATCGTCTTGTTTTTAAATACATTTGTTTAGCAAGGCTTTTTCTTCGAGGAACGGTTCTCAAAGAAGATTCTTAACTTTGCACAAGAATATTCCGACGAACTGATAACCTCTCCTTTTTTGGAAGTCGGTTAAAAAAGCCTTTCCAAAGTTCGATGTTTTCAATGCCTTTGGTTGACAAACAGTTACGACCAAAAAGCTTTTCGAAGATACCGGTTTTTAAGCCTGAATATACATATGTTTGTGTCGGCAGCTCCATACGGCTTGGTCATGCTCGCATTTTTAACCGACTTCTAAAAAAGGAGGAGGTTATCGGTTCGTCGGAATATTTTTTTTTATGTATGTTACCGCATAACTTTGGACCACGTCCATCGATTTCGATAATTCTTTTTGCATCGGAAAGGTAGTGTGTCAGAGGTGGTCCCATATTAATCTGGTTTAGAACCGATCATTGGATCATGATGTATATATATGTATATATATATATATTTTTAAGTCGGTTTTTTTGCTAAAAATTACTTGTTGAATGCTGTACTCTATTGCCTGTTAGAGCGCTCTTTTTAATTTCACTTCAGCAGATTTTTATCGCATCTGGGAGGCAGGCGAGCGATGGACTTGCTACTCACGTCTTGCCTTCACTCTTCCGCTACTCGTCATATTTAAAAACCTGTCAGACCCGAGGAACTTATTGCTTTCAAGCCGAAGTATTGCTTTTTTTTCCTCGGCTTGGTCGAGTGGAGTTATGGATGTATCGCTTATATAGATCCACATGTGGTTTTCTTTATCGAAATCGTGACCGCTGTTACCATACCAAAGCGCTAAGAAGTGTTTCGACATATTTCAAGTGTACTTACGTCTTTTCCTTGCTTTCAATTTTCGTCTTTAAAGAAACTAGATCCTATTTTTAACCATTAGGTTGATACCGTTTTCTGCCCCTCCCTTCTTCCTCTTGAAGAAAAACATCTCAGCTTCTACTCCTTCTCGCAGTATCGCTCATTCGGACCTTATATTTGATTTTATTCTCAAAATAATTAAATATGCATATATATATATATTTATAGAGTTAATAAGTATTTATATTTTGCATATTTTTTACCAGATTAGCTCAGGTGGCCAAAATTATTTTCGCCATTACCACCTGGATGACTTATGCGTTGCAGGGCTATGTCACCACTGACATCATTTGGAATAAATATCTTTCGAAGCGTACAAAGGATACCTCCAAGCATGTGCTATATGAGCTTTTGCTAAGAGCTTGCATTGTGATCTTAACATGTAATGTATCAATTATATTGTATTGCCTTAGGGTACCCTTAGGGTACTTTCACACAGAAAGCGGAGTCGAACCGAGCTAAGCCGTTCCGAGCTGAGTGAAGCTTTCAAATTGCTGTAGCTATATGAAAGTGTTCATACAGAAAGCTTTTTCAGAAGCGTTTTCAAGCTGAAAGCAAACAGTTTTGGATTTTGAATTTTCTATTTAATTTTTCAGCTTTAAGACGGTGCTACCATGATAAAAATATAGTAAGGTAGAACCGCTGAGAGTCACTTTTAAAATTCTTGACGTTTCCAAACAATTTAATTTTTAAATTTACTCACAAACTCACACACACATTTTCATTTTCAATCTCAAGCAACAACAATTCCGAACAATTTCAATTTTTCATTTTCACTTTTATATGATTTTAAAATGTTGGCAAACTTCAAAAAAAAATCATGGCCGACAAATTGAGAGAACGGTTCTACCTTGCTATGTTTTTATCATGGGTGCTACAAACAAGATATCAAAATATTCAAACAAAAACGAAATTTACAACGAATCTTTTAATTAAAATTGCGCAAATATTTTTGCCGCTTTTCTCTGACGGTAATTTTTATGGTATCTTGTAGCCGATTCCACCAGAAAAGATCCGCTTCGCTTCGTTCAGTGTGAACACCATCAGCTTCGCATGGTTCCGCCTAGCTTCGCTCTGCGCCGCTCGGCTTTCTGTGTGAACGCACCCTTAGAGTATTTTATTTTCAAAGCATTTTCTTATTTCAAGCACTTAACTACAAACATCTCCTATCACCACACAATTAATTTTTAATGTGGCTATTAACATAACTATTTACCTTTTTCAGTTTGTTTCGCTGTGGTCATACCTGATTTATCGCTATTCTTATCGCTGGTTGGGTCGTTTTGCTTATCTATACTCGGGCTAATTTTTCCTGCATTACTACAAATCTGCGTACAATATTACAGTGGTTATGGCCGATGGAAACTTAAATTAATAAAAAACGTATTACTGGTGGCGTTCGGAATATTCGGCGGAGTTGTCGGCACTTATGTTAGCATAAAACAAATTATTGACAACTACAAATGAGGAATCGCATGAAAACAAAAACAATAAGTAATGTTTACATGAGCATAGGAATGTATGTATTTAGTTTAGCTAACTTATAGGTAGATATAAAAATAGAATAAACTAAATAATAATTTTAAAACCTTGTGTTAGATAAGGGAGGTTCCATGGGAAACT
>NW_023458565.1:4456225-4458902 GCF_013731165.1 Rhagoletis pomonella | reverse complement strand
AAAAACTCTTTTTTGGCAGACAAAAACAAAAGGCCAGTTCACAAAAGCCGGCAAAGCAAAAATTCCTTTATATAAATACAATGTGCGCTGCGTTTTCCCAATACGGAGTTTTGCGCGAATGGACAGTCAGTCAGGGCACGTTGCTGCTGCTGAAAATGTTCTGTTCAAATAAAATTGTATTGGAATTTTCTATTAAAAGTAACATACGTCCGCCGAGGATAAGCCAAAAAGCCAAAAAAATTGTAGCATACGCACATATCGACGGCTGAGTGGAAGATCGACGGCTATCTCGGCAGCCGGTTCGAAAACGCCCCACCTCAGAAAATTGTTCAAGAAAGCGCGTGCTTTGAAAGGGGTTGAAAGTCATCTATCAATCACCTACAAACGATTGGGCATCACTTAGTCGGCCATTGACCATTCTATCGCTTAAGTAGAATATATTGCATTTTAAATTTGTATTTTATTTTAGAAATTAGGAAGATCTATCGAACGTTTTTTGTTTTCTCTATCATATATGTATATAATATTACTTTTAAATTAAATAGTAGATAACTTCCTGCACATTCGCTTAGGTCATGGCGCTTAAGCTACGCTTTTAAAACTTTTCATGCATTTTTCGGAAATACAAATGCTGCTCGTACATATGTACGTGTCTACACGTATTGTAAGCAATTTTGCCATTTTCATTTACCAAATGCCGCAAAACTGTACTCTTATCCTCTGCACACTTAACCAAACCTCACACATTTAAGAACGATGCAGTTAGACGAGAGCGTGAACAGTCAATTTCAGTTGACACTCAGTACTTCAAATTGCGGCAAACAAGTAGGGTTTTTCCATAGATAGCTCTTGCTGTTCTCAATGTTGACATTCCAAGCATGCAATGTCACTTATGGCACTTATGCAATAAAGCAAACAAATCTCATATCCAGACTTTACTTGTAATATGCAGAAGGAATGACATGAATGCCCCCCACAATTCCCACAGCTGCCGCGACGTTTTTGTCTTGTAGAAATGCCAATTATCGCATGCTCAACCGCACGCGCTCCTTCCCATTGAAGCTGATAGGTTTTGGGCTTTTTGGAAGCTGATGACGGTTAGTATCGCTGGCTTGGTTGGCGTTGAAGTACATTTTACTTTCATGCAATTCTATAAAATTTAGACATGAGCGTATTACGCACTGCGTACATATGTATGTTGGTGAAGCTGTGGCAGAAGTTGCTTGACGCAGATATGAACTGGGAAATTATTACATGAATATTTAAATCTAGGTTTGCATCTCTTTTCCCAGTCATTTGTACATACGTTTGTGTGCATGTATGTACAAGTATTTGCATTGCCTGACGTGTTTGCGCAGACAGCAGGATTGTTTTAGTTATGAAAATATTATTGTTTATCTTCAAAACAAATCGTTCAACTGCACTCTTTTTTTCCATTTCCATAGTTTTCTTCCTCTGTGTACACACATGTACATAGTATACATATACATATATATGTAATGTGTATAGCTGTAGTGGTGAGATTTGGGCAGGTTGGCATTTGCACTTGGCTTCCTAGCTGTGGGGTTTGTATGACCCAGGAGAGATGGTACTGGCTGGAAGTGGGTTAAAGTAACCGGAAGTCCATTTTTTAATACCCATAAACAAACATACATGTTTTTACTACACATTTGAATTCTGGGGATAGAAATACGTAACTTTTGTTTGAATTTTTTTTTAATCGGAAGTGCCTCACCTGTGACCTTCTTCAACATCTAAATGACCCTCGAACTTTAACTCGTCCTGAACTTAAAAAATGAATGAGAATGTTTTTATTGGAAAACGAAAAAATATGAATCACCAAGTCGGGAAGCTAGTATTACCGACTCCGGTTTCGACCGGTAGTGCATTCTTTTAACCGGAAGTCCATTCAAGAAAAAAACGATTCCAACAAAAGATATAGAAGGTAAATAAAAGCTCTGTGCACATTTTTTGCGCATAATTCAAGTTAATCCAAAATGCCAAGTTTTGATATGTGATTCTTTTGAAGACGGTGTCCGATATGCCCCTTTTAAAAAAATGTACTTCCGGTCAGTTTAAGCCTCTTCTAGTTGAAACCGAAGTCGGCAATCTGACCAAAAGATAAAGATCCTTCTTTTTAAATACAACAACAAAACATTTTTGGGAATATATATATATAAGACACCGGGGGCTAGTCGGACGCTGTGGATGAAGCTCCATACATGCCACAATACAGTAGTTGAGCGCAAGGACCGAAAACTCCTTCCAATTTTGGTTTAGCTCTGCATGAGAACAAAATGTTTTCGGGAACGTTACCACTCAGAACAAGTATCGTGAACGTTTTCAGGCAGGATCAAATAAGAACAAAAGTCTGGAGAACTTTCTGCTATCGAAAAAAAAACTAGAAAAAAGAGCTAAGAACGAGAGGGGAGTGTACGATTGTTAATTCTAAGCCAGAGGAAGTCTGGGTTATTTAAGTTTCCACATAGTTTATCATTAGGGTGAATTGTCCATTGAAACATGAAAACATTTTTAATTTTTTATGAAGAAAAGTTCGTGTCTTAAGTCTTTCCTTAATTTAATTTGCATAATTATCTTTCAGTACTTTTTTGATTAATTTTAATATTCAAACATTTCAAACTAATGAACGCTATGTGAAAAATTCTGTTCTCGCTTC
>NW_023458565.1:4444057-4456215 GCF_013731165.1 Rhagoletis pomonella | reverse complement strand
AAAAAAAAATTGAAATTGGAAAAAAAATAAAAATTGTTGCAACTTTCTTTCCTAGTAAATTTGTTTGCTTCTCGAAGCATTGATCCATCCTTTGCAATGTCCAGTAATCAGCGGTTGTGCTGCTGAGTTGGGCGAACGTTCAAAAAGCTGCTATTCAATCGCTTGTTTTGTATGGAAAAAGGTTTCACATGCAAATGGATTTTAACAATTCAGAATTTTTGTGAGAAAAAATTAAAAATATTTGACATTTTCGAGACCAAATAATTTGAAAATAAACCAAATCAGCTGCTCTACTGATACTACCTGTTCAATATACCTTGGCCGTATGCATAAAACTTATGTAAGTAAATGCTTTTTCTTAAAATTTCAGACCTTTCCCTCGATTTTTCAAATAAATTTAAGTGAAAGGTATGAAATTTTAGGTAAAAGCAATTGCTTAGTTTTTATGCATGCGGCCCAATATCAAATAATACAAGTGGAAGTCTCTTTACTTTCATCAAATTACAAGTTTCGTTCCATGAAAATTCCTAGACTAGGGCCGACAAAATTTCAAAAAATGTTTCTGGGATGGAAAGTGAAACCAGGGCTCGAGTCGTAACTGTCGTGTCGCAACTCTTTCACGACTGTTACGATTCAAACCCTGATTCTTATAGGATATTTTCCGTACAATCAGAATCTGAAATTAGAAATATGTATTAGATTGGCTTGTTTTGGAGATATTTTGACTTAAAATTGGCAAAATACTCACTTTTTGCATTTTTTTTAGACTATACTTAACACAAACATATCCTTTTCGATTCGTGAACGGATGTTACGATTCAAGCCCAGGGGTCGAATCGTAACAGTCGTGAACGGGCAACTCGCCACCACTGTTACAATTAAATCCCAGGGTTTAACTTTCTTTACATCTTATTAAAAATATTCCATCATGTAGATACTGTTTTTATATTACAACGGTTCAAAATATGCTAAAATAAATCGTTTTTTGACACTTTAGAGCCAATCTGAAATTTCAGAATCTGATTCTGCCCAGAAGATAATTTTGGTAGGCCTTCTTAAGTAAAGCCATTCTAAGAGACCTAGCCAAGAAGGGCTAAAAAAGTGCTTCTTTGCATGCCTTCTAGAAGGGCTTAACCATTTATAATTTACGCGAATGCATAAATTTATATTATTTAGCATTACAAATGAATTTCAATAAACATTTTAAGTTGCAACAACACATAATTAATATAAACCGTAAGCAAATATTTCAAAGATGTAAGATTTTTATAAATCAAAGAAGCAACTTTAAAAGAACTTCTCCAAATGGCCTTCTGAAGTACGAACTATAAAAGCCCTTCTGAAGTACGTACTATAAAAGCCCTTCTGGAAGGCCTTCCATGGGTAGCGAAAGAAGAAGCCCTTCAATTTATGCCACTCCATACAAAAACGAAAGGAGAAACGAATGTAGAGTGGTAGGCCTCTTGACTCTCAGGAAGGCCTTTCGAAAGGGCTTTTAACTCCTGAAATTATCTACTGGGTGCGCACAAAAATTTATGCGACTCGGCTCTAATTGACTCCGCAGCAAAATTTCGTTGGCCAGGGTAATGCTTATATTTTTTCGAAGGATTGCACCATCGCCAAATTAAAAACTCTGTACGTTGAAAACTAATTTAAAATAGTTTGCAACAACTTTATTGACATTTACTATATGCATAACTTTTTTCAGCTAAAACAAACGCGGCTCGCTGATAACTTCTGCTGAACCATCTACATTTTGTTCAATTTCAATCGAATTTATTCGTATCATTGTATTTGGAGAGCGCTGGAAATTGATACGCATATACTGTTTCCTGCGCTTCTTTTTGAAATGGGTTTTCGTGTGTGTCAAAGTTTTCTCAATAATTGTAGCGCTCACGTTAACCAAACCCTGAGGTAGCAAAGGCCGACCTATCAATGTAAAATCTTTTGCTCCCGCTAACAGTACTTTCTCTAGACGAATTTCATCGCCAGTTGTTGGTGGCCAATAGCCTTCCACCAGAATTATGTCTCCAGTAGTAATCTTAAATTGTTTACCACACAAATGCACAATCGCAAATAGACGTCCCTCCTTTCGAGCTGCTACTTGTGAATTAACTTTATTGAAGACTTCTTGGCATTCTTTTTGTTCAATTTGTGAAGTTTTATCGCTTCTGTTTTCTACTGCCGCGGCATTTACTAGCGAAGGTTTTTGTTGTTGCGCAAAGCGCGATGTGATGCTCAGCGAACGAAATGTGTCTGCAGTTGATATTAAATGAAACTTTGTAGAAAGATGGAAACGAATGCACTTACGTGTTAAGCTATTGACAAGGACAGGTTGACGCACCACCGAAAACAATCCTTTGGCTAGAAACTCCATATTTTCGTTATTGAAGAAATATTCCTGAACTATTGCACAAACGCTGCATTCTAACCAAAAAAAATCCACTCCAATTTGACAACCAGCTGATACAATTCTTCTTCTTTACTCATTGCGCAGGTGCAGAAAGGCGTACAAGGTATTCACAATGGCGTGCTGGTATGTGCAAATACACTTGATTCTCTTTTTACACGGTTTTGTTTTACACAAGCCTTATTCATAGCGATAGCGATAGTAAAAAACCAAATACTGGCAAGTGTTTTGTTTTTGATACACAAATGTCAAATTTCAGAGGGAAAGAAATTCCGAACACTCTAATTTTCTCACTCACTCTAGCGAGATAAGAAGTAACCTAACTTTTAAATTTTACAATTTACAAATAAGGCAAAGAAATGCATGCCCCAGTGCTTATTATTTTTTCACCAAAATTTTAAAATGCCAAAATGTGGAGGTGGGATATTTGACAAATGAGTAACCTTATTTTTAATGCAAATTTAGGACTGCACTGCAATTCAGAAGAGGACCTTCAAAATACAGCTAAAAAGGGCCTATTTAAATTTACAACAGAGGGACTGTTCCAAAGTGCTCATTTACACACGGCGATTTTTGTTGCCGCAACTCGACGTTTGTAGGAGAGAGCGTGACGAGGAAAGGAGAGGGGCACCGAGTTGCTCGTGCTCGGGCAACACGCTTTGTGCTCTCGTTCGTCTGTTTAAATTGAACCGCTGTTCACAGCTGACAACAACAATTGTATACACACAAATCGCCGTGTGTAAATGAAACGAGCAACACCAAAAGGGAATGTGAAAAATCGCGGCGACAAAAGTTTTCGTGTATAAACGCAGTCTAAGAAATACAATTCTTAGCTCAAATTCAGGAGAGACTTTGTTCAGAAATGTAGGTAATGGCATATAGCGCGTGTTTCTTTATTCATTCCGGATCTGGAATAGAATAGTCGTAGTTTATCCGGAATAATGGGAAAAACGTAATAGAATATAATAAAATTATTAGGTGTATTGTGGAACGATTTGCCGTCATCCCTTGTCAAATTTGACAGTGAAGATGGCACAACACCAAAACCGGTTTGTCTCCAAACCAACTCTGACAAAGGATGTCAGCAAATCGTTCCACAAACATTATACTCCTACCCCGTCGGAAACGCAAACAACCACAAAGAAGAAACTATTAGGCAGCAGCTAGAATAAGTAAAAAAAATGTATTCCGAACGTTTGGAATGAATAAAGAAACACATCCATAAAGAATTTCTGCAAAGGGACCGCATGAGAATTCTGAGTAGTAATGCGGCAGTTCATTAGGCAGAAGCTGCTTAGAATCATTGGACTGTAGCTACTTAGAGCGAGTGTGATCTAATTTTGTGTCTAGCGGCTTGATAGTTTTCCTTGTCGGACACTCGACGGAAGAAAGGAAATCTGACCAGAGGCTCTCCAATATCGAGATTTATTTCCGGCCGGGTATGTATGTACATACATTAGGGTGGTCCAAAATAATTAAGGTCGGAATTTGAATGCTCTCAACCCCTAACATTATTGTTCTATATCAAAAAAATAAACCCCTATTCTTTATTTCGAAATAAAACGCTAAAAGTTGTTCATGTAGTTTATATAGAAACAAGTAATTTTTAGGCAAAAAATAAAACCGGCTTCAATTCTTATATAAAAATTTAAGATTATCGTTCACTTATTCACGATCCAATTATCAGATCTAAACAAAATTAGTATGGGACCACCCTTAAGGTACCACCTTTCCGATGAGAATTATCGAAATCGGTTAACGTGGTAAAAAGTTATGCGGTAACATACATAAAAAAAATATTACGACGAATTGGTAACCTTTCCCTTTTTGTGAAGTCGGTTAAAAAACAACTTTTCGTTGAAATTGTATAGAATTCTTGAAAATCAATATTTTTCGAACGGAAAACTGTGGTTCTCTTCAAGAGACTTCCAATAAACATACACAATTGTTCCCAGTAGGATAATTTAAGGAGTTAAAAGCCCTTCCTGAGAGTTAAGAGGCCTTCCACTCTACATTCCTTCCTCCTTTTGTGTATGGAGTGGCACAAATTGAAGGGCTTCTTCTTTCGCCACCCATGGAAGGCTTTCCAGAAGGGCTTTTATAGGACGTATCTCAGAAGGCCTTTTGGAGGAGTTCCTGTGAAGTTGCTGCTTTAATTTATAAAAATCATACATCTTTGAAGTATTTGCTTAAGGTTTATATTAAATATGTGTAATTGCAACTTAAAATATTTATTGAAATTCATTTCTAATGCTAAATAATATAAATGTATGCATTAGCGTCAATTTTAAATGGAGAATCCCTTCTAGAAGGCATGCAAGGAAGCACTTTTTTCAGACCTTCTTGGGTAGGCCTCTTAGAATGGCTTTACTTAAGAAGGCCTACCTAAATTATCTTCTGGGTTTATTTTATTTATCCCCAATTCCATTTTCTGGGGGTTTTGCCAGACCTATAAAATATAGCTACTATGAAAAAATAGTTTAATAAATAATTGGGTAATATTATTGAGAATCTCCTGAAGAGAAAAAGAGTTTGATTTTCAAGAATTCTATACCATTTATACGACAAGTGTTTTTCCCCCATATAAAATACATGGGAAACTTCCAGCGCTTTGAGCGACCTCTAAATATTTTTTGATCTCAAAATAAAAAAGAGGGGTATATTGTTGTCTGTATAGAACAATCCTCAATGTTAGGCTTCCACGACAGTCGCCGTTGATCGCCCACCTAGTTACCTGGTTCAGGTAACCTTGAGCCAAATCAAAATGGGTGTCATCTACAGAGACGATCAACCGACATGCCACTTTTTCCAGTTTCTCTAGAAGGTCGTGGCAGTGATGTCTGTAAGCTGTAGATAAGCCTTATTACGTTGGTTTTAACCCCCAGATTATGAATATATTTACTTGACTACTCTGACCCTCTGGAGTGACATTGTTGAAGGCTCCCTCGATATCGAAGAAGGCCCCTACTGCGTAATCTTTATTTGTGAAGGATTCCGCTGACCACTTTACCAATGTGTGCAGGGCGGTATTCACGAACCTTTTCTTGCAATAAGCATATTGAGCTCTTGAAAGGCAGTCACGAGGAATCGCGTTTCTTATGTACACGTCTATCAGTCCCTCTAACGTTTTTAGCAAAAACTAAGAGAGATTGATTAACCTAAAATACGTAGGGGAAACATGTGCGTATTTTCCGGCCTTCGGAATGAACGCAACACTGACTACCCTCCAAGCCTTGGGGATGTAACCGGTCCTCACGTAGTTCTCATAAATAGGATCAAACAAATTGCAAGACACCATCAGAGCCTTTTGCAGCTGCGCAGGTATGATGCCATCGGTCCCCGACGACTTTAATGCTTTCAAAGAATATATCTTTCAGGCCATGTGACGATTGTCCAGAAGATCGGATAAGTACAGGACTTAAGGGGAGATTCTAAAACTAGTTAGCGACAATTTTCGATTCGCTATCGCACTTTTTGACGCAAAACCGTTGTGCTTATGCCAGAGCTATTTCTTAACTGAGCATCATGACATTTACATGAAATTAAGCTAATAGATGCAGCCAAAGACATGGGCGATGGCACATTTACGGAGACAATTGCTGATTGTGTATTTATAATTGTCATTATGGCCGCTGTAAGCGAGTAGTTGGTAATGCGTCAAGACGCACACGGAGGAGAAGCTCGGCCAAACACTTAGAAAAGCGCCAGAAGTATTAAACTTTTTAGTAATTGTCTGAGCATAGTAGACTTTGTTTTTAATAAAAAAACTACATACAGACTCATAAAAAAGGTTTCGATAAATTTGTTATATAGAGATTGAAATGGCTTCAACTTTCAAATTAAGGCTGCGAAAATTGTTAGTTACAAGATTTCACTATATAGAAATTCGTTATATGGAAAACAAAATACACTAAAATTAGATGGAAAAATCAACATTCGCAGCAGAGAAGACTTCGTTATTCAGAAGTTCGTTATAGCAAAGCTTGACTGTACATGCACATACATACATATGTATGTAGAATTGCGCCTAGAATAACCCTGCAGCAATAAGGCGGCCAATTTTCCGTAAAGGACCAGTACTTCACTGGTTAAAATTTGACTGGTCAGAATTGGACATTTGCTTGCGATCAGTCTCCAAGGAATCGGTCTAGAGATAGACGAAAAGTACAGTTTGGCAGTGACAGGGTGGTGTCGTCTTGCAATTCAATAAAAAAAAAATTTAAAGAACACCACCCTGTAAATGTCCCAATCGCTTGGTCTGGCTTTGATTCAAAGTGAACATTTGAACACACATGTACATGCGTGGCTGTGACTCAGTGCGCAGATATGCTTGCCATTATTTGTTAGCTTTCAGGAGGGTCCGGCTTTAAATGCCGTTAGAGGCAACATGGTTATAAGATGATACAAATTTTTTTTTGTGTTTCCGAAATATGAAAAAACATCTGAGAAGTGCAAAACGCAATCTTACTCCAACGAAAAAAATCTCCAAAATTGGACTAGTCCAGGACTATCTTACGGTCAGTGTTGATTGGTGCGGTCCTTTTCCAATGACACGCAAATGCTAAAAATGGCAGTTGAAACCATTGGCAGGGGAATTATGAGGGACTAGTGCTGGTAACAATAGGGACTATCTGAGGGCTAACCCAAGGTGAGTCTGAATTGCTGCAGGGAAGTGATAAACATTTTTGGCAATAATATTTTCTGTTAACAAAATGTTCGACATCGTGCAGAATAGGCATGCTAGTTGGAGCATTGACCATCAATGGGCTGAAAAAAGCTTTTTATACAAATTTAGGTGCAAATGTATGTAAGTATGCACATATGTGTATGTATGCGGTATTGTGCGTTACCCACTGGGAAAATAGGTAAGCACCTTCCGAGGTAAGCCATGTTTTCTTTCAGTTTTTAGTACCAAAATTGTCATCATGGCTAATGTCATCTACTAGTAAAGGGCAAAATGAACACCTCCGAAGACACATTACGTTGTCAGTTGCAAAATAACGTGCAGCCGAAGTTATTTCCAAGCACCGAACTACTCCGAGCGACTGCTCTGCATTACACGTAACTTACTTTGTATAGCGGCTCAGAAGTATGTCTGATACCAAATGTACATTCTAAATTCCTACTTACATAAGGCGGCCATGCCTTTGTAAAAGTAAGGGACGTTCGGCAGGTAAATGGTAATGACTGCCAGGTGAAGAGTAAGTTGCTAATAAGGTATTATTACGTGCTCCTAATTCCCACTGGGTAATTATTAGTGCTTTACTAAGCTTTTTGCTTTCTCTCAAAGTCTTCTTGCGAGACTTTATTATTTCGTCGAATGTGTTTTATTCGCTCCAATATTTATGTAAATAGTTTGAAAACCCTGTTTTCTTTCAAGTTTATAATTTTAGGTGTGTATAGTTACAGTCAGTACTAATTTTTACTTGAACCTTCAAATTTTTACTGGAAAAGTGTATTATAACCCAAAAAATTAGCAAGAGAGCCCAGAATCGAGAGCGTAATAACACGGGAGAGCTGCAAATTCTTGCTAGTAAAATTTTTACTAGCAGAA
Organism: Rhagoletis pomonella; assembly: GCF_013731165.1. Lineage (NCBI taxonomy): Eukaryota > Metazoa > Arthropoda > Insecta > Diptera > Tephritidae > Rhagoletis > Rhagoletis pomonella. The sequence continues at coordinate 4,448,251 of NW_023458565.1, read as the reverse complement.
GAATAAATGTCAAAAGCCGCCATTTGTGGAATTGGTCAGACATAAAAAAAATAAAACGAATGGAAATCAAAATATTAATGATGTACTGGACTATGTGTTTGTGTGTAAAAAAAAAGAGTTTAAATTTGATTTCTAAATATTAAAATGCTTACAGCAGAATGCCAAAACAGTACAACCAGTAATCACTGGCAAGTTTTTACTATAACTTTTCCGCTAGTTTTCTCTTCTTCTTAATTTCACGCTCTATTTTGTTTTTACGCTCTCGCTGCAATTTTTCACTGGAGAAGTTACTATACACAACTTTTGATGTGGTGAATTTTTTTTAGTTAATTGTGTTAGTAGTGCTCCGACATTGAAATTCGGTGGTTCGCTTTTTGTTACTGATTACCTTTGCTGTGCTTCATCAATTAAAATTATGACTCATGAAAAAAAACTAGAAGTAAGTTAGTAAATACTACCGAAATACATTTTTCTATTAAACATGTATGTGCATATGAGCGTATGTACGTATATATATTTAAACAATTTTAATTTTGATTACAAATCGAGTATCAGACCTTTATTTGCTGCAAAGAAAGCCGCGTTAAAAGAAATTTAATGTATGCTTTAGAAAGCGCTCTCTAATTCTTAACCTTCCTTTGCACGCGCAGGGTGCGTGCGACCGAAAATTGTAGAGCCTGCGCAATTAATATTAGTTGATCAAATAGCATTAAAATTACATGTAGAGTTGTACAAAAAAAATGGCAAAAATTTATTTCTTCTTAACATAAACAAAAAATCTAAGATTTTAAAGTAAACAATTAGGGGATTCACAAGGCACGTTAAGCGTCGTAATATCTTTAATCTTAAAATGTTTCTATGTAAATTAACAATTAAAATGGTCTTTGGGGATTTGCTGTGTATGATAAGAGATAATTATATACATATTCTATTCTATTAATTCAAAAACATTTCGGTGGTCATTTTCATCGTTTGTTCCATCGTCGATCTTACACTCAGCCGTCGATATACCCGCGTCGCACAGTGGGCCAGAAGAAGGAGAAAGTGGCCAAAAAGGTTTTTGGACTAATTAAACGTGAAAGAATTAGGAAAAAATATTTTAAAGGTATAGGCTATTATCTACTTCGAAAAGTACCGGGTGTCCGAAAATTATGAAATTTTGGAAGTTTTAATAGCCTGAAACGTATTAGCAACTCAACGGATTTATTCTATTTTCTACCATTCTATTTGGTATTTTCTGTAAAAAGCTTCTGGTAAAAAATAAAAAAAAAACGGTTGTCAGATATATGGAAATTTATAATTATTCAAAAGCTCTACAGCATACTTTAAATTGTGTAGTAAAACAAAAACCCTTTGCAGAGATAAAACAAATATTTTAGAGTGGGTTTTCACCTTTCTAAAAAGTTACAATTACGTTTATTAAAAAATGTATGTTTATTTAATATCGCAATATAGGTATCAAACGGAAAGTGTTTGAACAAGCTTTAACACTGACATGATTTTGAATAGGGTTGCCTATCTATCAGCTAAGGCTATCGTTTTAATTAATTAATTTATATTAATTAGAGAAATAAAAATACGAATTTAATTGAACAATTGTAATTAAAACCTTATTGCACATCTGGAGGCCAAGCTTTTTGATTGGACACCTAATTTTTTATAATTGAATGAACTTTACTTTACAAAAAATGCCACTTAAAAAAAGTAAAAGCTTATTGCGTATCCGGAAGCCACATTCTTTCACTTGGTACCTCATTATAAGTCCAACGAACGGCGAAGATCTTATAATTTTTGAAAATGTGGCAAAACTACTCAAAAAATAATACATTACTGAACATCTAGAGACCCTTTCATTTGACATCTCATGTTTGGTAATTCAACGAACAGATCTTAGAATTTTTTAGACAGGGGGAATTTCTTAGTACCAAAGATAATACTCGTATCGATACAGATTATATTAAACAAAATATCGTCCAAATCTGTTAAGTAATTTTCGAGATTAGTGTGGTCGAAAATCTCGACTTTGCTTTATACTATGTAAGGATGGCTATGCCATTTCATATGGTATGTCATTTTGTTATCCAACAAACGGTGAATATCTTACAAATTTTAAACAGTTGGCAACCCTAATTCATTAAATTGATCAAATTTCTTTTTCAGTTTTCCAGCCCTTGTGCGTCGGTCTGACAGGCCAATTGAAGTGGTATGTGCTAACACCTGCTATTCGCACGAATTTCATCATGGCACTAAATTGAAGCTTACCAAGAATTGTGATGCTAACAATAATTCTAATACACTGACTTTTCGGTTTATAAAAACAAAGATATTAATCTTGTTCATCGGTCGCATAGACCAATGCGCGGGTATAGGAAGGTTAAGCATATGTACAGCTGACTTGTCTCACTTTGGACAACGAGCAGTGTGTGTGGAAATGTTATCATATTAAGAGCGAGAGTTTTATTTATTTAAAGTGGGCTAAAAGTTTTGGATAAGATTTCGCAATAGCTCACCTGTTTGATAACTGAAATCTTGTTGCTTTTTTGGTTTATAATTTTATTAAGTACTAGCAAACGTATTTTTGTGTTGCTACTGCCTCCCAAAACTCGTATAGCTTCAGTCATAAAAAAATAAAATAGATTTGAAGAGTTTTACGAAGTAAGATTTTGAAACAAATTTTTGAAACCTACTTTATTTTTTATGAATGGCGGTGTTAGTTAATATATTTTCGAAGATATTTAATCGTGAAAATTTAATTTACAATTTTATAACTCGATTCTACATGTCGAGCATTTTCTTCAAAGATGTATTAATGCAGTATCTACCTTATCTTATCACCTTAACTGAATTAAATTTTTCAAATAGGTAGCAACCCGCCTAATGAATATTTTCGACAGTAAACTTTCTTAAACCTCTTTAGTTTGATGCCCGTATCGTAATATTTAATGTATCTTACCAATTGAATCGAATTAAAATTAAAAAAAAAAACAGGTGGCAACTCTACCCAAAAATATTTTTGGCAGTAAACTTTCCTAAACCTCTTTAGTTTGATACCCATATTGCAATATTTAATTTATCTTATCAATTAAATCAAATTAAAATTTTAAAACAGGTGGCAAGCTTCCCCAAACATATTGTCGGCTGTAAGCCTTCTTAAACCTCTTTATTTTGCAATATAATAATAATAATAGTTTGGCGCTTACACATATGTTAGTGTTTGGCCGAGCTTCTCCTGCAATATTTACTTTATCTTATCAATGTACTCAAACTGTAGGTGGCAACACTTAAGTTAGACCTCTAGCAATGCATCGATGAAAATTGCATTCAATTCCATGCATTCGTTTTTGAGTGATGCGCGTACAACAATGATGGGCAAAACGCTACTCGCGAGTAGCGTCTGCGTCGCAGCGCTTATACGTATACCGAAACGACGCAGCGAATTTCAATTCAGTCTGCTTTCAGTTTTCATGAGAGTGACATTATGCTTCGCCGTTGAATATTTTTATTCGTAATTTCAGCGCGTTGTTCCCATCTATATATGTAACAATGCCCAAAATGGCTGCGTATGAGTGCCAATTACAGTTTTCGGTTTTAAGAAAAGCCAATAATGCCCAATGCTTGTTATGTGGTAATACGACTACTTGGAATCGTACTTTTAATATAAGGCGACATTATTTGTCATGGTAAAAAAGTCAAACTGCCGAACTGTGTAAACCAATTTAAAGTTTTTTGAAATGGGTTTTATGTATATATGTATGTACGATACGGCAATTTAATATATTTAGTATACTTTATTGAATACTAAGTTTTTTACAAAGTTTAGAAATTTTAAATTCGTGAATTTTGTTGTTGAATAAACTATAATTTTTTAAAACATTAGTTTAATGAAATTAAATTAAAAAACTTTTCATGCACGTACATATGTACTTATAAAAATTAATTTCATAATTCATTATTTGAAATTATTTCTTCATTATTTTTTTATTGTATTTTATTATTTTCGATTCATGTTCATAATACAAATTAAATATAAATTTGTAAGAGCGTTTTCTAACACGCGCAAAAAACGACGCACTTTTGTACAATATAGAAAAGTGGCAACTGTTACTCAGCGCGATTCACGAATACCATGACAAAATGAGACTGTATTGGCAGAGAACGTTTATAACTGAGAAGGCGCATTTTCTCTGTGAACTA
>NW_023458565.1:4426354-4439057 GCF_013731165.1 Rhagoletis pomonella | reverse complement strand
GTTCACAGAGAAAATGCGCCTTCTCAGTTATAAACGTTCTCTGCCCAAATGTTATCTTTACAAAATAAATATGTTCAGAATTGTTGAGTTCAATAATTTTGTTTGCGTTGATAGCTGCGATTTTGAAATTATGTACTTGATTGATGTTAAAATGTGAGCCTAAGCTTAAGGGGGCACGCAGAAATAAGAGCAATTAAATAATGTACAAATTACTATTTTTTTCATTCAGCGTTTTTTAAATAATAAGCTTTCAAAGTAAATTTTATAATCAGCACTGAATTTGTGTCCATTATTCAGTTTACAGAAATCACAATTCCCGTACCATGGGGCCATATCTCGGGACGTTGGTATGGCGATCATACAGTTCGACCGCTGCTAGCTTTACATGGTTGGCTCGATAATTGTGGCAGCTTTGCCAAATTGGCACCCCTACTCATACAAACAATTGGCAGTGTGCTTTGCATCGATCTGCCCGGACATGGATATTCTACACATTTACCACCTGGAACAGTTTACCATTCTCTAGAATATGTACGTGCTGTCCTGCGACTGATGAAGGTATACAACTGGCCGAAAATTTCATTGCTGGGTCATTCCATGGGTGGAGCGGTAGTGTTTTTCTTCGCAGCACTATACCCCACAAAAGTGGATGTACTAATAGGGGTTGATGCCATCAAAAGACCGGATTTGAAGCCACAAGACAAAATAGAATATTTTCGACATGCGATGGGCAAAGCATTGCAAGATAATCAGCGTCTAGTCGATGACACATCCCAGCAGGAACCACCAAACTATACGTTTGCCGAGTGTGAGCAATTGCTGCATAAGGGGTCGGGCTACTCGGTGGATCTGGAAAATTGCAAATATATTTTGGAAAGGAATTTGAGCAGGTCACAAAAATATCCCGAGCGATACTATTTTTCGCGCGACACACGCCTTAAGTACATAACGGCTTTGGATGGAGACCATGCACTTTTTGAAGCCATGGCTATGCGTATTAGTGAAGCTGCAGTTCCTTATGTGGTGATAAAAGCGGGTGCTTCAAACTATATGGACGATGAATCGATGCAGTTAATTCGTTTATTAGAAAAGCATAATCCAAATTTTGAAACACATGTGATTGCCAATGGCAAGCATCATGTGCATTTGAACGAGGCACCGGTTGTGGCAGAGTTGATCACATCGTTTTTGAAGCGACATCGCCTATTGACAGTTGTACGCGCCGAGCAGCCAGGTGTTGAAAACAAAAACGAAACGGTGGCAAAGGGTAAATTGTGAACTTGAAAACGCATGCGTTTATTTAGATTGTAATTAATGTTTATGAATTAACTCATAAAAAATACTTTGTATGTTTGTACGTGAGCATTCTGTGATATACTTACATATGTACATGCAAGCCATGGCTATAGTATTGTGCAAATAAATATAAAATATTTATATTCCCAAAATCTTATCTTTTTTTTTAAGTATTTTAAGCATTAAAAATAGCTATCAATGTACTTGTATCGTTAACATGTCACAGTTCATTATATATTTTGGTTTTTATTTTATTTATTTTTTAATTTTTTTTTTTTTAATTTTAATTATTTATTTTATTTATCGTTGTTTTTTAAATTTTTAAACCAAATTTCGCTTTGCCGAATGGAAAGTACTTACGACTCACAATGGTCGGAAAGGTCATGTTTTACACAAAAAAATAATTCTGATAAAACTGTAGTATTACAATATTACTGTCATGCTAAATCCTCTAGAACTCGTCCCCTCAGACCGACTACCCAACACGAAATCCAGTGTCCGTGCGGCTCGGAAACACAGCATACTGGATTGTTATTACTTAAATAAAGAGAAGCGAAAGCGCGGAGTGTAAAGTAGCCCTTTCCACCCTCCCAGGCAGTGCGGCTCTGGAACTCATCCTTTCAGACCGCTTGCCCAGGACGATATCTAGCGATGCTTCTGCTCGGAATCTTGTCCATTCCGACAGTCGCCACAGCTGCAACAATCGCAACAATTGCAATATATATATATGTAAAAAAAAATTTAAGCTTTGCCGCATATGCCATAAATTTATAGTTTGACAGTTGACAGCGGTCTAGTTAATTGTCAATTTCTCTAAAAAATAATTCTTTTGGAAAATGCCACTTATTAGGTTTTTAGACACGTTAGTCACGAATTTTACGTCAAATTAATATTTTGACAGTTGACAGCAGTCAATTGGACTGACAACTCATTTAAAATGAAATCTTTTTAAAAATTCCACTCATCATGTTCTTATACATGCTGATCACGAATTGTATATCAAATTAAGAGTCTCAGAGTTGACAGCTGTCAAAATGACTGTAAATTTTTATAAAACTAAGCAAATTTTTTTTTAATGCTCAAACCTGCACCTAGAGAGTACTCTTTAGCAAACCGACATATCGGAGCAGTCGACCCACATTTCCCGTTCATTGAATCGATACTACAAAGAAGTAGTCCAATTTCAAGAAGCTGCAGAGAAAAAGATGCCGCTTACGGGGCCACGTTGCGATCGGGCGCAACGTGAACTATGCTATGTGGGACCGGTATAGCGAACTGAAGACGGAGGCGAGACGTTTTTGCCGCAATAAGAAGAGGTCGAAAAACCGGAGTGTGAAGAGCTTGAAATGCTGCCAGGATAGGAAAAACATCCGAAAGTTTTATTAGACAGTTAGGCGACTTACGGCACGGTACCGATGTCAAGAACGTGCTTGAATTATAGAGGAAAGACTTTTCCATCCTACTGAATTCTAGCAGCACTGAAAGCTGTGGAGAAGGCACACCCGAGCCCCCGGTCGATGATGATGGAGTCGATATCCCACCGCCGGCTGAAATATGACAAAGCTGCTGGGGCTAATCAAGTACGTCGGCTAGCAGCTGATAAGTTGCATGCATCAACGCATGCCCGACGACTGGAGTTTAAGTGTGCTCTGCCCAATCCACAAGGTAGGCGACCCCGCCATAAGCGCCAACTACCGCTGGATAATCTTTCTATGTTACATATGTTACAAGTTATCGAGCGTATTGTGAGAACGACTGATGCCCACCGCCAACGAACTCATTGGGCCTTATCAGCGTGGCTTTAGACTTGCCAACTTTACCATACACCCGGGAGAAAGGGAACGACTTCATATATTTATCAACTTCAAAGCCGCTTTCGATAGCTCTAAAAGGAGTGGCCTGTACGCCACGATATCTGAATTTGGTATCCCCGCGAAACTGATACGGGAGTGTAAATGACGTTGAGAAATACCGCCAGCTCCAGAAGAATTGGAAAATACCTCTCCAAGCCGTTTTCCACCAAACGGGGTTTCAGACACGGCGACTCCCGTTCGTCTGATTTCTAATGCTGGAGAAGATTATAAGATCTGCAGAACTGAATTGCTCAGGACGATATTTTCGGTAAAAACAAGGGCTACGTCTGTTCTGCCTTTTCGGGATTATATAGAGACGAAAATCGAATGGTGGTGAACGAGAATTTCGTTTACTTGAGACTAGCATAGTAATGTCAGGATCGAAATCCAACGCAGAATCACTCTGGCCAACAAGTGCTACTTTGGACTGATTAGACAGAAGCATGGACAATGACAACATCCGATTAGGCGGCTATTGAAGTATGTCGAGAGACATAGACATAGTGCAGGCTTAGCCATCTCTTTTTAATAGACACCGTCGCTCCAGTTCTGAAAGTATTCAACGCGGGTCACGTAACAGAGGAAGAGGGAAGCCCCCTACGATGGAAAAGCGAAGTGGAGAAGGGCTAGGCCTTTTCAATTGGCATCAGTTCGCACAGAAAAGAAACGACTGGCGTGATTTCTTGAACTCGGTCACAGGGCATATTGAAAAAAAGATTGTAGATTTTTTTGAACCAGTCTAGTTGTAGTAGTAGTCTGTTTCTAGTACAACCACATTTTCTCGTATTTATATGCTAAAGAAAGCATTATATTTGTATGTATTTTTCTGACTTTTAGTTTCATAAAACTGGCACAATACTGTACATAATATGAGCTCGTGCAAACTAATACATTAAATGAGATCAAAGTTCGTTGGTAAAAAATGTGTGTTTTATTTTTGCCAAAAGGTAAAAGTAACTTGTTTTTGTTTAAAGATGGTTAATAAATTAATAGATATTTTATTTTTTTAACTTGGAATGCGATTATGAGATTCATTTAATTTATGAATTGGGAGCGTTTTAGTCTGTCACTAACCATACAGTGTGTACTTCGAAATTCAACTGCAGTTCCGTGGAGGCGTGAATTTAAAGAGTATGAAATGTCGGAGAGCCAAGTAAGTAAATATAATTAACGCACAAGCGTGCTTAGCGCTGCTTTACCCTCTTTTTACTTTTTACAGCCCGTCGAGTTGCAAATTCCCATGCCCTGGGGACACATTGCTGGTTGCTGGTATGGCAGTCGACACCTTCGACCGCTACTGGCCCTGCATGGTTGGCAAGATAATGCCGGCAGTTTCGCACGTTTGGCCCCACTTATAGCGCCACACCGACCCCTATTGGCCATCGATTTGCCCGGCCATGGACGTTCTACACACTTTCCTACGGGTTTTTATTACCACTTCAACGACTTTATTCGCGTCGTGCATCGTGTCGTTCGCTACTATAAGTGGCGTAAAATATCATTTCTTGGTCATTCATTGGGAGCTGCGCTTAGTTTCTACTATGCCGCACTCTTTCCCACCAAAGTCGACATGATCATTGCAATCGATGCACTAACCACTCCATACTTCCCACCAAATATACAAATCACCTTGACGTCCGTAATGACTGAAAAAGCGCTCAATGAAGAGGATCGTTTGCAAGAGCCAGCGCCCCTCTACACTTATGAGAGTTTGAAAGATTTGCTATATCGTGGCTCTGAGCAGTCGGTGGAATTAGAGCATTGTGAATTTTTGCTGGAGCGCAGCGTTCGACGTGTACAAAGCAATCCTGATATGTATTATTTTGCACGCGACAATCGCGTCAAGCTGGTCGAAATGTTGTTCACTCAGCCGGAACTGGTCAACGCACTGGCCGAGCGAGTGCGCAACATTCACTATCTTGTGCTGAAAGCTGAACTTTCGGATTATATAAATTTGGAGAAACAAAAGGAAGTTATTAACGTTTTACGCGCAAACAATCATACTTTTGAACTTCATATATTGAAGCGTGAAAAGCATCACGCCCATCTGAATAGTCCTCATCGAGTGGCGGCGATTGTAGTGCGATTTTTGCGTATGGCGTATGGCGGTGGAAGGACTAACAATAAGTTGAATGGAAAGCTTTAGTAATAAATAATTAATGTGTAGCTGATACGGACATATTTCTTAATTAAGTAACTTTTGAAAGTAAAAAAGCAAACTGCTTAGATCGCAAATTGATATAAGATGCTTTGAAATTTTACATGAACGATTAAGCGTGTGTTTGATTTAGGATTAGCATTAACTGCAGCTAAGGCTTGGTGGAAATAAACTATTAAACAAAATTTTAAAGCAACTAAGGTTTTCTAAAATATTTAATTATACAATATACTCAATGATTTCTTTCATTAGATTTCCGCATTGAAGATTTCTTTTTGTCCAATAAGGAATAACTGACCAAAAGCTTGAAAGCTGCTGAGCGCAGTTAGAAATTTATCGCATGCGATATTTTTTCCACTTTTATGCCAGTTTAGGTTGCGGACAGCGGTGTCAATTAAATTCCCCAGTGGTGAAAAAAACGAAGAGCGATTAAGGAGTAGCGCTGCGCTGGGGTATCGATGTGTTGTGAATAACAAGTAATTGGGTGAGATTTAAAAAAAATATATACATATAAAATCGTTGGTCTGCTTCATTAAGATATGTTTGCAGAAAATAATTAATAGCCAGTTTCACGAAAGTAATTAAAGGGAAAACTAATTTTGTCATCCCTTGTCAAGTTTGGTTTGCAGACAAACCAGTTTCGACGTTGTGCCATCTTCAGTGTAATTTTTCGTTAATACGTGCTTCTTACATACGATACAATACGAAAACTTACAATCAAGTATTTTTCAATAAAAGTTTTCCATGTATTTTATTTGGGAAAACCACTTTTAGACCACTAGATATGGAATAGAATTCTTGAAAATCAATAATTTCGATCGGAAAACTCTGGTTCTCTTCACGAGACTTCCAATAACAATTTTTGAATACTAAAGGTACTTAATTGGTCCTCTTATTTAATTTTCTGGTGTTTTTGGCGGACCCATAAAATATAGTTACTATGAAAAAATTGTTAAATGATTACTTGGAATCTCCTGAAGAGAAACAGGGTTATCCGATCGAAAAATACTGATTTTCAAGAATTCTATACAATTTATACGAAAAGTGGGGTTTTCCCCATATAAAATACATGGAAAACCTCAAATATTTCTTGATGTCAAAATAATAAAATTGTTTTTTTTCGGTATAGAACAATTCTAGGGGATGAGAGCGTAAACATTTCGACTTTACTTTTTCCCATGCATTTTTGGATCACCCTAATGTATATACACTGGCGGCCAGAATTTTGTGAATTAATAAAATAATCAGTTTGTTTTTTAAATAAAAAACCTTTTACCAAAAAATTTAAGGAAAATTTCGGGTATGTATTTATTTATATCTATCTAATTTAATTTTAATATCATAAAACATTTAGAAAATTTTAAAAAGTGGAAAGTTGTAGAAAGGCTTTCGCCGTATAATTCATCTTTGTCTAAATGCAGTTATAAAAAGGTAGGAGCGCCTGGGTCACACTGGAGAAGTGAAACTTACGTTACATATCTATTTTGTCTCATAAAAACACACATACATACATACATATGTACATACATACATACATCTGCTATTGCTTAAGGTTATATTTTTTGTCTTTTTTCTATCTCGATCCCTACCTCTACCACTGTTCATTCTAATTACATTTACATACATTATTCTGTTTTCCTCTATCTTCATTTTTATCTTTATACTCTATCGATAAGAAAATCCATAGTAACATTCAACAAAATATCGATAACAAACCCGATAAAAATATCGATAACAAAATCGATTAGAAATTGGATACAAAATTCGATAGCTAAAATTGATAAAATAATATTGGTAGCAAAATCGTCTAGAAAATCGATAAAAATATCGATAACAAAATCAATAAATAATTGGTAACAAAATCGATAACAAAAACCAATAAAAATATCGATAACAGAATGGATAAAAACATCGACAACAAAATCGATAAAAATACCGATAACAAAATCGATAAATAATCGATATCAAAATAAATAAATATCGATAAAAATTTCGATAACAATATCGATAACAAAACCAATAACAATGTTCCGAAAATAGCGATAGCAAAATCGATAACAAAAACGATAAAAATATCGATAACAAAACCGATAAAAAATATCGATTATTATATCGATAAGTCCCGAGAATTTCGAAAATCTCTAAATTCCCAAAATAGTTCCCAGATAGAGTCTCTGTGCCTATCTATATTCTATCCTCTATAACTACCTTTATTTTAATCTTTCTTCCTCTATCTTCATCTTTACTTTTATCGGCATCCTCACCCTCATCTTTTTCTTTATATTTATCTTTGTTTTTATTTTTATGTTTATAATTTTTTTCATCTACATATTTCCCTTCACTTTTACCCTTATATAAGTAAAGTGTTTAAATTTACCTTGATCTTCATTCGTGCTTTTATCTTTAAGCATCTTTGTTTTTGTTTTTATTTTTATTTTTATTTTTTATCTTTGTCTTTATGCTTTTCTTTATCTATGTACATACTCACCTTTACTTTCATTCTTGTATTGGTAATTTTCTAAGTGTTATTCTTTAACCTTTTAACGCAACCAATTCCGTGTGCAATTTCCCTTCAATTTGCCAATTTACTCCCAACCAACCAATCAACCAACCCGCCTCTAAAGAAGTTTCACTTCAAAAAATATACATACATATATTCCGTTGGATGAAGAGATAATAAGTCAGTACTTAAATTTACATATAATATATAATCGTGGAAATATCATATTTCGGTCTGGAGCTGAAACGAAATATTATCTGATTTGATAAGATGTGGAAATATAATTTTTTGATTCATACGGTCTATTATTATTATTCGTTTCAACCAAGTTTTATTCACCTGGATTTAAGTCCTTTGCTTGATCTGCTGATTAATAGAAAATTACTATGTATAAAGAAAATTTGGTTAGAGAAAATCTGCTTTTGTTTATGCCTTAAAATCTAAAAACGGACAAACGAGAGCTTAATTATTCAATGGCCGTATGAATAAAACTCAGCAGTTGCTATTTCTTAAGGTTTTAAGCCTATAAATTATTTACCTAATTTTAACAGAAAATTTAATTTACTGTCGCTCTATTACTTCAACCGACTTAAAAGCCATCAACTATTAACGCAACAAAAATTTCGTATAAAAAGTGTCGCCCCTTCTCGCCTAAACGCCATGCAAAATAACTACTTTCCAAAATTTCTTGCAAAAAATAACATCCAATCCATCTCTATGTAAACATTTATTGATGTTGTGTGTACCCGAGTTATTTGGTTAATGGCATTAATTGGGCACCTTTACATCCTCACAGAGGCTATGTTGGTTGTTGATGGAGGCGATGCACACGAAAATATGGGAAATATCACTCAAAGCCTTCCAAAATTTAGCACTAGTACTGGTGTGTGTGCGTGCTTAACATTTTGCATGATTTATTTGAGATGAAGAATGTTGTCGCCTGTCGTGAAGTGCTAAGCATGAGGCCTTATTTCGGTTTCTTCTAGCTCTAACAAGCTTGATTGATTAGGTCAATATTGTACTTGTAGAAATCAATGGCAGCACGCGCGTTTAGTTAATCTGTTTTTTTTCTACCTAAGAAGTATAAGCTTTAGGTTTTTTTCTATTTATGTGCAAGGTCCTTTTTAAATCTATGGGCGGTCTTCTGCTGCCATTAAGCATGCAAAATATTTTAACTTTGGGCAAAAAAACTGGCATGTATATATATTAAATGTATTTTGAACACTGTTCGCCACATTGTAGCTAGAGCGAGACAGAAGTAGGATATAGTTTTTTTTATTTATTCAAAAGTTATAGGCATTGAAAAGACATTTTAGTTTAAATCTCTGCCTTCCACCATTTCCGCCTTAATAGGCACTAGAGGTATTCTCTGAGTCTTGCACAGCTCTCTGAGTCTTGCACAGGATTGCACGGTTTGCAAAGCTGTTCCATAGATAAACCGGTTTTTACCGTGCAATCTGTGCACGGTGCAAGGGCTTTGCAAGACTCAGAGAATACCCCTACTGTATCATATCAGCACCCATTTAATTTTAGCCTGCAGGTGTCCTTAAGGGACTCCCCGCGGATAAAAATATTAGGTGACGGTTGGTTTAATTTATTTAATTTTCTCCATACTAAAAATTTATGTCACGATACCTGCTCCTAGATTAAGCATACATTAAACGGGTGCTTGTTCCTTCTTAACCGACTTTAAAAAAGGAATATTTTTATGTTTTCATACACGTACGTATGTATATGTGCATAAATTCTGTTCCTTAAGCAATGTTAAAAATAATAAAACTGCATATATACTTATGGCCTTATTCATAAAAAATAAAGTTGGTTTAAAGAGCTTTAAAAACTGACGTTTTCTTAAATTTTTCAATTTATAAAGCTACTTTATTTTTCATGAATAAAGCTGATGCCAGATAAAACTTTGTAGCTTTGCGTGACATTTATAACTTTGCCAGCAAAGCGCCAGACGCAAAAGGTATGCCACAATGAACGCCAAGAAAACAATGTTGTACCGCTTTTTTACTCATCAAAGTTGCTGTGGATTTTAATTATTTTGATTTAAAATTATCAGCAATGTAATTAAGTTTTATGTTTCTGCATGAAAACCCGAATTTGGACGAAACAAAATAAATATTAAACCGGCTGATTGTCAAAGCGCGCAAAAAGATGGGAGTTGACCATCTTTTCGCTTCGCGCTGCCGCTTCAACGATTTATGTGGCATGCTTTGTGCATTTTCATACAATTCATCTTATCTGTCAAAGCGAATCTGTCACGTAAAGCGAAGCAAAAGTTTTATGTGACATCAGCTTAAGGCCATAAGTTTCTATGGTATTTGTTAGGGAATGAAATATTTTTTTTTTTGAAAAATTTCAAAAATTGAAAAATAAACATACCGTCACAAGACCGAATAAAGGCGTGCTAGTGTTTCGACGGCGAAAAAAGACGCATACAAAGTTTTACGAAAAAAGGCGCTTAAGAAAAACTTCGGCGAAGAAAGACGCCTAACCTAGTTGACGACGAAGAAAGACGCGTAATCATAGATTTATAGTAGGCGAAGGACTACCACTTCAGCACTATTCCTCAAAAACTATTTACGGAATGTACATACTATTACACCCGCAAACATAGTTGACCGCGAAAATAAGTTTACGCGTCCTTCTTCGCCGTCAAATATTTTAACGCGTCTTTCTTCGCCGTCAACTATGTTAAGAGTCTTTCTTCGCTGAAGTTTTTTTTTTATGCCCCTTTTTTCGCGGTCAACTTTTGAGCTCGCGCCTTTATTCGTGTCTAGTGACGATACATTAGTGACAAACAATATCATTTTGAATGTGGTCCAAAATGATATGTTTATATGTATGTATAAATATGTATAATCAATGACTTTTTAATTTAATTCTTGTGAAAATGACATAACTTTGCTTTATCTGTTTTTTTTTAATAAAGTCTCCCTTTATGTGTTTACGTGTTTAAATAATGCTACGATCTTGGTTTTAAATAGCGTATACTTCATTAAATGTTCATGTTTTATTCTAGGACTTATTTAGGTATGTAAGTTAACAAGAAGATGTAACTACATCACAAATTATGTTCGCTTCAGTACCCGCATCGAGGTACTTAAGCGGGTTCTTTTAAGTACCCAACCCGCCTAAGTACCTCAAAAAGCTGACATTTTTCGTGAGGTACTTAAGCGGGTTTTACTGTAAATAGGGGAAGCTTATAATAATTCGCATAAAGCTGAAAATTGGCACGAGTGTTGCGAACATCATTATAAATGAAATGTCAAAAGTCCAGATTGATCCCACGTCTGCAAAAAAATGTATTCAAGGTTAAAGGTCACATGAATTTCTTCTTCGTATTTCTCAGCCAAATGGGACGTTGAGACGAAAGTGTAGATAATACAATTATCTATAAAAAACTGTTATAACACTTTTCTTCCTAAAGATTATCATTTCTGAGATATAGCGATTCAAAGTTGCAGTAAAAGGTATGTATCCATACCATAAATTTGTATAGAAACTTTTTGTATGTATCTCTACTTAAGTGCTCATAACTTCTACATTTATTATTAAATATAGATGAGCATATAATTGTATTTATGAAAGATCATGCTTTGACGTGCAAGAATCCAAAAGTGAACAGGTTCTTTCATATTGATATTTTTACCGAAAGTAAATTTTTTAAATACTTTTTTTTTTTAAATTATGCAAAATTGTCTATAAATCAATGATTAGCTCCTAAACTAAGTTTACGTGGAAGATAGTAAAATTAATAAGCTTCACTATTTTAGAAAGAAATTTAAGATTCGCCAGCTATATATAAAAAAAATATGCAATTAAGTGAGTGCACTTTTTCACATCGAAATTTGGCTATATCTCGAAACCTATTACAGCTTATGATATTTTGACTTCATATTCTGATTCAGCGGAAAATTTTACATAAGAAGTGATGGTGTAGTGCAACAGGTGGGATTTATTGGAAACTAGTGTAACAGGCTAACCTAATATCCACGCACGCCGCCAATTTATTGTCAAAAACTTCTCATGCACATGCAACTTGTATGAGATCAACCGAAATTGAATTTCCAATTTTTGTTCTGCGTGACATTTTGATTTGACGTTTCGCTCAATGAAATCAAATGCAAACGCATGCAAGTCAATTTCGGGTGACGCAAAAAAACAAATTCGACGGCATGCGTACCAACACGCAAGCCGCGAATATTAGGTTAGCCTGTTATTATCAATTAGAAAAATACTTTTATCTAATTACTTTTAATTCACACCGCTTTAATCACTTCAAATGGTACTATTTTTTTATTTCATGCTATATTATTTAGTTAAACAAGACTCTAATAAGTCGAGGAGTAGGCCCAACGAGGAAAACGTGTTAAAAAACTCCCAAAAACAAAAACACTAACCCACAAGTACAGAGGAAATTGTGCAAATTACGTAGGACACAACTTTTTGAATTGCTATATCCCTGCTATGGTAATTCTTAGGAAGAAAAATGTTATAAAGTTTTTTTATCTACATAATCTACACTTTTAAAACATACCATTTTGCTGAAAAATGCAAAAATTAAATTTGTCACCTTTGACCTTGAGTCATTTTTATGTTTTTTTAGACGTGAGATCGATGGGAACTTTTGTCATTTCATTTATAATGGTATTTGCAGCACTCGTACCAATTTTCAGCTTTATGTGAATTATTGTAACCCTGAATGCCTAACTTGACTGCTCAACGCTAAAAAATTATCAAATTAAGTACATACATACGTATACATTTAACTGTCGTATTATTAATGTATTTTTGATTATTACCTTGTTTATAGCTATGGAAGAATTTCGTTAACCAAAAACCGACTTTACTCCACACATATTTCTTTCAAGAGTTTATACCTGTGTC
>NW_023458565.1:4367485-4426254 GCF_013731165.1 Rhagoletis pomonella | reverse complement strand
GACACAGGTATAAACTCTTGAAAGAAATATGTGTGGAGTAAAGTCGGCTTTTTGTTAACGAAATTTTTCCATAGCTATAAACAAGGTAATAATCAAAAATACATTAATAATACGACAGTTAAATGTATACGTATGTATGTACTTAATTTGATAATTTTTTAGCGTTGAGCAGTCAAGTTCTTTTTGTATTTGGGAGTTTTTTAACGCGTTTTCCTCGTTGGGCCTACTCCTCGACTTATTAGAGTCTTGTTTAACTAAATAATATAGCATGAAATAAAAAAATAGTACCATTTGAAGTGACGAAAGCGCTGTGAATTAAAATTAATTAGAGAAAAGTATTCTTCTAATTGATAATTACACTAGTTTACAATAAATCCCACCTGTTGTACTACACCATCACTTCTTATGTAAAATTTTCCGCTGAATCAGAATATGTCAATATAATAAGTCAAAATATCACAAGCTGTAATAGGTTTCGAGATATGGCCAAATTTCGATGTGAAAAAGTGCACTCACTTAATTGCATATTTTTTTTTATATATAGCTGGCGAATCTTAAATTTCTTTCTACAATAGTGAAGCTTATTAATTTTACTATCTTCTACGTAAACTTAGTTTAGGAGCTAATCATTGATTTATAGACAATTTTGCATAATTTAAAAAAAAAGTATTTAAAAAATTTACTTTCGGTAAAAATATCAATATGAAAGAACCTGTTCACTTTTGGATTATTGCACGTCAAAGCATGATCTTTCATAAATACAATTATATGCTCATCTATATTTTATAATAAATGTAGAAGTTATGAGCACTTAAGTAGAGATACATACAAAAAGTTTCTATACAAATGTATGGTATGGAGTACATACCTTTTACTGCAACTTTGAATCGCTATATCTCAGAAATGATAATCTTTAGGAAGAAAAGTGTTACATATAACAGTTTTTTATAGATAATTGTATTATCTACACTTTCGTCTCAACGTACCATTTGGCTGAGATATACGAAGAAGAAATTCATGGGACCTTTAACCTTGAATACATTTTTTTGCAGACGTGGGATCAATCTGGACTTTTGACATTTCATTTATAATGATGTTCGCAACACTCGTGCCAATTTTCAGCTTTATGCGAATTATTATAAGCTTCCCCTATTTACAGTAAAACCCGCTTAAGTACCTCACGAAAAATGTACTTAGGCGGGTTGGGTACTTAAAAGGACCCGCTTAAGTACCTCGATGCGGGTACTTAAGCGGGTACTGAAGCGAACATAATTTGTGATGTAGTTACATCTTCTTGTTAACTTACATACCTAAATAAGTCCTTGAATAAAACATGAACATTTAATGAAGTATACGCTATTTAAAACCAAGATCGTAGCATTATTTAAACACGTAAACACATAAAGGAAGACTTTATTAAAAAAAAACAGATAAAGCAAAGTTATGTCATTTTCACAAGAATTAAATTAAAAAGTCATTGATCATAGATATTTATACATACATATAAACAGGGTATATCATTTTGGACCACATTCAAAATGATATTGTTTGTCACTAATGTATCGTCACTAGACGCGAATAAAGGCGCGAGCTCAAAAGTTGACCGCGAAAAAAGGAGCATAAAAAAACAAGTAAGAAAGTCTAAGTTCGGGCGGAGCCGAACATTAAATACCCGGCGCAAGTATTAAATATATGTTTTCTACCTTTCCGAAAGCTACCGCTACACGATAAGCCGGGGTGTATAAATTTTAAGTAAATTAGCGTCCTTAAATTTCGAAATATTGCAGTTTCAAGCATTTCTGAAATATACCGTTAGATGAAAAGCGGTCGTAATTTAAGTCCGATTTCAATAATTTTCAACGCTTTGCTTTTATGTGGCAAGCACAATAACCATACCGAGTTTGGTACAAATTGGTAGAACGGTTACCGATATACTTATATGTGATCATAAGTGGGCGGCGCCACGCCCATTTTCCAAAATTGTATCATAAGCGTATTTCTTGGTAAAAAATTGTTGCAACCATCAATTTTGAATAAATTAGCTTTAATATTTACTGATTTATCGAGGATTTCGTATTTTTCTAAATTACCGTTATATGGAATGTGGGCGTGGTTATTGTCCGATTTTAAAAATTTTCGGCCATTTGGTATATTGTAGCAGGACCAACAACTGTGCCAAGTTTGGAAGAAATTGGTGCAGCGGTTACCAAGATATACACATGTAACCATAAGTAGGCGTGGCACCGCCCATTTGCCAAAATTTTTTAATATTCTTATTTTTCGTCTAAAACTCATTGTAAATATCAATTTTGAGTGAATTATCTTCAGTAGTTACTAAAATATCGCACTTTTCGTATTTCTGAAAATTACCGTTATATGGGAGGTAGGCGTGGTTATTGTCCGATTTCGCCCATTTTCAATACCATCCGTCCTATGCCCAAAAGAAGTCCACGTACCAAGTTTCGTTAAGATATCTCAATTTTTACTCGAGTTATCGTGTGCACAGACGGACGGACGGACGGACGGACGGACGGACGGACAGACAGTCACCGCTTAATCGATTTCTCTTTTCATTCTGATCATTTATGTATACATTTGTCTATATCTATCTCGATTCGTTTTGCCTGTTACAAACAACCGTTATGTGAACAAAGTTATAATACCCTTGTGCACAAGTGCGCTCGGGTATAAAAACTTCAGCGAAGAAAGACTCTTAACATAGTTGACGGCGAAGAAAGACGCGTTAAAATATTTGACGGCGAAGAAGGGCGCGTAAACTTATTTTCGCGGTCAACTATGTTTGCGGGTGTAATAGTATGTACATTCCGTTAATAGTTTTTGGGGAATAGTGCTGAAGTGGTAGTCCTTCGCCTACTATAAATCTATGATTACGCGTCTTTCTTCACCAAAGTTTTTCTTAAGCGCCTTTTTTCGTAAAACTTTGTATGCGTCTTTTTTCGCCGTCGAAACACTAGAGCGCCTTTATTCGTGTCTTGTGACGTTATGTTTATTTTTCAATTTTTGAAATTTTTCAAAAAAAAAATTCATTCCCTAACAAATACCATAGAAACTTATGGCCATGAAAAATAAAGTAGCTTTATAAATTGAAAAATTTAAGAAAACGTCAGTTTTTAAAGCTCTTTAAACCAACTTTATTTTTTATGAATAAGGCCATAAGTATATATTCAGTTTTATTATTTTTAACATTGCTTAAGGAACAGAATTTATGCACATATACATACGTACGTGTATGAAAACATAAAAATATTCCTTTTTTAAAGTCGGTTAAGAAGGAACAAGCACCAGTTCAATGTATGCTTAATCTAGTAGCAGCTACTGTGACATATATTTTTAGTATGGAGAAAATTAAAGAAATTAAACCAACCGTCACCTAATATTTTTATCCGCGGGGAGTCCCTTAAGGGCACCTGCCGGCTAAAAGTAAATGGGTGCTGATATAATACTGTAGGGGTATTCTCTGAGTCTTGCAAAGCGCTTGCACGGTGCACAGATTGCACGGTAAAAACCGGTTTTTGTATGGGACAGCTTTGCAAACCGTGCAATCCGTGCAACGTGCAAGAATTTTGCAATACTCAGAGAATACCTCTAGTGTGTATTGAGGCGGAAATGGTGGAAGGCAGAGATTTAAACTTAAATGTCTTTTTAATGCCTATAACTTTTAAATAAATAAAAAAACTGTATCCTACTTCTGTCTCGCTCTAGCTACAAAGTGGCGAACAGTGTTCAAAATGCATTTAATATATATACATGCCAGTTTTTTTGCCCAAAGTTAAAATATTTTGCAGGCTTAATGGCAGCAGAAGACCGCACATAGATTTAAAAAGGCCTTGCGCATAAATAGAAAAAAACCTAAAGCTTATACTTAGCTAGAAAAAAACGGATTAACTAAACGCGCGTGCTGCCATTAATTTCTACAAGTACAATATTGACCTAATCAATCAAGCTTGTTAGAGCTGGAAGAAACCGAAATAAGGCCTCACGCTTAGCACTTCACGACAGGCGACAACATTCTTCATCTCAAATAAATCATGCAAAATGTTAAGAACGCACACACACCCGTACTAGTGCTAAATTGTGGAAGGCTTTGAGTGATATTTCCCATATTTTCGTGTGCGGGCCCTCCATCAACAACCTACATAGCCTTTGTGAGGATGTAAAGGTGTCCAATTAATGCCATTAACCAAATAACTCGGGTACACACAACATCAATAAATGTTTACATAGAGATGGATTGGATGTTATTTTTTGTAAGAATTTGTGGAAAGTAGTTATTTTGCATGGCGTTTAGGCGAGAAGGGGGCGACACTTTTTATACGAAATTCTTGTTGCGTTAATAGTTGATGGCTTTTAAGTCGGTTGAAGTAATAGAGCGACAGTAAATAAAATTTTCTGTTAAAATTAGGTAAATAATTTATAGGCTTAAAACCTTAAGAAACAGCAACTGCTTAGTTTTATTCATACGGCCCATTGAATAATTAAGCTCTCGTTTGTCCGTTTTTCGATTTGAAGGCATAAACAAAAGCAGATTTTCTCTAACCAAATTTTCTTTATACATAATAATTTTCTATTAATCAAGCAGATCAAGCAAAGGACTTTAATCCAGGTGAATAAAACTTGGTTGAAACGAATAAAAATAGTAGAATCAAAAAATTATATTTCCACATCTTATCAAATCAGATAATATTTCGTTTCAGCTCCAGACCGAAATATGATATTACCACGATTATATATTATATGTATATATTATATGTAAATTTAAGTACTGACTTATTATCTCTTCATCCAACGGAATATATGTATGTATATTTTTTGAAGTGAAACTTCTTTAGAGGCGGTTGGTTGGTTGGTTGGTTGGGAGTAAATTGGCAAATGGAAGGGAAATTGCACACGGAAATGGTGCAACGGAATTGGTTGCGTTAAAAGGTTAAAGAATAACACTTGGAAAATTACCAATACAAGAATGAAAGTAAAGGTGAATACGTACATAGATAAAAAAAGGATAAAGGCAAAGGTAAAACTAAAAACAAAAACAAAGATGCTTAAAGATAAAGGTATGAATGAAGGCCAAGGTAAATTTAAACACTTTACCTATATATGGGCAAAGGTGAAGGGGAATATGTAGATGAAGAAAATGATAAACATAAAAGTAAAAATAAAGATAAATATAAAGAAAAAGATAAGTATTAGGATACCGATAAAAGTAAAGATGAAGATAGGGGAAGAAAGATTAAAATAAAGGTAATTATAGAGAATAGAATATAGATAGACACAGAGACTCTATTTTATATAATAGCCGATATTTTTATCGGTTTTGTTATCGATATTTTTATCGTTTTTGTTATCGAAATTTGTATCGATATTTTTATCGATTTTGCTATCGAAATGTTTAGGAACATTGGGTTTGTTATCGATATTGTTATCGGTATTTTTATCGATTTTGTTGTCGATGTTTTTATCCATTTTGTTATCGATATTTTTGTTTGTTTTTGTTATCGATTTTGTTACCAATTATTTTTTTATTTTGTTATTTATATTTAAATCGATTTTGTTATTGATATTTTTATCGATTTTCTAATCGATTTGGCTACCAAAATTATTTGATCAATTTTGCTAACGAAATTTGTATCCAAAATCTAATCGATTTTGTTATCGATATTTTTATCGGTTTTGTTATCGATAGAGGAGAAAGATAAAAATGAAGATAGAGGAAAACAGAATAACGTATGTAAATGTAATTAGAATGAACAGGGGTAGAGGTAGGGATCTAGATAGAAAAAAAAAAACAAAAAATATAACCTTAAGCAAAAGCAGATGTTGTATGTATGTATGTGTGTTGTTATGAGACAAAATAGATATGTAACGTAAGTTTCACTTCTCCAGTGTGACCCAGGCGCGCCTACCTTTTTTTTAACTGCATTTAGACAAAGATGAATTATACGGCGAAAGCCTTTCTACAACTTTCCACTTTTTAAAATTTTCTAAATGTTTTATGATACTAAAATTAAATTAGATAGATATAAATAAATACATACCCAAAATTTTCCTTAAATTTTTTGTTAAAAACTTTATTATTTAAAAAACCAACTGATTATTTTATTAATTCTTACATTAGGGTGATCCAAAAATTCATGTGAAAATGTAAAGTCGAAATTTTTACTTTCTCATCCCCTAGAATAGTTTTATACCGAAAAAAATAACCAAGTTTATTGTTTTGACATAAAAAAATATTTGAGATTTCCATGTATTTTATATGGGGAAAACCCCACTTTTCGTATAAATTGTATAGAATTCTTGAAAATCAATATTTTTCGATCGGATAACCCTATTTCTCTTCAGGAGATTCCCAATAACAATTTAACAATTTTTTCATAGTAACTATATTTTATGGGTCCGCCAAAAACACCAGAAAATTAAATAAGAGGACCAATTAAGTACCTTTAGTATTCAAAAATTGTTATTGGAAGTCTCGAGAAGAGAACTAGAGTTTTCCGATCGAAATTATTGATTTTCAAGAATTACATTCCAAATCTAGTGGTCTAAAAGTGGTTTTCCCAAATAAAATACATGGAAAACTTTTATTGAAAAATAATTGATTGTAAGTTTTCGTATTGTATCGTATGTAAGAAAAACGTATTAACGAAAAATGACACTGAAGATGGCACAACGCCGAAACCGGTTTATCTGCAAACCAAACTTGACAAGGGATGACAAAATTAGTTTTCCCTTTAATTACTTTCGTGAAACTGGCTATTAATTATTTTCTGCAAACATATCTTAATGAAGCGGACCAATGATTTTATATATATATATATATTTTTTTTTTTTTTTTAATTTCACCCAAATACTTGTTATTCACAACACATCGATACCCCAGCGCAGCGCTGCTCCTTAATCGCTCTTCGTTTTTTTCACCACTGGGGAATTTAATTGACACCGCTGTCCGCAAGCTAAACTGGCATAAAAGTGGAGAAAATATCGCATGCGACAAATTTCTAACTGCGCCCAGCCGCTTTCAAGCTTTTGGTCATCGGATCGACCCATTTTAAAATTCTTGAAACTTATCTGAGCTCTAAACTTCAGTTAAGCTGTTGGTGGAAATGGCCTGTAAGAGAGAGGCTGTTTACTGATTCAGTTGCTTATTTGTCTAAAGGCGCCAGCAGTCAACGACGTAGCGTAAACGTACGTTGGCGGACGTAGCAGCATATAAAATTTACTTTTGATAGAGAGAAGCAGTACACGTCACGCGTAACCAACGCACGTACACGATGGTGAGTTTTCATTTGCATGGCGCTCTCATAAGTTTGATCGTGTCAGCTGACACGTTATCGTACGTTTACGTCATCGATGAGTGTGTGCACTTTAAAACATATTGAAAACTGACGGTAATTTTTTCTTCACTTAATTCAAATCACTTCTTTCTCTGAATGTGTCAGCCTTATTTTTAAGTCACCCATACTATTTATATTATCCTAAATCAAACACACGCTTAATCGTTCATATAAAATTTTAAAGCATCTTATATCATTTTGCGATCTGAGAAGTTTACGCAGTTTAGTTTACTTTTTTACTTTCGAAAGTTAATTAAGAAATATATTCGTATCAGCTACACATTAATTATTTATTACTAAAGCTTTCCATTTAACGTATTGTTAGTCCTTCCACCGCCATACGCCATACGCAAAAATCGCACTACAATCGCCGCCACTCGATGAGGACTATTCAGATGGGCGTGATGCTTTTCACGCTTCAATATATGAAGTTCAAAAGTGTGATTGTTTGCGCGTAAAACGTTAATAACTTCCTTTTGCTTCTCCAAATTTATATAATCCGAAAGTTCAGCTTTCAGCACAAGATAGTGAATATTGCGCACTCGCTCGGCCAGTGCGTTGACCAGTTCCGGCTGAGTGAACAACATTTCGACCAGCTTGACGCGATTGTCGCGTGCAAAATAATACATATCAGAATTGCTTTGCACACGTCGAACGCTGCGCTCCAGCAAAAATTCACAATGCTCTAATTCCACCGACTGCTCAGAGCCACGATATAGCAAATCTTTTAAACTCTCATAAGTATAGAGGGGCGCTGGCTCTTGCAAACGATCCTCTTCATTGAGCGCTTTTTCAGTCATTACGGACGTCAAGGCGATTTGTATATTTGGTGGGAAGTATGGAGTGGTTAGTGCGTCGATTGCAATGATCATATCGACTTTGGTAGGAAAGAGTGCGGCATAGTAGAAACTAAGCGCAGCTCCCAATGAATGACCAAGAAATGATATTTTACGCCACTTGTAGTAGCGAACGACACGATGCACTACGCGAATAAAGTCGTTGAAGTGGTAATAAAAACCCGTAGGAAAGTGTGAAGAACGTCCATGGCCGGGCAAATCGATGGCCAATAGGGGTCGGTGTGGCGCTATAAGTGGGGCCAAACGTGCGAAACTGCCGGCATTATCTTGCCAACCATGCAGGGCCAGTAGCGGTCGAAGGTGTCGACTGCCATACCAGCAACCAGCAATGTGTCCCCAGGGCATGGGAATTTGCAACTCGACGGGCTGTAAAAAGTAAAAAGAGGGTAAAGCAGCGCTAAGCTCGCTTGTGCGTTAATTCTGTTTACTTACTTGGCTCTCCGACATTTCATACTCTTTAAATTCACGCCTCCACGGAACTGCAGTTGAATTTCGAAGTACACACTGTATGGTTAGTGACAGACTAAAACGCTCCCAATTGATAAATTAAATGAATCTCATAATCGCATTCCAAGTTAAAAAAAATATTAATTTATTAACCATCTTAAAAATAAAAACAAGTTACTTTTACCTTTTGGCAAAAATAAAACATACATTTTTTACCAACGAACTTTGATCTCATTTAATGTATTAGTTTGCACAAGCTCATATTATGTACAGTATTGTGCCAGTTTTATGAAACTTAAAGTCAGAAAATACATACAAATATATATATTTTTTTTACACATAAATAAAATATGGTTATTCTAGAAACAGACAACTACTACTACTAGACTGGTTCAAAAAATTCTACTATCTTTTTTTCAAAATGCCCTGTAAAATACTTTCGAGGCAGTGAAAAAAACGCCTGTAACCGCCTAATCGATTTTGACCGAGTTCAAGAAATCACGCCAGTCGTTTCCCTTCTGTGCCAACTGACGCCAATTGGAAATGCCTAGCCCTTCTCCACTTGGCCTTTCGATCGTAGGGGGCCTCCCTCTTCCTCTGTTACGCGACCGCGTTGAATACTTTCAGAGCCGGAGCGTCGGTGTCCATTGGAAAGTGATGGCTAAGCCAGCGGAGCCGCTGCATTTTAGTTCACTGCACTATGTCTATGACATACTTCAAGAGCCGCCTAATCGGATGTTGTCATTGTCCATGCTTCTGTCTAATCAGTCCAAAGTAGCACTTGTTGGCCAGAGTGATTCTGCGTTGGATTTCGATACTGGCATTACTATGCTGGTCTCAAGTAAACGAAATTCTCTACTCTCTCGAATTTATAACTGTCAAAAGTGACGTGGGTACCAAGGTGCTTATTCGCTGACTGTTTGTTTAATGTGACGAGATACTTCGTCCTGTCCTCGTTCACCACCAGACCCATTCGCTTTTCGTCTCTATATAATCCCGAAAAGGCAGAACAGACGTAGCCCTTGTTTTTACCGAAAATATCGTCCTGAGCAATTCAGTTCTGCAGGTCTAATAATCTTCTCCAGCATTAGAAATCAGACGAACGAGACTTGAATAACAATTGAATAACAATTACACGGCTTAAAAATAACAAAGCTGCTGGGGCTGATGGCTTGCCAGCCATCATAGTCGGGCGATGGGATATCGACTCCATCATCATCGACCGGGGGCTCGGGTTTGCCTTCTGCACAGCTTTCAGTGCTGGTAGAATTCAGTAGGATGGAAAAGTGTTTCCTCCATAATTCAAGCACGTTCTTGACATCGGTACCGTGCCGTAAGTTGCCTAACTATCTAATAAAACTTTCGGATGTTTTTCCTAACCTGGCAGCATTTCAAGCTCTTCACACTCCCGTTCTTTGGCCTCTTTTTATTGCGGCAAAAACGTCTCGCCTCCGTCTTTAGTTCGCTATACCGGTCCCACATCGTTCACGTTGCGCCCGATCGCAGCGTGGCCCCGTAAGCGGCATCTTTTTCTCTGCAGCTTCTTGAAATTGGACTACTTCTTTGGAGTATCAACTCAATGACCAGGAAATGTGGGTCGACTGCTCGCATATGTCGGTTTGCTGAAGAGTGCTCTCTGGGAGCAGGTTTGAGCATTTAAAAAAAAATAAAAATTTCTTAGTTTTATAAAAATTTACAGTGATTTTGACAGCTGTCTACTCTGAGGTTTTTAATTTGATATACAATTCGTGATCAGCGTGTCTAAGAACATGATGAGTGGAATTTTTCAAAAGATTTTATTTTAATTGCGTTGTCAGTCCAATTGACTGCTGTCAACTGTCAAAATATTAATTTGACGTAAAATTCGTGACTAGCGTGTCTAAAAACTTAATAGGTGGCATTTTCAAAAAGAATTTATTTTTAGAGAAATTGACAATGAACTAGACCGCTGTCAACTGTCAAACTATAAATTTATGGCATATGCGGCAAAGCTTAGAATTTTTTTTACATATATATATATTGCAATTGTTGCGATTGTTGCAGCTGTGGCGGCTGTCGGAATGGACAAGATTCCGAGCGGAAGCATCGCTAGATATCGTGCTGGGCAGGCGGTCTGAAAGGATGAGTTCCAGCGCCGCACTGCCTGGGAGGGTGGAAAGGACTAGTTTCCACTCCGCGCTTTCGCTTCTCTTTATTTAAGTAATTACAATCCAGTAGGCTGTGTTTCCGAGCCGCACGGACACTGGATTTCGTATTGGGTAGTCGGTCTGAGAGGACGAGTTCTAGAGGATTTAGCATGACAGTAATATTGTAATACTACAGTTTTATCAGAATTATGAGAGTCCTATTTCTTTGTGTAAAACATGGCCTTTCCGATCACTGGGAGTCGTAGGTACTTTGCATTCGGCAAAGCGAAATTTGGTTTAAAAATTAAAAAAAAAAAAAACGATAAATAAAATAAATAATTAAAATTTAAAAAAAAAAATTTAAATAAATAAAGTAAAAACCAAAATATATAATCAACTTTGACATGTTAACGGTACAAGTACATTGATAGCTATTTTTAATGCTTAAAATACTTTTGGGAATATAAATTTTTTATATTTTTTTGCACAATACTATAGCCATAGCTTGCATGTACTATGCAATGTGTGTATGTACAGTTGTCCACAAAATAATAGGAGTGCGATATTTTGACCAGTTTTGGCTATTTGTCTTTTATTTATTTAATGTTTATAATTTTTTTATAAAAGCCTAGCTGGCTATACAACAAACACCATATAAATTCAGATTTTAAACTTTGTATAAAAATTATAAAAATTGTGCAATTTTTCACCCAAATTTCAAACTTTTTAATCAGAATCTTTAGAAAAAACTCTGGTATGCAGTTTTGTAGCACATTCAATTCTAGTCTAAAGAAGTGCAAGTTTCAAGCGGCTAAAAAATTCCGTTGATTTCTGAGAATTTTTTTGGTTAAAGGTGTTTCAGGTTTTTTCCATACAAAGTATGTCGACAATTTTCTTTTATATGGAGGACACTGCCAGCAAAAAAATTGCCAAAAATCAACGGAATTTTTTAGCCGCTTGAAACTTGCACTTCTTCAGACTAGAATTGAATGTGCTACAAAACTGCATACCAGAATTTTTTCTAAAGATTCTGATTAAAAAGTTTGAAATTTGGGTGAAAAATTGCAAAATTTTTATAATTTTTATACAAAGTTTAAAATCTGAATTTATATGGTGTTTGTTGTATAGCCAGCTAGGCTTTTATAAAAAAATAATAAACATTAAATAAACAAAAGACAAATAGCCAAAACTGGTCAAAATATCGCACTCCTATTATTTTGTGGACAACTGTATGTACATATGTAAGTATATCACAGAATGCTCACGTACAAACATACAAAGTATTTTTTATGAGTTAATTCATAAACATTAATTACAATCTAAATACACGCATGCGTTTTCAAGTTCACAATTTACCCTTTGCCACCGTTTCGTTTTTGTTTTCAACACCTGGCTGCTCGGCGCGTACAACTGTCAATGGGCGGTGTCGCTTCAAAAACGATGTGATCAACTCTGCCACAACCGGTGCCTCGTTCAAATGCACATGATGCTTGCCATTGGCAATCACATGTGTTTCAAAGTTTGGATTATGCTTTTCTAATAAACGAATTAACTGCATCGATTGATCGTCCATATAGTTTGAAGCACCCCCTTTTATGACCACATAAGGAACTGCAGCTTCACTAATACGCATAGCCATGGCTTCAAAAAGTGCATGGTCTCCATCCAAAGCCGTTATGTACTTAAGGCGTGTGTCGCGCGAAAAATAGTATCGCTCGGGATATTTCTGTGACCTGCTCAAATTCCTTTCCAAAATATATTTACAATTTTCCAGATCCACAGAGTAGCCCGACCCCTTATGCAGCAATTGCTCGCACTCGGCAAACGTATAGTTTGGTGGTTCCTGCTGGGATGTGTCATCGACTAGGCGCTGATTATCTTGCAATGCTTTGCCCATCGCATGTCGAATATATTCTATTTTGTCTTGTGGCTTCAAATCAGGTCTTTTGATGGCATCAACCCCTATTAGTACATCCACTTTTGTGGGGTATAGTGCTGCGAAGAAAAACCCTACCGCTCCACCCATGGAATGACCCAGCAATGAAATTTTCGGCCAGTTGTATACCTTCATCAGTCGCAGGACAGCACGTACATATTCTAGAGAATGGTAAACTGTTCCAGGTGGTAAATGTGTAGAATGTCCATGTCCGGGAAGATCGATGCAAAGCACACTGCCAGTTGTTTGTATGAGTAGGGGTGCCAATTTGGCAAAGCTGCCACAATTATCGAGCCAACCGTGTAAAGCTAGCAGCGGTCGAACTGTATGATCGCCATACCAACGTCCCGAGATATGGCCCCATGGTACGGGAATTGTGATTTCTGTAAACTGAATAATAAACGCAAATTCAATGCTGAGTATGAAATTTACTTTGAAAACTTATAATTTAAAAAACGCTGAATGAAAAAAAATAGTAATTTGTACATTTTTTACTTGCTCTTATTTCTGCGCGCCCCCTTAAGCTTAAGCTCACATTTTAACATCAATCAAGTACATAATTTCAAAATCGAAGCTATCAACGCAAACAAAATTATTGAACTCAACAATTCTGAACATATTTATTTGTAAAGATAACATTTGGGCCTTCAACAGTCAACCACCCAGCCTATACAAGATTCTTTATCTTCTATGAATACATATGTATAGTAAAATTTTAAAAAGCCGACGTCTTTACATTATAGACGTTAAAGAAAAATTAATATGGAGAATATTTATTAAATATTTACAACAACAGAAGCCAAAACAACAATTTTTAGAATTTTTGTCTGTCTGTATGGTTGTACGCGCATCACTCGAAAACTAATGCATGGAATTGAATGCAATTTTCACCGATGCATT
Source organism: Rhagoletis pomonella (assembly GCF_013731165.1). Classification (NCBI taxonomy): domain Eukaryota; kingdom Metazoa; phylum Arthropoda; class Insecta; order Diptera; family Tephritidae; genus Rhagoletis; species Rhagoletis pomonella. Next base: position 4,412,639 of record NW_023458565.1, on the reverse strand, counting down.
GCTAGAGGTCTAACTTAAGAGTTGCCACCTGCGGTTTAAGTACATTGATAAGATAAAGTAAATATTGCAATATTTATATATATATATATTGCAAAATAAAGAGGTTTAAGAAGGCTTACAGCCGACAATATGTTTGGGGAAGCTTGCCACCGGTTTTAAAATTTTAATTTGGTTTAATTGATAAGATAAATTAAATATTGCAATATGGGTATCAAACTAAAGAGGGTTAGGAAAATTTACTGCCAAAAATATTTTTGGGTAGAGTTGCCACCTGTTTTTTTTAATTTTAATTCGATTCAATTTGTAAGAAAAATTAAATATTACGATACGGGCATCAAACTAAAGAGGTTTAAGAAAGTTTACTGTCGAAAATATTCATTAGGCGGGTTGCTACCTATTTGAAAAATTGAATATTATTACATTAATACATCTTTGAAGAAAATGCTCGACATTTAGAATCGAGTTATAAAATTGTAAATTAAATTTTCACGATTAAATATCTTCGAAAATAAATTAACTAACACCGACATTCATAAAAAATAAAGTAGGTTTCAAAAATTCGTTTCAAAATCTTACTTCGTAAAACTCTTCAAATTTATTTTATTTTTTTATGACTGAAGCTATACGAGTTTTGGGAGGCAGTAGCAACACAAAAATACGTTTGCTAGTACTTAATAAAATTATAAAGCAGGTGAGCTATTGCGAAATCTTATCCAAAACTTTTAGCCCACTTTAAATAAATAAAACTCTCGCTCTTAATATGATAACATTTCCACACACACAGACAAGTCAGCTGTACATATGCTTAACCTTCCTATACCCACGCATTGGTCTATGAGACCGATGAACAAGATTAATATCTTTGTTTTTATAAACCTAAAAGTCAGTGTATTGGAATTATTGTTAGCTCCACAATTCTGGGTAAGCTTCAATTTAGTGCCATGATGAAATTCGTGCGAGTAGCAGGTGTTAGCACATGCCACATCAATTGGCCTGTCAGACCGACGCACAAGGGCCGGAAAACTGAAAAAGAAATTTGATCAATTTAATGAATTAGTGTTGCCAACTGTTTAAAAATTTTAAGATATTCACCGTTTGTTGGATAACAAAATGACATACCATATGGCATAGCCTTCCTTACATAGTATAAAGCAAAGTCGAGATTTTTGACCACACTGATCTCGAAAATTACTAAACAGATTTGGGCGATATTTTGTTTAATATAATCTGTATCGATAGGAATATTATCATTAGTACTTAGAAATTCCCCCTGTTTAAAAAATTCTAAGATCTGTTCGTTGAATTACCAAACATGAGATGTCAAATGAAAGGGCCTCTAGATGTTCAGTAATGTATTATTTTTTGAGTAGGGTTGCCACATTTGCAAAAACTATATCTTCGCCGTTCGTTGGACTTATAATGAGTTACCAAGTGAAAAAATGTGGCTTCCGGATACGCAATAAGGTTTTACTTTTTTTAAGTGGCATTTTTTGTAAAGTGATGTTCATTCAATTATAAAAATGAGGTGTCTAATCAAAAAGCTTGGCCTCCAGATGTGCAATAAGGTTTTAATTAAAATTGTTCAATTAAATTCGTATTTTTATTTCTCTAAATAATATAAATTAATTAATTAAAACGATAGCCTTACCTGATAGATAGGCAACCCTACTTAAAAACATGTTAGTTTTAAAGCTTTTTCAAACACTTTACATTTGATACCCATATTGCGATATTAAATAAGCATAAATTTTTTAATAAACGTAATTGTAACTTTTTAGAAAGGTGAAAACCCACTCTAAAATATATTTTTTATCTCTGCCTACGGTTTTTGTTTTACTACAGAATTTAAAGTATGCTGTGGAGCTTTTTTTGGCAATCCTGTTTTTTTTTTCATTTTTTACCAGAAGCTTTCTACAGAAAATACCAAATAGAATGGTAGAAAATAGAATATATCCGTTGAGTTGCTAATACGTTTCAGGCTATTAAAACTTCCAAAATTTCAAAATACGTGCCTTCTCGGATTTTTCATAATTTTTGAACACCCGGTACTTTTCGATGCAGATAATAGGCTATACCTTTAAAATATTTTTTCCTTATTTTTTCACGTTTAAATAGCCTAAAAACATCTTTGGCCACTTTCTGCTTCTTCTGGCCCACTGTGCGACGCGGGTATATCGACGGCTGAGTGTAAGATCGACGATGGAACAAACAATGAAATTGGTTTTAAAGGATTTCTAACTACACCGAAATGTTTTTGAAGTAATAGAATAGAATATGTATATAATTATATCTTATCATACACAGCAAATCCCCAAAGACCATTTTAATTGTTAATTTACATAGAAACATTTTAAGACTAAAGATATTACGACGCTTAACATGCCTTGTGAATCCCCTAATTGTTTACTTTAAAATCTTAGATTTTTTGTTTATGTTAAGAAGAGATAAATTTTTGCCATTTTTTTTACAAAACTCTACATGTAATTTTAATGCTATTTTATCAACTAATATTAATTGCGTAGGCTCTACAATTTTCGGTCGCACACACCCTGCGCGTGCAAAGGAAGGTTAAGAATTATGAAGCGCTTTCTAAAGCATAAATTAAATTTCTTTTGACGCGGCTTTCTTTGCAGCAAATAAAGGTCTGATACTCGATTTGTAATCAAAATTAAAATTGTTTAAATATACATATGTACATACATATGTATGTACATGTTTAATAGAAAAATGTATTTCGGTAGTATTTATTAACTTACTTCTAGTTTTTTTTCATGAGTCATAATTTTAATTGATGAAGCACAGCAAAGGTAATCAGTAACAAAAAGCGAACCACCGAATTTCAATGTTGAAGCACTACTAACACAATTAACTAAAAAAAATTCACCACATCAAAAGGTGTGTATAGTAACTTCTCCAGTGAAAAATTGCAGCGAGAGCGTAAAAGCAAAATAGAGCGTGAAATTAAGAAGAGAAAACTAACGGAAAAGTTATAGTAAAAACTTGCGAGTGATTAGTGGTTGTACTGTTTTGATATTCTGCTGTAAGCATTTTGCTATTTAGAAATCAGCTTTAAACTCTTTTTTTTTACACACAAACACACAGTCCAGTACATCATTAATATTTTGATTTCCATTCATTTTACTTTTGTTTGCGCTAAACCAATTCAACAAATGGCGGCTTTTGACATTTATTCTTCTGCTAATAAAAATTTCACTGACAAGAGTTTGCAGCTCTCCCGTGTTATTACGCTCTCGATTCTGGGCTCTCTTGCAATTTTTTTGGGTTATTATACACTTTTCGAGTAAAAATTCTCACGTTCCAGTAAAAATTAGTACTGACTATTTGTAACTATACACACCTAAAATTATAAACTTAAAAAAAAAACAGGGATTTCAAACTATTTACATAAAAACTGGAGCGAATAAAACACATTCGACGAAATAATAAAGTCTCACAAGAAAACTTTGAAAGAGAGCAAAAAGCTTAGTAAAGCAATAATAATTAACGCACAATATCGCATACATACATAAGTGCATACTTACATACATTTGCACCCACCTAAATTTTTATAAAAAGCTTTTTTCAGCCCATTGATGGTCAATGCTCCAACTAGCATGCCTATTCTGCACGCTGCCGAACATTTCGTTAACAGAAAATATTATTGCCAAAAATTTGTATCACTTATTTTGGGCGCAATTCAACATACATACATATATGTACATATCGTCGCATGGGTAAGAGATTGTCGTATGTTAATTTCGGTAGGTTGTGGGAAATCGCGATTGAAGTTTGGAATACAGTTTCTCAAAAACGCGACGCTAGATTTTCTCCAAAGTCTCTGAAAATGTTACTAGTTCACAAATCTCTTAAATTATTTAATTTTTAATGTTTATTGTTAATAAGTTTTGAGTTTAAGAAGGATTTTCTTTAGTAAAATGTTGTCGTTGTATGAAATACGACAAAATGTGATCATAATTTCTACTAAATTAACAACACTATTTACTCAATATCTCGGAAACTAAAGGAGATATACAAAAATGGAGAACACCATTTCTAAGATATTGACTAGCTTAATATGACTGCATCACTAACTAAATTTTTACTAAATTATCGAAACAATTTTAGTCAATATCTCGGAAACTAGAGGAGATATCTAAAAACTGATAACACCAATCGAAAGACCTTATTTCAAAATATATAACTGCATATAGAACTAAAAATCGTCAAAATGGCGCTTACGACAATCTTTTACCCAGGCGACGATATGTATGTATGCATGTACAGTCAAACTTTTCTATAACGAACCTCTGAATAACGAAGTCATCTCTGCTGCTGAATGTTGAATGTTGCTTTTCGCTCTAATTTTAGTGTACTTTGTAGTCTATATAACGAATTTCTATATAGTGAAATCTTCTTTAAACTAACAATTTTCGCAGCCTTAATTTGAAAGTTGAAGCCATTTCAATCTCTATTTAACAAATTCATCGAAACCTTTTTTTATGAGTCTGTATGTAGTTTTTTTATTAAAAAAAAAAGTATACTATGCTAAGACAATTATTAAAAAGTATAAAAAGTATATAGCGAATCGAAAATTATCGCTAACTGGTTTTAGAATCTCCCCTTAGGTCCTGTACTTATCCGATCTTCTGGACAATCGTCACATGGCCTGGGAGATATATTCTTTGAAAGCATTAAAGTCGTCGGGGACCGATGGCATCATACCTGCGCAGCTGCAAAGGGGTCTGAAGCTGTCTTGCAATTAGTTTGATCCTATTTGTGCGAACTGCGTGAGGACTGGTTACATCCCCAAGGCTTGGAGGGTAGTCAGTGTTACATTCATCCCGAAGGCCGGAAAAGGCGCACATGTTTCCCCTATGTATTTTAGGTCAATCAATCTCTCTTAGTTTTCGCTAAAAACGTTAGAGAGACTGATAGACGTGTACATAAGAAACGCGATTCCTCGTGACTGCCTTTCAAGAGCTCAATATGCTTATTGCAAGATAAGGTTCGTGAATACCGCCCTGCACACATTGGTAAAGTGGTCAGAGGAACCCTTCACACATCAAGATTATGCAGTAGGCCCTTCTTCGATATCGAGGGGGCCTTCAACAATGGCAGATGCAATAGTCAAGTATATTCATAATCTAGGGGTTGAAACCAACCTAATAAGGCTTATCTACAGCTTACTTCGTGACATAACTGCCACGATCTTCTGAGAAACTGGAAAAAGTGGGATGTCGGGTGATCGTCTCTGTTGATGGCATCCTTTTTTGATTTGGCTCAAGGTTACCTGAACCAGGTAACTAGGTGGGCGATCAACGGCGGCTGTCGTGGAAGCCTATCATTGAGGATTGTTCTATACATAGACGTCCCTCAAAGCGCTGAAAGTTTTCCATGTATTTTATATGGAAAAAAAAACACTTTTTCGTATAAATGGTATAGAATTTTTGAAAATCAAACTATTTTTCTCTTCAGGAGAATCTCAATTATTTATTAAACTATTTTTTCATAGTAGCTATATTTTATAGGTCTGCCATAACCCCCAGAAAATGGAATTGGGGATAAATAAAATAAACCCAGAAGATAATTTAGGTAGGCCTTCTTAAGTAAAGCCATTCTAAGAGGCCTACCCAAGAAGGTCTGTAAAAAGTGCTTCCTTGCATGCCTTCTGGAAGGGATTATCCATTTAAAGTTTACGCTAATGCATACATTTATATTATTTAGCATTAGAAATGAATTTCAATAAATATTTTAAGTTGCAATTACACATATTTGATATAAACCGTAAGCATATATTTCAAAGATGTATGATTTTTATAAATTAAAGGAGCAACTTCACAAGAACTCCTCCAAAAGGCCTTCTGAAGTACGTCCTATAAAAGCCCTTCTGGAGGGCCTTCCATGGGTGGCGAAAGAAGAAGCCCTTCAATTTGTGCCACTCCATACACAAAATAATGGAGGAAGGAATGTAGAGTGAAAGGCCTCTTGACTCTCAGGAAGGCCTTCCCGAATGGCTTTTAACTCCTTAAATTATCCACTGGGAACAATTGTGTATGTTTATTGGAAGTCTCCTGATGGGAACTACAGTTTTCCGTTCGAAAAATATTGATTTTCAATAATTCTATACTATTTCTACGAAAAGTTGTTTTTTTAACCGACTCCACAAAGAGGAGAAGGTTATCAGTTCTCGGAATATTTTTTGTATGTATGTTACCGCATAACTTTGTACCACGTTAACCGATTTGGATAAATCTTTTTTCATCGGCAAGGTGGTCCCATACTAATTTTGTTTAGATCTGATAATTGGATCGTGAATAAATGAACGATTATCTTAAATTTTTATATGAGAATTGAAGCCGGTTTTATTTTTTGCCTAAAAATTACTTGTTTCTATATAAACCAGGGACGTGAACCGGTTTTGAACCGAACCGGTTTTGAACCGGAAAACCGCTTTTTTCTATTAATTAACTGAACCATTAACCGAACCGAAATTTTCCACAAATGTTTGATCCGAACCGAAAACCGAACCACTTTCCATAACGGTTTAAAGGTTCGTTTCAACCAATTTTCAATAGATAAATGTACTCACTTTTTTTTTCTTTTTGTTAAACATGGTAATACCTACCATGTTTGTTTACCATGTGACAATATATAATGTAAAGGCAACCCATCTCATTTGACAGACACTTGACCCTTAACCTTGCGCGTTGTTGCACTTGACACTCGACACTTAAACTTGCGCGTTATTTTTTTGTTTTTCGAACCGTTGAACCGAACCGAAACTCCGGTTTAAAAATAAAAAAACCGCGTTGACGAACCAATCCAAAAGTGCAAAAACGGTTCGAACCCATGAACGAAAGACACAAGATCACGTAAGAACAAGAGAGTGAAAAAAGTCGATTTGTTTTAGCGGGTTCTACGCCATCTTGTTTCACTGGAAAACGAGCGAAAAGTAAACAAAGCAAAGAAAACGACGAAAACCAAAATTAGCCAAAATTATTATCAGCCCCTTTAAACGCACAATTTAGGTAAAATGATGCAACAAAATTCTTTAAAATGTGTTGTCATGTTGAATTAACTCTTCTTTACTTGAATAAAAGTGTAAAATAGTGGTGCTTGTGATGTAAACAAACGCTCAGCTGACGAACCCGCTTTTGCAAACTTTTTTCTCAAAACCAGTTACAAATACAACGTCGCGTTCTTACGTGATCTTGTATTTTTGGTTCATGGTTCGAAACGCTGAACCGAACCGACCAAATTTTTCATCTGGTTCACGTCCCTGATATAAACTACATGAAAAACTTTTAGCGCTTTATTTCGAAATAAAGAATAGGGGTTTATTTTCTCGATATAGAGCAATCGTAGGGGGTGAGAGCATTAAAATTCCGAATTTACTTATTTTGGACCACCCTAAAGTGCATACATACCCGGCCGGAAATAAATCTTGATATTGGAGAGCCTCTGGTCAGATTTGCTTTCTTCCGTCTAGTGTCCGATAAGGAAAACTATCAAGCCGCTAGACTCAAAATTAGATAACACTCGCTCTATGTAACCACTATCCAATGATTCTGAGCAGCTTATGCCTAATGAACTGTCGAATTACTAATTAGAATGCTCATGCGGTCCCTTTGAAGAAACTCTTTATGTTCACGTTTACGTTTTTACGTTCCAAATACATTTTTCTGTTTACTTATTCTAGCTGTGTTTCCGACGGGGTAGGAGTATAATGTTTGTGGAACGATTTGCCAACATCCTTTGTCAAAGTTGGTTTGGAGACAAACCGGTTTTGGTGTTGTGCCATCTTCAGTGTCAAATTTGGCAAGGGATGACGGCAAATCGTTCCACAATACACCTAATAATTTCATTATATTCTATTACGTTATTCCCATTATTCCGGATAAACTACGACTATTCTATTCTAGATCCTGAAAGAATAAAGAAACACGCCCTATATGCCATTTCCTACATTTCTGAACAAAGTCTCTCCTGAATTTGAGCTAAGAATTGTTTTGCTCTGGACAGTCCCTCTCTTGTAAAATTAAATAGGCCCTTTTTCGCTGTATTTTGAAGGTCCTCTTGTGAATTGCAGTGCAGTCCTAAATTTGCATTTAAAATAAGGTTACTCATTTGTCAAATATCCCACCTCCACATTTTGGCATTTTAGAATTTTGGTGAAAAAATAATAAGCACTGAATATATGCATGCATATCTTTGCCCTATTTGTAAATTGTAAAATATAAAAGTTAGTTTACTTCTTATCTCGGTAGAGTGAGTGAGAAAATTAGAATGTTCGGAATTTCTTTCCCTCTGAAATTTGACATTTGTTTATCAAAAACAAAACACATGCCAGTATTTGGTTTTTTACTATCGCTGTCGCTATGAATTCGGTTTGTGTAAAACAAAACCGTGTAAAAAGAGAATCAAGAGTATTTGCACATACCTGCACATCATTGTGAATACCTTCTACGTTTTTCTGCACCTGCGCATTGAGTAAAGAAGAAGAATTGTATCAGCTGGTTGTCAAATTGGAGTGAATTTTTTTGGTTAGAATGCAGTGTTTGTGCAATAGCTCAGGAATATTTCTTCAATAACGAAAATATGGAGTTTGTAGCCAAAGGATTGCTTTCGGTGGTGCGTCAACCTGTCCTTGTCAATGGCTTAACACGTAAGTGCATTCGTTTCCATCTTTCTACAAAGTTTCATTTAATATCAACTGCAGACACATTTCGTTCGCTGAGCATCACATCGCGCTTTGCGCAACAACAAAAACCTTCGCTAGTGAATGCCCCGGCAGTAGAAAACAGAAGCGATAAAACTTCACAAATTGAACAAAAAGAATGCCAAGAAGTCTTCAATAAAGTTAATTCACAAGTAGCAGCTCGAAAGGAGGGACGTCTATTTGCTATTGTGCATTTGTGTGGTAAACAATTTAAGATTACTACTGGAGACATAATTCTGGTGGAAGGCTATTGGCCACCAACAACTGGCGATGAAATTCGTCTAGAGAAAGTACTGTTAGCGGGAGCAAAAGATTTTACATTGATAGGTCGGCCTTTGCTACCTCAGGGTTTGGTTAACGTGAGCGCTACAATTATTGAGAAAACTTTGACACACACGAAAACCCATTTCAAAAAGAAGCGCAGGAAACAGTATATGCGTATCAATTTCCAGCGCTCTCCAAATACAATGATACGAATAAATTCGATTGAAATTGAACAAAATGTAGATGGTTCAGCAGAAGTTATCAGCGAGCCGCGTTTGTTTTAGCTGAAAAAAGTTATACATATAGTAATTGTCAATAAAGTTGTTACAAACTATTTTAAATTAGTTTTCAACGTACAGAGTTTTTAATTTGGCGATGGTGCAATCGTTCGAAAATATATAAGCATTACACTGGCCAACAAAATTTTGCGGCGGAGTCAATTAGAGCCGAGTCGCATAAATTTTTGTACGCATCCAGTAGATAATTTCAGGAGTTAAAAGCCCTTCCGAAAGGCCTTCCTGAGAGTCAAGAGGCCTACCACTCTACATTCCTTTCTCCTTTCGTTTTTGTATGGAGTGGCACAAATTGAAGGGCTTCTTCTTTCGCTACCCATGGAAGGCCTTCAGAAGGCCTTTTGGAGAAGTTCTTTTAAAGTTGCTTCTTTAATTTATAAAAATCATACATCTTTGAAATATATGCTTACGGTTTATATTAAATATGTATTATTGCAACTTAAAATGTTTATTGAAATTCATTTGTAATGCTAAATAATATAAATTTATGCATTCGCGTAAATTATAAATGGTTAAGCCCTTCTAGAAGGCACGCAAGGAAGCACTTTTATAAAAACAGTATCTACATGATGGAATATTTTTAATAAGATGTAAAGAAAGTTAAACCCTGGGATTTAATCGTAACAGTTGTGACAAGTTGCCCGTTCACGACTGTTACGATTCGACCCCTGGGCTTGAATCGTAACATCCGTTCACGAATAGAAAAGGATACATTTGTGCTAAAAGATCAATGTTTAACTTTTTTACACCTTATTCAAAAGATTCTACCAGCCCCCTTATTACATTATAAGTAGATGTCTAAAAAAAAAATGAGTATTTTGCCAATTTTAAGTCAAAATATCTCCAAAGCAAGCCAATCTAATATTTCTAATTTCATATTCTGATTGTACGGAAAATATCCTATAAGAATCAGGGTTTGAATCGTAACAGTCGTGAAAGAGTTGCGACACGACAGTTACGATTCGAGCCCTGGTTTCACTTTCCATCCCAGAAAAATTTTTTGAAATTTTGTCGGCCCTAGTCTAGGAATTTTCATGGAACGAAACTTGTAATTTGATGAAAGTAAAGAGACTTCCACTTGTATTATTTGATATTGGGCCGCATGCATAAAAACTAAGCAATTGCTTTTACCTAAAATTTCATACCTTTCACTTAAATTTATTTGAAAAATCGAGGGAAAGGTCTGAAATTTTAAGAAAAAGCATTTACTTACATAAGTTTTATGCATACGGCCAAGGTATATTGAACAGGTAGTATCAGTAGAGCAGCTGATTTGGTTTATTTTCAAATTATTTGGTCTCGAAAATGTCAAATATTTTTAATTTTTTCTCACAAAAATTCTGAATTGTTAAAATCCATTTGCATGTGAAACCTTTTTCCATACAAAACAAGCGATTGAATAGCAGCTTTTTGAACGTTCGCCCAACTCAGCAGCACAACCGCTGATTACTGGACATTGCAAAGGATGGATCAATGCTTCGAGAAGCAAACAAATTTACTAGGAAAGAAAGTTGCAACAATTTTTATTTTTTTTCCAATTTCAATTTTTTTTTTACAATTTTTTGTATTTCACATGGCACGCTTTGATTTAGAAGAAAGAATTCAGAACAGTTTTTGACACTTTCGATATCAGAAGCAACAACAAAATACACGCAAATGTAGTTTTTGCACTAATGGTACTACCTGTTTGATATGCCTTGCAAACGGCCCATTAACTAATTCTATAAAGAAATATTTATTTTGAAATACTGTGGCTGGTGTAGCCGGTGATGGACTGATGATGAGGGTTATTTTATTTATTTCTTGTTTTCAAAGGCAACCTTTTCAAAAGAGGATCTACGCCAAAGTATTGGTTTTTTACATTTTTCTAAGGGCTTCCTGGGCTCAGGGGTTGCATTTTTGTAAATGGCGGTTCGTAGCCTCACTCAAAAGCCGGGCTGGAGATACCTCGCCGCCTCCGCCCACCTCCCCTTAAGCATTTTTCCTCCTGTGGAGTTGGTATTTTAAAAACTTGGTTTCTGAACATGTCACCAGCTTCTGGCGATGATGATTCTTGTCCATGAACTTTATCCTTGATGTACGGAAATAGAAAAAAACCATTACGCACCAAATCAGGGCTCGAATCGTAACAGTCGTGAACGAGTAACTCGTCACGTAATAGTTCATATTTCGGATTATAATAGTCGTGTACCGGTACTACGTTCACGACTGTTAAAATCCGAAATATTCATTTTTACGGGACGAGTTGCTCGTTCACGGCTGCTACGATTCGAGCCCATGGCTGTTCGGCGGATGGCCAATCAATTCGATATTGCTCGAATGGCCTGTTGAAAGACTTTTTTTCTAATTTTGAGAAATCCATACACCTGATTGGCCTTGTATTTCTAACTTATATGCATATTTCCAAGTTACGTCAACAGTTACGATGTGATTTAACATACTGGACGTGGCGTGTTGGTATTTTTGGAGGGGTTGTTCACACCGATCGGCTCGAGCTTTATCAACATTATGCCGGATCCAACGCGGTCATTGCTTTCCAATGACCAGAATTGTATGTACATACGTTAAGAGCTCCCGAGGGCCGCCTAAATCTCACTATGTGTCACATAACGGCTTTCCATTATCGTCCTGCGCACAGCATTGATGTTTTCTGGCATACTAACCGGTATTGGATGACCTTCTCGGATCTTCTCGATGTTCCATCGCCGAATGGTGTTTCATCACCAAAAGCCGGAAAAACTTCATTGATACTTTGTTGTTGTGTTAACCCGCGACAAAAGTTGTAAAGAATCATCCAACGAAAACCTTTTGAATATTAATTTGTTTGTCCACTTGAAACTTTAAAGTAACTGGCCCGTAGTCATAGTCAAAATAAAGTCGACTTTAAAGTTAGTTGCAGCTTTTTGACATAATTTTCAATGGGATATCTGTCAAAAAAGCTGCAACTAACTTTAAAGTCGACTTTATTTTGACTATGACTACGGGCCACTGTAAATAACACAAAGAGCGCTCGTACTGTATAACCTTCTAGAAATGGACGTCGTTGATGTAGCGGATTCTTAGCCCTGGTCGCGTATCACGTCCTTCCTTTCATAGAGTTTGCTTCTGACGTGCCTAGTGCCTGTTCGGGTGCTAACGTAACAACCGAGCGGCGTAGTATTCTAGAAATCGCTACGCCAAATTTCGATCGCTAAAAATCTAATTGAACTTTTCGTATTGTGATGTCAGCAGAGTAAGACGTGCTTTTGCAGTGCTCTTAAATATTAGTGTTTTTCCTCGGAAATATCTAGAAATTTGCCAAAAGTTGCTAATCTACCGGTGTTCGCGAGTGCTGCGAGTTGTTCCTGTTGCGGATACCTACGCACTGATTCACCTGACTTATTTCTACGCTTGCTTTACCTGATAGCTTAAAAAGTTCGTACAAACATACACACATATGATATCAACACGAAAAAACCCAACAAGAAAACCTGCATCCCCCCCTAAAACTCCTCTCACGCCGGCATCAGCTATGTTTGACAGGATGGAGAAGAAAATAGAAGAGCAGAGAGACTCAATCATCCAACAGTTGACTGCGGTAATGAAGAAATCGGAAGAGAGGGTTATGCAGAAGATTGGAGAGCTGGCTGCTGAAACGGCAAATTTAAAGCTGTCTATAGCAGCTATTGAAAAAAGGGTGAGTGCAGTCGAGAACACGTGCACTGAAGTTCTAGCGCTCCGCAGTGAACTGATATCTACTCAGACGCAGCTCACTGCTCTCGAAAGCAATGCAGTTTCCACCGATGTGATAATAAACGGGATCCCTCAAGCAGCTGATGAGTGCTTGTCTGAACTCTTCGGTAAAATCTGCGGTGCAGCACAGCATAAACCTCCGCCTTTGCGTGATGCTTTTCGGCTGCGTAGTGCAAAAAGTAATGGGCAAAAAAGCAGCAACAACTGCCCTATTGTTGTTAAGCTGTTCTCTGCACATGATCGCAATCAGCTCTTAAAAGCTATTGCTGTGTTCTGTAAAGCCAAAAAGAGATCGCTAGCGCTCTCCGATGCTGGATTGCCTGGTTATGGATCAATTTTTTTGCATGAGAGTTTGCCAAAAATGCTGCGTGAGGTGATGTCGTATGCGTCGGAGCTTAGGCGGAAGAAACAGTTGGCGTCAACCTTCTCCATCCGTGGGAGAGTTTTTGTACGGCTTAAACCAAGCGAGGAGCCCAAACTGGTGAGAAGCAGGGCCAAGGTTAATGCTCTTATTAGCACTAGAAAATAATTATGTATATGTTCGTTGTGAAATCGTATTTTTTATTGTGGTTAGTTTATGCCAGCTTAGAAGTTAAGTTAGTTGTATGCTTGTTATCTTTCTTCCTATGCCTAATAATACTCTTGATTAGTTATTTGTTTACTGTTTTATTTCTATGCTTTAAGCAATTTTTCTTTGTTCCCTTGATTTCGGTCTATGAAAGTGTATGTTATTTTCGCCTGTTCTCAATTTGCTCTTTTCTCCTGCTAACATTGTTTTTTTGCAATCACATACATTTATGTTTTGAAGTCTTTTTGTTTTGCCTACGCTTTGTGGTTACTCATTTTTCAGCTGATGGATTTAAACCCCAGTAGGAAATCTGCCGGCAGCATTGATGAAAACCATAAAATTCTAGTAAATATTTTGTGCAAACAGTTTAGTGGCCTTAAAATTGTGCATTTTAATGCGCGAAGCCTCAACGGTGACAAAATGGACTACGTTAGGAATGTCTTTGGGGGCATCGGGCGTTGATGTTATCTGTGTCTCTGAAACATGGTTCAATTCTAATATTCCTGACTATTATTATGGAATCCCACACTATAATCTTATACGTCACGATCGAACAACAAAAAAAAGGGGGAGGTGTTGCAATATATTACAGATCTACCTTAAAAATTAAACTTTTAGCTAAAACGAATCACCCTGAAACGGAATTTATTATTTCTGAAATTTCAGACGGTGTAACAAAAGTACTAGTGTCCTGTGTGTATAATCCTCATAGGTGTTGTATGTTAGATTCGTTTTTTGTTGAGTTATCCGCGTTTTTAATTGAATATGAATATTATGTTATATGTGGTGATTTTAATGTTAACCTGCTGTTAAACGACTTGTATACTATTAAACTACTTGACCACGTATCCGCTGCTGGTCTTGCTGTAGTCAATAAGTCCTTACCAACAAGATACGCCAACAATTCGAAACCTAGCTTGCTAGACCTGGTTATTACGTCTAATCTTGACCATATTTTTAAATTTGACCAAATGTCTTTTGTCTCTGACCATGACCTAATATTTTGTGCATTAGATGTGTCGTTGAATTGTCCTGCTGATAGTGTTATTTTTATGTATCGTGATCTGAAGTCTGTTAACCTTACTAATCTGTTCGTTGATTTGTCAAATGTTAACTGGGATAGCTGTGGGTTCTACAAGACTGTAGATGAAAAACTTGACTTTTTAAATAAAACCCTTGCTGAATTATTTGACGATCATGTCCCTGTCCGCATTGTTAGGGCTATGAATACCTCCTGTCCTTGGTACACTAATAAGGTCAGCTCAGCTATAAAAACTAGAAATAAATTGTATGCAAAATGGAGAAAAACCAACTCTGACGTTGCTTGGTCACAATACAAGGCTGCAAGAAATAAAGCGACTGTCATTACAAGAAATGCAAAGCGGTTGTACTTTAGTTATAAATTGAACCCGTCTCTATCGTCAAAAAATTTATGGCGCAATTTGAAAAACCTAAATGTGCATGGAAAATCTAAGTCTGATTGTAAAATTGACCCAAACACACTCAACGACTATTTTATCAGTGTCAGCAGTAACAGCAAAAGTCCTCCAGCTGAAATTTTCAGTAGCAATGTTGCTCTAAAAGAAGAGTTTCAATTTGACGGAGTAAGTGAACCAGAAGTCTTGAAATCTGTGATGAGTATCAAGTCTAATGCCATTGGAGAGGATGGGATTTCTTTGAAGTTTGTGAAACTTGTGCTGCCTTTTTTTCTGAGAACTCTAACTCATGTCATTAACCACTGTTTCACAACTTCATGTTTTCCAACAGAATGGAAAAAGGCTGTCATTATTCCTGTAGCCAAAAAGAGCCTTGCTACTTATCCTAGAGACTACAGACCTATAAGTATTTTACCAGCCTTCTCAAAAGTATGCGAGTCGTTGATGGCAGGGCAGATTTCCTCATTTGTACAGGAAAATAATTTATTATCGCCATTGCAGTCAGGGTTTAGACCAAGCCATAGCTGCTCTACGGCTATGTTGAAAATAGTTGACGATATACGGATACAGTTTGACAATGGTGACCTATCTCTTCTTTGCCTTCTGGATTTTTCTAAGGCATTTGACTTGGTGAATCATGACCTGCTTTGCAAAAAACTTAAATACCACTTTGGTTTTTCTGATAGCTCTGTTAAACTTATGATCAGCTACCTTGCAGGACGAACTCAAAAGGTAATGTGTAAGACTGGCTCCTCCTCATCTAAACTTGTTGGCTCTGGTGTGCCGCAAGGTTCTGTCCTTGGCCCTCTTTTGTTCAGTCTTTTTGTGAATGATGTATTCTCTGTGTGCCACTATGTCAACGTCCATGCTTACGCTGACGACATTCAATTGTACTTGTCCAGTCAAATTGGTCTTGTTGAAGATTTGTGTTTTAAAATTAATAGTGACCTGTCTGCAATTTCACAGTGGGCCCACGATAATTGTCTTTGCTTAAATGCTGCAAAGTCGTATGTGTTGCCCATTAGTAAACGTGTAGTACATGTGGAAGATATTCCAAAACTGTTTATTGGTAATAGCGTCCTGATTATGACTGACAAGATAAGAAATTTAGGATTTGTTGTTAATTCTATGTTGAGCTGTTCTGACCATGTGAATAATGTTGTAACTAACGTGTATGCTGTTTTACGTAGATTAAGAATGTCAGCGTCGTTTACACCCTTAGATACAAGAAGAAAGTTAGCTATTCAGCTTATAGTGCCGCAGATCACGTACTGTGGGCTGGTGTATAGCAAGTTTGCATCTATTTCGTTTCACAAAATTGATGTTGCGTTTAATAACGTTACACGTTACGTTTACGGCCTCAAAAGATATGACCACGTTTCTATGTGGAAAAACAAAATTCTAGGATGCAGCATTTTTGAATACTTAGCGGCTAGAAATTGTATATTTATGTATAAGCTTATAGAATTCAAAACTCCAAAATACCTTTTTGAAAAATTAAAATCAACAAGGTCTAATAGAAATCAAAGTCTGATTGTCCCCAAATATTCCTACTTGTCTTCAGCTAGGCTGTTCTTCATTAATGCTGTAAGGCTCTGGAACTCAGTTCCTGAATCCGTAAAAGCAGCGATGAATTGGAGTAACTTCAGAAAGGTATTGCATAATTACTTTAAATCTGCACAATGAATGTGGTTGCGATTAAATTGTTATCATTTCTCTGTCTCTGTCACTTCTACTATTAAACCAAATTTTGTATGTTCGTATTTATATTTATATGCCTGACTTTTTATTATATCTGGCCTTAAATTTTAAGTCTTAATTTTAATTTTAATTAAAAATACAAATATTAATATTTTTTGTTGCTATTTGATATATTGTTAGTTTTAAGTTTACTTTGTACAAACATTGAATTTTACAAACTGTTGAT
The DNA here is from genome assembly GCF_013731165.1 of Rhagoletis pomonella. Lineage (NCBI taxonomy): Eukaryota > Metazoa > Arthropoda > Insecta > Diptera > Tephritidae > Rhagoletis > Rhagoletis pomonella. The sequence continues at coordinate 4,395,700 of NW_023458565.1, read as the reverse complement.
GTATTATAAAAGACTCTAAAGTCTTATAAATACAGCCTCATTTCTTAAATAAATATGAAATATATATGAAATATGAATAACATATGCAACCCGAACGCGAAAGGGGTTCAATATAAAATCGTTAACATTATGAATATGTTATGTTTTTCTGGGGGCGTTGTATATTTTTATGCTCAAGCCTGGCGATTACTGGAATCCCAATGCACGAACTGCTTGCTTAGCATAACATTAGTTTCGTTTACTAAGTATATCTGTGCCTCTTTATTCAGCTGTTGCTACGGAGACTGCAGAAGTATCCCATAGTAGTCTTAACCACAGACCGAGAACAAAAGGTGTGATCGAAAATAAATGTGGTTCTCGTAGTTTTGTTCCCAAGAACGCTTCAAAACCAAAATGAGAAGAAAATTGTCAAGAAAGTTCTCAATGGGAATTATATAACAAAAAAACCCCGTGGAACGTTTTAAAAGGAAACAAAATGCAAACAATATTTTCGAGAACATTTCTAAGAGAGCAACAGTTTACGGAATGTTTTAATTAAGAACAAAAGGGTAACAAAAGTCGAAGGAATTTTCTCTCAACGAACAATTTGCGAACTAAAGTCAGGAACTTTCTGACAGAGAACGAAACGGAAACAAATCCCATTTGTACCATTCGCGAAGAATAGAAGCGAGAACAGAATTTTTCACATAGCGTTCATTAGTTTGAAATGTTTGAATATTAAAATTAATCAAAAAAGTACTGAAAGATAATTATGCAAATTAAGTTAACGAAAGACTTACGACACGAACTTTTCTTCATAAATAATTAAAAATGTTTTTATAAATGGATAATTCATCCTAATGATAAACGATGTGGAAACTGAAATAACCCAGTCTTGCACTGGCTTAGAATTGACAATCGTGGTTCCCACTCAAGTAATTTGTCATCCCAACACGCAGACTCCCCTCTCGTTCTTAACGTTAAGTTCTTAACACTTTTGTTCTCGTTTTTTTCGATAGCAAAACGTTCCCTTGTTCTTTCTTGTTCTTTTTTTTTTTTTTTGATCCTGCCTGAAAACGTCTGATTGGAAACGTTCCCGAAAACATTTTGTTCTCATGCAGAACTAAACCAAAATTGGAACACGTTCTCGGTCCCTGCTCTTAACTACTGTATTGTGGCATGTATGGAGCTTCATCCACAGCGTCCGACTAGCCCCCGATGTCTTATATATTCCCAAAAATGTTTTGTTGTCGTATTTAAAAAACAGGATATTGGTCGTATTGCCGACTTGGGTATCAACTAGAAGAGTCTTAAAGTAACCGGAAGTACGTTTTTCTAAAGGGGACATATCGGTACCCGTCTTCAAAAGAATCACAAATCAAAATTTGGCATTTTTGAGATTATACGCAAACAATTTACACAGTGCTTTAATTTACCTTCTATGTCTTTTGTTGGAAACGTGTTTTTCTAGAATGGACTTCCGGTTAAAAGAATGCACTACCGGTAGGCTTAAGACACTTCCGGTCGAAACCGGAGTCCGTAATATGAGCTTCCCGACTTGGTGAATCATATTTTTTCGTTTTCCAATAAAAACATTGTCATTCATTTTTGAAGTCCAGGACTAGTTAAAGTTCGAAGGTCAATTAGATGTTGAAGAAGGTCACAGGTGAGGCACTTCCGATTAAAAAAAAATTCAAACAAAAGTTACGTATTTCTATTCTCAGAATTCAAGTGTGTAGTAAAAACATGTATGTATGTTTATGGGTATTAAAAAATGGACTTCCGGTTACTTTAACCCACTTCCCGCCAACACCATCTCTCCTGGGTCATGCAAACCCCACAGCTAGGAAGCCAAGTGCAACAGCCAACCTGCGCAAATATTACGTTTATCAAGAATCACATGAACGCAGTTGCATTCAATCTCACCACCACAGCTATACATATTACAAATGTATATGTATACTATGTATGTAAATGTGTTTACACAGAGGAAGAAAACTATCGAAATGAAGGAATGCAGTTGAACGATTTGTTTTGAAGATAAACAATAATATTTTCATAACTAAAACAATCCTGCTGTCTGTGCAAACACGTCAGGCAATGCAAATACTTGTACATGCACACAAACCTATGTACATATGACTGGGAAAAGAGATGTAAACCTAGATTTAAATATTCATGTAATAATTTCCCAGTTCATATCTGCGTCAAGCAACTTCTGCCACAGCTTCACCAACATACAAACGTACATAAGTATGTAAGCTTTTTGGCAGCCAACGAACGCAGTGCGTAATTGAGTTTATGGTAATACGCTCATGTCTAAATTTTATAGAATTGCATGAAAGTAAAACGTACTTCAACGCCAACCAAGCCAGCGATACTAACCGTCATCAGCTTCCAAAAAGCCCAAAACCTATCAGCTTCAATGGGAAAGAGCGCGTGCGGTTGAGCATGCGATATTTGGCATTTCTACAAGACAAAAACGTCGCGACGGCTGTGGGAATTGTGGTGGGGGTATGAGATGCATTCATGTCATTCCTTCTGCATATTACAAGTAAAGTCTGCATATGAGATTTGTTTGCTTTATTGCATAAGTGCCATAAGTGACATTGCATGCTTGGAATGTCAACATTGAGAACAGCAAGAGCTATCTATGCAAAAACCCTACTTGTTTGCCGCAATTTGAAGTACTGAGTGTCAACTGAAATTGACTGCAACAACTTGTTCACGCTCTGGACTAACTGCATCCTTCTTAAATGTGTGAGGTTTGGTTAAGTGTGCAGAGAATAAGAGTACAGTTTTGCGGCATTTGGTAAATGAAAATGGCAAAATTGCTTACAATACGTGTAGACACGTACATATGTACGAGCTGCATTTGTATTTCCGAAAAATGCACGAAAAGTTCTAAAAGCGTAGCTTAAGCGCCATGACCTAAGGGAATGTGCAGGAAGTTATCTACTCATTAATTTAAAAGTAATATTATATATATGATAGAGAAAACAAAAAACGTTCGATAGATCTTCCTAATTTATATTCTACTTAAGCGATAGAATGGTCAATGGCCGACTCAACCCCTTTCAAAGCACGCGATTTCTTGAACAATTTTCTGAGGTGGGGCGTTTTCGAACCGGCTGCCGAGATAGCCGTCGATCTTCCACTCAGCCGTCGATATGTACGTATGCTACAATTGTTTTGGCTTCGCTTATCCTCGGCGGACATATGTTACTTTTAATGGAAAATTCCAATACAATTTTATTTGAACAGAACATTTTCAGCAGCAGCAACGTGCCCTGACTGACTGTCCATTCGCGCAAAACTCCGTATTGGGAAAACGCAGCGCACATCGCATTTATATAAAGGAATTTTTGCTTTGCCGGCTTTTGTGAACTGGCCTTTTGTTTTTGTCTGCCAAAAAAGAGTTTTTAAGTAAACATCCATGGGGGGAGAAAAATTCACAGATAAACAAATGTACATACATATGTTTGCAGCTGTGGTAAAAGTTAAAATTGTTTCAACCAAAGAAATCAGAAGGTTAAAGTAGAATCCCACTCAGCCAATTTCCCATTCGATAAAGTTTAAAATTGCAACGAATTAAGAATGGAAGCAAAAGCAGAGTTCGAAAGTGCACTTTGATGGAGACAATACGAAGCGAATTTTAATACAAAGTACATGTGTGTGTATGTATGTACATATTCGTACATAAATAGTTACATATATGATCAAAAGCATATACAAATTTACATGGACATTTAGGTAGATAGTTGCATATGTAAAGATTCTTTTATTCGTCCTAGCCTGGTAGAAAAATGACCCCCGTTTCGAATAATGGAGCTCCTACAAAGCATTATTTTATTAAAAAACAGGTGTACTTTCATCGACAGAAATCTGGTGGATAAGTATTAAAACATCTATGTATGTACATATATACTTAGTGTACGAGGACGCGGCTTGCTTTAATTTATGATAAGTTTTAATCATCTTCCCGCTTTACGCGCCGTACTTTTTTTTTTTAAAATAGTCCATGTTTCAATGAAATTGAGATTGAAATGTTTTTCCCGTGGATTTTTATGGTTGCTAATTTTGAATTTAGAGTCTGGTTGGAAAAATGCAAAATGGTGGACCCAATATGGCGTCCAAAAAAATTTTAATCGACTGGATTCGCTTAAAACTTCTCAATCGGGGTTTTTGAGATCGCTGACTACGAATCTGAAATCAGAATTTAGAAATTCAAAATGGCGGATCGATATTTGATCAAAATTCCAAATAACGGATCATATCGATATACCATTTATAACAGAAAAGTTAAAATCAAAGGTACGCACATGGCGTATGAGTTACTCAGATGAGATGCCAAAGTTACTCATACGCCATGTATGCAAGTACGCTCGATTTTAACTTTTCCGTGATAAATGTTAGATTCAATATGGAGGCGCCATTGAATTTGAATTTTAAAAATCTAACTTTAGATCCGATAGGATCTCATACTTGTGAAAACCTAAGAGGGAGGAGCAGGCCATCACTTGCCTTATATTGATACAGGGGAGCTAATAGCAATAGATGGGGTCTCTCTCACGCTCTTGACTTTATGGCACACGGAGATTTATCGAAAATTTCTGATCTCCGAAATGGCAGACACATTTTTCCAAGAGATAAATGAGTGCCGCTAGACAGCTGGGTAAGAGGGGCGGTATTTCTATTCCTCATTGCAGCTATACCAACCAAGTGCAGAGGCATCCATCTGAGCTTGGCCTTTCATAGATTTGTTCTCTCTAATGCCCTCGAATACACCTCATCTTCATCAGACATCTTCCACGTTGCTGTGTCATATGAGAAGACAAAAATGATCAGATATTTATTCAGGTTTATATCTGTTCATTCAGGAGGCCCCTGGTTTGTAATTCTGATTCTTTCTTAGGGCTTGAGTAAAAGCTCGAAAAGCTCAAATTTAATCACATTTTTCGTGATATATCTGAAAACACAGAACAGTACATATATTGAATGATTTACTATATAAGAAGTAGACCTCTCAGCATCTGAATCAACATTTAGGCGGCATTCGAAAATACCAAGCGAATGTGAGAGCCTACCTTATATATAGAGGGTGTGGACGTACAAATGCTTCAGAAGCATAGCCAGAAGAGCTCCCAGTGAGTGGTGGCAGAGCTTGACGGACGAGAATGACTTGCCGTGTCTTAAGCTTTGGCCTCGAAATGTTCTTCCAGGTTAAACAGAGCTTAATATATTTAGAGCAGGTGAATTCCAAAACTAGGCATGGCTTATGTTCAAAACCCACTACATAGTACATTTCTGCAAATGGTCCCAAAAAAAATACATTCTGATATAAAAATCCATCTAAAACTTAATTGGCATCTATAACGTAAATGCTGTCCTTGCTTATCGCTTGTAAGAAGAATTTACTATTGAATTGCAAAGTTAAAATAAACATCGGTGATGACAGTTAATGTCCAGATTGGTGCTTATTTAGAACGCAACTTGCTGGGAAAATTGCTGATAAAGGGTATTGAATATAAGCCCTCGACGTACTGGTACTTAGATGAAAAATATACGAGCATCCCAAACTTAGTTTACAGATCGCTTTTAATATCGTTCAGCAAAGTCTTGGCTCTACATAGGAACTGAGCAAGATCGCATTAAAAGTAAAACTATCGTCCACCAAAACAAACATACTCGTGTAATGCAAAAATGTTTCATTAACTGTCTTGTCATTCCAAAAGCCAGAAATTCTAAAATCAAAGGAAAAATATTGCCCACAAACTAAAAGAGTAGTTCAAACAAAAGTGACAAAGGGAAAACGCTCTCTAGCAGATCAGAGTTTCCCTTTGATATAGCTAATTATACGCATATTTCCACATACACACGCACATACATATGTATGATGAAGTTACCAAACTACATACATATATGTATACATATTTGTTGAATTTACCGTTTTCGATTTTCCTTTGTTAAATTTCCATCAATTGGTCAAATGGGAAACGGAAAAATAAGGAAATAAACTGCAAACAGAAACAATAAGCAAGTAGCCAGCGGGGGTAATGGAATTGTCATCGCAAGCTGGCCGGTTATCTATCACCGAACAAGTGCACTTCGGCGATTGAACTTGCGGATAATGTTGGCTCAATCTCTGGGCTATATATTCCTACATACATACATATATATTTACATACATAGACATGTCTATACATACATGATTGGGAGGATTGGGAGATTTTTGCACTCGCTTTCATACATACGTACTTAACTTGTTACATACATACATACACGTCAATGTGGGACTCAATTGCAGCGCTGTTGCATTGCAGTTGTAAGTTGGTACATTTCCGATTTGTTTCATGAATACGCTTTACTGTAAATGCCGTAACCACTTCAAATATTGAAAATCGAATCGATTGGCCTTGCGAAAACCCCATTTATCTTAGATAGAACAGAACAGTTGCAATGAAACTTGGCATAGAAAAAGACTGAAAGTGATGGAAATTTGTTATTACGAGTAGTTGAAGGAGCTTCATTTTCTGCAAATTTTCACACAAAATTGAACGCTTTAAGGAAAAACTCTTTTATACATATGAATTATGTAGGTAAGTAAGCTGTGCTTTAAAAAAGAAATTTTGAAAAGCACGAAGCAATCAATATGCTTGCGAAACTAAAGTAAAATTGCGTTTGTAGTTTTTCTCTCTTGCGTCAGTTTATTTAACGGACCTTGTAATCTCAAGGATATGATTACTTCCAAAAATTATTTAAAAAATTCAGTGCAATGTATAATAACAATATGGATACTAAATGAAAGAGAAAATTATGTGGATTAAAAAAAAACATTTGGTTTACGAGGACGAATGGCTATTGAAAACGCCTTCTAATAATATTTTTAGCTATTTTGTTTAGTTATTTTTTCGAGAAATTTAGCTATAAGCCTCAACATTTTCTGCCAACACTGATAGCGACATCTTTCACTACTTTCTCCGTTTTCGTTACCAAGCCATCGAGTTAGTTTTTTATATTATATATATCACAATTAATGGTATAAAAAACAAAACCGACTTCAATAATATATAATATAATTTTATTAAACGCTTATGAGTTCTACTAAATATTTTTCTTACCAAACACTTCAATTAAGAATCGCAAATTATTTGACAGTACATACTACCTATTTGAAACTCACTCAAAAATTTACTTATAACTTGATTTAAAAAGGCAAAAAAAGGCAATAAAAATGCATTTAAAGCTTTAATTTGTTATTTTTGTGGTTGATTCAAGATTTGTGTTCATGTCTTATCCACACATTTGTTATTTTTATAAAGAAAAAATTGTGTGCTCTGAGGTTCAGTTTCCCATGGAACCTCCCTTATCTAACACAAGGTTTTAAAATTATCGTTTAGTTTATTATATTTTTATATCTACCTATAAGTTAGCTAAACTACATTCCTATGCTCATCTGCACATAACTTATTGTTTTTGTTTTTATGCGATTCCTCATTTGTAGTTGTCAATAATTTGTTGTATGCTAACATAAGTGCCGACAACTCCGCCGAATATTCCGAACGCCACCAGTAATACGTTTTTTATTAGTTTAAGTTTCCATCGGCCATAACCACTGTAATATTGTACGCAGATTTGTAGTAATGCAGGAAAAATCAGCCCGAGTATAGATAAGCAAAACGACCCAACCAGCGATAAGAATAGCGATAAATCAGGTATGACCACAGCGAAACAAACTGAAAAAGGTAATAGTTATGTTAATAACCACATTAAAAATTAATTGTGTGGTGATAGGAGATATTGACGTAAACGATATACAAATGCGCTATGTTTGTAGTTAAGTGCTTGAAATAACAAATACTCTAAGGGTGCGTTCACACAGAAAGCCGAGCGGCGCAGAGCGAAGCTGATGGTGTTCACACTGAACGAAGCGAAGCGGATCTTTTCTGGTGGAATCGGCTACAAGATACCACAAAAATTACCGTCAGAGAAAAGCGGCAAAAATATTTGCGCAATTTTAGTTAAAAGATTCGTTGTAAAATTCGTTTCTGTTTGAATATTTTGATATCTTGTTTGTAGCACCGTCGTGAAGCTGAAAAATTTAGTAGAAAATTCAAAACAAAAACTGCTTGCTTTCAGCTCCAAAAGGCTTCTGAAAAAGCTTTCTGTATAAACACTTTCATATATCTACAGCAATTTGAAAGCTTCACTCAGCTCGGAACGGCTTAGCTCGGTTCGACTCCGCTTTCTGTGTGAACGTACCCTAAGGCAATACAATATATGTAATTGAAACATTACATGTTAAGATCACAATGCAAGCTCTTAGCAAAAGCTCATATAGCACATGCTTGGAGGTATCCTTTGTACGCTTCGAAAGATATTTATTCCAAATGATGTCAGTGGTGACATAGCCCTGCAACGCATAAGTCATCCAGGTGGTAATGGCGAAAATAATTTTCGCTACTTGAGCTAATCTGGTAAAAAAAAATGCGAAATATACAAATTAACTCTATAACAATATATTTATATGCATATTTAATTATTTTGAGAATAAAATCAAATATAATGGTCCAAATGAGCGATACTGCGAGAAGAAGTGGATAGAGAGACGTTTTTTTTTTCAAGAGGAAGAAGGGAGGGGCAGAAAACGGTATCAGCCTAATGATTACAAAATAGGATCTGGTTTCTTAAAAGACGAATATGGAAAGCAAGGAAAGCGCTTTGGCAATAGCGACAGCGGTCTTGATTTTGATAAAGAAAATCGCATGCCGATCTGTATAGGCGATGCGTCCCTTCCTCCACTCGACCAAGCCGAGGAGAAAGCAGCAATACTTCGGATTGAAAACAATAAGTTTCTCGGGTCTGACGGGTTTTTAAATATGACGAGTAGCGGAAGATTGAAGCTTCAGTGTACTTTGGACAATCTCCAATAAGGAATAAACCCCTGCGCTAATTATCAGGATAAAGCCTTCTAAATATTTCATATTTAAGTCCTATAGTCATCCCAGCAAAACATCTCCACCTTCGAGTACTTAAAGGCGTAAACCTAAATCTTTCTGTGGATGTGAAATATCTAGCGGTAAATCCAGATTAGAAGCTGACATGAAAAACTCACGTCTATCTGAAGGTAAATCTAGCGCTGAAAGTTTTGGGACAGTGTCGGAGAACCTTTAGTAAGACCTGGGGTCTGAGACCGGCTATGGTATTCTGCATATACATAGATTTAGTCAGACTAAGCTCTACGTACTCTGCTGTAGTATCGTGGCGCAAAACCATGGTCAAAACCACGCTTAAGGCTACAAAGAAGCGTGTGTATAGGCACTGCGGACGCCATGAGTACACCGTCAGGACTAGTTCTTAATGCTTTATTGCATTTGCCGCCTATGGATTTAGCGATCCAAGAGGAGGTAATGAAACCCATGTGTCGGCCGCACTCTTTTGGATTTTGGCACGATAATCCAAGTTCCGAGCAAAGAATGTTGTTTACAAGGTTGTCAGAGCAATACCCTTTATTTTTGGCACCTAATGACAAACTGATACCTGGAGTCTCCTTTGGAAAAAAATACGTCGTTAGATTTCCTGGATGGGCCAATAGAGAGTCTTGGAGCTGGATGGCATCTGGACGATAACTTAATGATGCTTTACTGCTTTGGGTGCAATGGCTACGGTCTTTCAACCGGAAGTCCTTGCAATAAGGAAAGTAGCAGACTGGATAATTGACGAATGGTGGCGCGGACATAAAATCCGGAGCTGCAGTGACAGTCAAGCTGCTATAAAGGCCTTGGAAACCGCTTGCACCTATTCAAAAATAGTCCAGGAATGTAAGTTGAGGCTCAACTTCGTTACAAGTTGGAATGAGCTTGAACTTGTGTGGATACCAGGAGACTACAGTGTACGAATTGCCTGATGAATTGGCGAACTGCGCTTCTCTGGAGCGTCCAATTGGATTGGAGACATTTTTATGGCTAAGCATAGAGGGAACGATCGGGTACATCAAAGTCCACATATATAAAACTCATGAGATCCGTTGGTGTGGTAGGGACCCCTGCGGCGAAATTCCTTTTCAGACAAATAAGGCATGATCTACGACATTGGTCAGCATAGAGATTATCGACAATCCACTGTTTATATCTTGTTTGGAGGTTGGAGATAGTACAGAAGGCCGCTGTTAGGCCTTCGCCAGACTTAGATGGTACATTTTTGGGTCAGATGCATTTTCCCTCAACAAACTGCTAATATTCATAAAATATGTTTACAGGAAAGCCCCACTTATAGTCAATCTCCTCTAAATTCTGTCTCTGGGCCTTAAGAAAAATTGACAATACTACTTGAGTGCTTACAGAGCTTTACAGTGCGTCAAATCCTCAAAAATACTTTTTTAATCAAATCGAAACACACTACTTTTTAAAGCCGCTTTTGACAGCCATGCCAAAATATGGGATTCTCACGAAACAAATATGGCTATGTATTTATCAATATAGTCTGGCTGGAATGACGCATATCTCTTGCTCAACAGGGGCTCGGTCGGTAGTTAGAAAGCACATCCCTCTTCGGACGAATAAAAATGGCGCTATAATTAGACAGGTCTCCTCGGGAGTCAAGGTGGCTTCTTCACAAACAACTACAGTCCGACTTTGTAAGATAGGTTCCTCGACCTGAGAGGAACAGGACAAGTTTCCGTCGGCGGCATAGTTCCTCGACCATGCAAAACTGCAGGAGGCGATAGTATTTTCCAGCGGTATTAGTATATCAATAATATATTGGGAAATCGTTACCGTTAATCAGTGCTTATGTTAAACGAAAATCAAAGGAAAACAAAGAGCTTTAGAGACTAAGCAGACTACTCTGATATCAACTTGGACATGGATATGTTTGCATATGTTTATATCTCGGGGGCATAGGACCAATAGGGCAATGAGGACCTAAGCATAAATGACTAGAAATGTATTCTTTTACTGTTTACAACATGGTACAATAAAGCAATAATTCGATCAATGCTTAAATACTCTTCACAGGACCTTAACTTAATGCAAAACGTTGGAATTGTTGCAGTTGTTCTTTCCGGCGTCTCTAGAACTGTCTTGTAAGGGCCTTTTCTGTAATAAAAGTCTTGCATAGTAGAATTAAAATGAATGGTATGCTTTTGTTGGTTCAATGTAGTCCTTTCCTTGCGCTAAAGCCACTGTGCCTATTCAAGTGAACGAAAATAAAATCCAAGGTAATCCAAAGGTGTTTTCTTCATTTTAACCACTTTGCTTTGAAATTAATCATTCTTCAAAACGAGATTAAACCGATACCCATAAGTCCAGATATAAGCTCATATCTTGAGAAAAAATTTGTACCTATTCTAGTGAAGCGGAGTGTACAAGTACACGTGGTAAGCGTTCACATCATTATAAGTATCTTTGACTTTCGAAAGGTTCTCTTATTTGCACCGCTCATCGAAACCAATAGTTAATAGTTATCAGAAAAAATCTCAAATTAATTTATGTATAAGTAATAAATACTTAAATTAAACTTACACTTCATGCTGAGGTATATTTAAGGTTACACTGCCTAAAGCTTCATCGCCATACTTCCAATAACCAAAGAAACCGAGTAGTATGTACAAGCACAAAACAATTGACATGCCAATATTCAATATGCCGCAAGGCTTTACAAATGATTTCGGATTTTCCATATTCTCCTCCACGGCAAGGATCTAAGCAAAAATACATACATACAGATATTATATAATTAGCATCAGCATGATATATTTAATGAATCGAAATGACTTACTACACCGACAGCTTCCAGAGCAAACAGTACTGTACCAAAATAAATTGGTACTCTAGAGACATCCTGAAAGGGTACACGCGTCGAAATCGGTGGCAAACTCTCGAAAATGTAATATAACACAATGCCGAAGCCTGAAAATTAAATTTGGTACATACATATATATGTAGGTGTAAAATCTAAAAACTGCCTTGCTTACCACCAATAAGCAATATGTTAGCAGCAGATGAGACAGGAGCCAGTAACTTAAGATTTCGTATGCTGTACAACATAAAGAGTGGAATTAAAAGGAAACACATATGCAGCCTGATATCTAAGACCACCAGGTATTCATCAACGATCTGCTTGATGCTCTCCGCAATGAACACCACATACACACAACAAATACCAAAGTGATAAAAGGCTAGAAATCCGTCAACACAAGGACTGCAATTGAAAAGTAAAGAAGAACAAATGCAATGCAGCTAAATGGTAAATATGTATGTATGTAACCACATGTGTGTAGGTACTTACGTTGCTATGGGTAGAACAAATTTGAAAGCAGGCGGTCCATCTTGCAAACCAACTGTCATCGCTTCAGAAAATGTCAAATAAGGTACACGCTTACGTTTACTTAGCTCGTACATTGAGTTTATCTGCGAAGTAATGAAGTTCATGCCTTCGTTAAAAGAATTGCTTATTTTTACTGTATGTATGCATGTAGGTATGTATGTATATTCAGACAAGGCCAAAGGCAAATTATACTAAGATGATAATTTAAGGCTTAGTTTAACGCATAAGCTCACCAGAATGTGCAAACAGTGAAGCGCCAGTCCACCAATAATTATCGTAAGTATGGGTCCATTGATGTAACCCGCATTTGCGAATGCGCTCGGCATAGCCAAAACTCCCGACCCCACTGAGGCCTTCAAAAAGTGTGCAAAACTTTGCAAATTTCTGTAATTCAATATTGCTTAGTATTATCTACATATGCAAATATCACGTTGTTTCATTTTACATACGTGGTGGGATTTTTCACAACTCGATGTAAATGTGGATCATAGTCTTCACTGTGCTTCTCTGCGCTACGTCCATTTGTCTCCTTTGTTTGTGACTGACCATTTCCGTTAGATTGTGATCTGTTTGGAGAAGTTTTGGATAGGTAGGGAATGTATGTATGTAGCATGTACATATGTATGTATATCAGTTCACGTACAAATTCAGATAGCATTTAAATAATAAAGAACCCATATGGCTAGATTGAGGGATAGGCATTGGCGAACTTTTTGAAGAGTACGCTGAAGAGTATGCGCTGATTTCGCAGAATGTATGCATTCTCTTAACCTAAATGTTTGTATCTATTGTTGCAATGGGCTTCATTCATAAAAAATTAGCTTAAGCTCACACTCAATTTTTGTACTGAAGCACAGTCAAGAATTTTCACTGAAAATCGAGTCGGAGCTGAAACTCACTTTTTATGCATGAGGCCCAATCTACATATGTATGTACGTTTGTATTTTAGCTGGTAACCAGTGCGTATGATGAACTATGTATTTATTTAAGCCATGCAAAGCGCAACCACAGCTACTGTTCAAGGCTATCTAAAAGCAATAATACATAAAGCTTTTTAAAGACGACGATCGTCATTTTAGAAATAACTATATATATGTAAGTATGTATGTATATTCGGAATGCTGTTCGCTGTTGATTCCTATATTGTTTATATACTATGTAGATTATGGGCACGGTGACCATATTTATGGAAGCCGAATACCGGACATAAATAATAATTTTGCGAATTTTTTCCACAAAAGCTAAAAGATCTTAAAACCAGTTTAAATGATCCTAGATGTATTAGCTTTGAAACAGCACCCTTGTAGTAGCATCACACATTTGTAGGATACGTTTCTCGAGATTTTTACCCTACAACATTTTTTATGAATATGCATTAGTTTATAACAAGATAATTTAATTGTACCATTATGCTGAAATTTTCGTAGAAAATATTTATATGTGCAAAGAAACAAGTGTTAGGTTACCGACTATTTTTATACCTTTCATGAGCATGAAATGTCAATGAAAAAGTCGATTTAGCCATGTTCGTCTGTCCGTCTGTCTGTCTGTCCGTCTGTTTGTATTAAAGAACTGCAAAAGTCAACATTTTCTGTAAAAATTCTTTTTTAAAAATTTCGTGCATTGCTATGTCATGTCAACTCAAACAAGGTGTTGTGCCATGTCATTCGATCTCAAACATACTGTTTTAGCATGTCGCCGCTACTTAGCTAAGCTGTTGTTCGCTGTTGTGCTTCTGTAGCATATTTTTAATACTGTTTGATCCTGCCTTGGATGAAAATATATACAGGTGTTTAATTAGACAATTCTTTAATGGATTTTACTATAATAGGTGCTTAACAATTTACAAAATCTTCTCCCGTATATAAAATGTAACTAATAATGTTGACTATGTCGCATGTGTTGCTTAAGTTGACATGCATAGATTTGATTTCAATTATTCGACAGTGTCTTCAAATCGTATTGTGAAACATGTATGAGCGACATAATATGAACTGGCACTTGCATGATGTGACACATGTCGCTATGTTTTATAGTTCAACATTTGCAGGCCTTTAGTTTGTATACAATCTAGTCTCTCAGTTTTCGAGATATCCGGATGAAAATTGGTAGGTGGGTGTATTTTTATAATGTTTTAATCATTTGTCGGATCCGGAAGAATCGCACCACTATAACATATATCTCCCGTACAACTGATTGTTCAGATATGAGATTTTTCGTTATAACTTCTCCATTTATACAGCTAGGAATATGAAATTTTGCAGTATTTCCACCCATTATCAACAGAAAGCTTAGAGTGAAAATTACAAAGATCGGGTCACTATAACCTATAGTTCCCATACAACTGATTGTTCAAATGTAAGATTTTACGTTATAACTCATCCATTTAAGTAGCTAGGAACATGAAAATTCGCACTGGTTTCACTCATTATTAACAGAATACTTACAGTGAAAATAACAAAGATGGGGTCACCCTAACCTGCCAACCTCCATACAACTGATTTTTCAGTTATGAGAATTTTCGTTATACGTTTTCCCTCAGTGTTAAAGTAAAATTTTCATATGCTCATGAAAGGTATGAAGCCTTCGGCATAGCCGAAGGCATAGCCGAAGACGCGCTGCTCTTACTTGTTTAAAGTTTTAGCGAAATTATGTCACGTTTACTATTTTTCCAACAGCTTATATGATGTGCCAATACCGGGTACTGTAAGGCCTAATAAATTTGTTATGTGTATATTTATGGACATTTGGGTTGCTGTTGGTAATATAACCTCCAATGGGTCGAATATGTACAGTTCAATTATTGGACTTGCATAACAACTTTTCACATACGGAATTAATAGGGGTGGTCCTTAGGACGGTGGGCCTGATAGACGATTCTCTTCTTGCCGCTTAAGTTCCTCTACAATGTTGGCTTGCCCTCAATTTAACCAAACCCCCGTTTGAAACACCCGTTTGTGTCTCTTCTATCGTTGCCCAATGTCCCATATTTGGCGGAACGTCCCGTATTTTGCATTACATTTGAAATGCTCCGCCCGGACAAGATTTTTCCCGAATTTTCGAACATTTCATTATTCATTTCAAACTGATCATGCTTTAACGCGGCTATTGTGATTAGGTCATTAACAAGCATTATTGCATGCAACTTTGTAAGAAAAATATTGCTAAAAATTACCGTTGATTTTTTACTGACTTTTATATGGAAGAAAATGCGCAACACCCTCCACAAAACAAACTAAAAAAATCAATGGTAATTTTTAGCGACTTGAAACTGGCACTTTACACTTTATTATACTAAAATGAGCTGCATACTCGACTAGGAAATCTAATTAAAAATATCGAAATTTCGATGAAAATTTTTTTAACTCTAATTAGTTTTTGTGAACTTTCTGCAAGCTTTGAAACTTTTATTTACGTGTACTTGTAATACAAATATGGTCCGCAGTTGGGCTTTTAAAGAAAATCCTTTATTTCTCATTTGTCCCATTAAATTTTTGTAAATCCCGCATTTTTGGGACAAATTATGCGTTTGTCCCGTATGCCTGAAAAAAAAATCTGGCAACACTAGTCTCTACGCCTTAGCTATAATAAAGTTTTATTGAAGAGATGTGTTAGGAGACGATCAACTAAACTCATTAAAACGCAAAATAGCTTCTCCGGCACTACAACCATGGCATTTAGTTAGTCTGATGCCTGGTACTTCTTTCTACACGCAATGTGACGGTTTTCGTGGAAGGAAAGAAACCTATGCCCATTTCATTTTTATCATTGGTTTTTGCTTATCTATTAAGATTTTACAACGTAGTACGATATCAGTATCCATATAATAATTAACCATTCTGACTCCCTCTTAATCAATATGAGTGATTTAAAACCGGTTCTATCTACTTGTGCAGAAATTATATTATTTTTAAATATTCCACACTATTAATGACAAATATAAGCGGTACCTTTTGATAAAATATTTTTTAATATCTATGTATACTTAAAGGGTCATAAAATGCCATTGATGTCAATGTACATTGATTTTTCATGTACAAAACGAAAACGACTAATTGACTAAGTCGATTTGACAATTAGTGGAACACATATATGTGCGTACACCATGCATACGTAGCATCTGGTGTGTTGTATTAGTCAATAAAATAAGTTAATGATAGCAAATAGCCGAAGGATATTAAATTTTATTACTATAAAGAAACAAGCCAAGAAATCAAAGCTCGTACGTAAGTGAACTTTCTATACTCGGCACACGCACATATCGCACATTCACTTTAAAGGTGATACACCTCAAAATTACCCGTTTGCCAGAAAACTGAAATAATTATTTGTTAGCACATGTTATTTACACCGTGCTCGCTGTTAATTATTCAAATAATAACTGGTGCGCGATTATTCGAATGTTGCACACATTCAAATAAATTGCAATGTATGAATAAAATTTTATTTTTAGAAAATATTGTAATTACTAAGCAACAACGTAAATGAACAGGTTATAAATTTACATTAAATGTACATATTTTACCGTACGTGAGGAATAATTAAATTTTTAAATTCAATCCAGATCTTTCAAAAAACGCGTATTATTTATTATACTAACTCCATGAAGTCGTGAAAGCCATCAGAGGAAACGAAAGAAATAGGTAACATGTTACTGCCACCAGGCCTGTCGAGAGAGAGGGGCCCAAAATATCAGAACCATAAATTTTTTTTTACAATGTAATTGCCCCTTCGCTATAGGCTTTTATTATAAATTTTACGAAAATATATTCCGATTCGTGCTCATTGTTTTTGAATCCATAAATTAAAGAAAATTATCATATGACCCATACGTTTTGGCTCACAGTTCTTTTAAAAGACCGCTGAATTTCGCTAGAATACAACTTTCCGATAGTTTTTCTTCTTGCATCTGAAAGCATAAGGCTTTCTGCACATTGGTCGTCCAATCATTAATTTAAAGTGAGTTTTCGTGTTAATAATTATATTGTCTGATACCTCAGAATTTGTATGACCCAGATATAATCAAAAATCCGCAAAACCTGAGAAAAAAAATTTTTCCCCTCGGTTTCGTTTTCGGCGATTTGGGCCATATACTTTTAAATTAATACAATTTTTAAATAGGGGCCCGTAATTTTTTAGTCCCGGGCCCGAGCTTTCTCTCAACGGCCCTGACTGCCACTCATGTAATTCAAATGAGCAGTTGTGAACGATGGCGTGTTTTTTTTTTCTTTTACGGCCACCCGAGGTGCATGCCTGAATTTCAAAGAATTCACCACTAAATGCATCGTGTCTGATGTTCTAAACGTAATAAGCTTGTGCACTATACATATTTTATTGATAATAAATATCTTCCTTCCTTTGTACTTCCTTGTCACGACCAGGACCGAATTGACCGCATATCGAGGCCCCTAAGCAATGCAATTTTCGCGGCCCTCTTACCTTTTTCTAACTTCCAGAAATAAATTTTCTCTATCACAATGCAAGTATGTACTTATGTTCGCAATTAGGCTATTTTTTCACTACATCATTAAACACACTAAGACATACCGTCGTAATGTACAATAAAACAAATGAAAGGAAAGTTTGCACATTTTTTATGAAATTTCGGGTTGTTGGTATTTTTAAAACGAAAAAAAGGTTTTTAAAGTCAATTTGTTAAATAAGTATTAACTCATCTAACTAATACTAAAGTTGACATTCTTCAATATGTCATCAAATAGACCTCAATCGCCATTATCGCCAATGAATCTAAACGATTTTGTAACATTGATAAACGAAGACAGTTTTTATTAGTTTTAGTTTTGAAAAGTCGCGTTAACCCGTGGCGTTTGTTATCATCAGACTTATATACCGGGTGTCCTAGATCACCCGTCTACCCCTTCTAAAATGGAGGGAAATGTTTTTATTTAAACCCACAAAAATCTCACCTACACTCAATCGGGGATGCTCTTTCTATGAATTACGAAGTTCCGTTCCTTCGATGCACATACGAAAAGGTATAAAGTTGGTTCTTGAAAAAAAAAATACTATAGTGGGGCGGGATGTATTAGAACCGAAAACAAAAAACAAACTCGACCTTCATTTAGAGAATAAAAAAAGTGTCTCTTAAAATGCTTGGACCAGTCAGGGTTTAAAAGAATAATAGAACTATAAGGATGCGGATATAGTGAAAGAATAATTTTGAGAAGATGTATTTTTTTTTTAATTATCCTTTCTCAAACGTGTGTAAGATATGTTTCGAAATATAAGTATGTATCCTTTCTTATCGGCGAAATTTTTTATTGGATTTGTTTTACAGAATTTTATGTTGACAACCCTTGATTAATAAATCGAATGGCTGAAGTCCTCTAAAAATAACGTAGCCGATGTTGAAGCGCAACGAACCCTTTTTTATGAATGTATCACATTTTGTACTCAAAATACGTCGAACTTTTGATTATTTACAAACGTTTGTTAATAGGAAAACATTTTCGAAACTGAAATAATATGCAGTTGGGTGTCGCTAATACTATGTTGTATGTAGGTGCAAATATTTTTAAACTTACATCATTTTGAAAAAAATTTATGGATTTTTTACAGATCGCATCAATTTTTAATAACTTTTTAACACAATCTTGAAATTATTTTCACACTTGTACTTTTGTTTAATATATATCACAATTATATTTCTGCACAAATTTGAACTAGAAATGGTTACTCAAAATTTAAGCCGCAATTTTATTATTTACATATACATATATTAATTAAGTTTTTTTAAACAAAATATCCTTAATTAAACATATGCATGTATGTATATAAATGTGCCACTTAACGATCAATTCGCTTAAACTAACAGAGTCAGACTGAAATGTGAACCTGTTTCGAAGGCGAATATCAGGCATCAATGATGCTACCAAAGACGTTTGTTCCAGGTTGCGCGATTTCAGACAAATACTTACACATTTCAGTGTCAACAACACTCGAAATCTGGATACAATAAATTTTGTAATCTTAGTCGAGCAATGGCAATTAAGAATTTATAGTTAACACATACATACATATACACATGGTTAGTGATAAGAGCTTGTGCCGGTTGACTACGTACGTAAACATTTGCCACCCGCACTGGAAATTAACTTGCATTATTTAAATAACAAACAGCATCATTAAAAAATATGTACATACATACTTAGTATATAAATTAGTACACAAATCTATACTAATTATATAAAGCGAAGTCTCTTTTTTTTGTAACTGGTAATCTCGCGAACAGCTGGTCCGATTTTCATGAAATTTTGTATATAAATAGCTTTGAGCATCCGGTAGATGGACCAGGGACCTATCTATTCGAAAAATCGTATTTATGGTCCGATTTGCTTAAAATTTGGTACGTAGATAGCCTTATGCATTGACTATCATACGGGATGCTTTTTTCGGGAAGTGGATCAGGGGCATATCTCTTCGAAAAAATCGTATTTATGGCCCGATTTGCTTGAAATTTAGTTCGTAGGTAGCCTTTTGCCTGGATTAAAATATAGGATCCATTTTTTCCGGTAAGTAGACCAAGGACCCATCTATTCGAAAAAAACTTCTTATTTGGTCCGTTTTGCTTGAAATTTGGCGCATTAAAATATAGGATAATTATTTCTGGTAGGTGAACCAGGGACCGTTCTATTCCTATTTGTTTGAAATTCGGTACACGTATTATATATATACATAGAATAGAATTGAATGATTATTTCGACAGTTCAAAATGTGTTTTAGGGCGCCGCAAAGCAAGCGAGTATTGGCTATTTATATATACTTATTATCTATACCAATTATTATAAGAGGTGATCTCGCGAACGGCTGTACGGATTTTTTTTAAATAGGCTTCTTGGTTATAGGCACCGCATATTTCTGGAAGCGTTTATGGTAGAGTCCTAGAACTTGGTATGAAGACTTTTAAATCAATCCTATACTCTTAGAGAGAAAAGTGGGTGCTATTGGAAAAGGCGCGTGGCATACTGAAACTTTTACCTATATGTAAATACATATACAATTCTGCGGTACGTGTGTTTGTGAGTGAATTCCTCCTCAACAAATTTTCGTATGTGTTTTAGTGGGTCCCTGTATAGTTTAGGTTCACTGGAGTCGAGTTATTATTCAAAATCACATTTATAATCCAATTTGGCTCATATTCGAGATGTATATTGGTAACGGTAGGATCAATACTATTGCAAAAAAAAAGAGCTGCAAGGTGGCGCTGGAGTCGAATTATTGGTAAAAATCGTCAAGTGAAGTCATTCGGAGACACCAGGGATCAAAGTCAAGTTACAACCGTTAAATCGACTACCAGAACCATGGCGGTCCTTGCTTTGCGGCGACTAAACAGAATAAAGACAATTCTTGATAAATGCCTACAAATACAATTGTAAGATTTTTCGATATTTCGTCTGAAATAAGTCTATGTATATTGGGTTTCTGTGGACCAAAGATAACTACCCCACATTAAAATTGCCACCAATTGTTCTATACAGATTGAAGTACGATTCATCATCGAATCGGATCATTGTTGCCGTAAGAGCTTCTTCACGGGCATAAAGCAGTAGAGGATATGCCTTTTGACGACCATAAAACCAAACATAGACGTGAATTATTGGTGAAAATGTTGGACCAAATGTTTCAATAAAAAATTAAATTTAGGGCGGGACGAAGTTCGCCGGGTTTGCTAGTATGTATATAAAGGTATGTTCACTGCTGAGAATAAACAAAGCGGCAAACGCCTAACCTGATTTGTAGTATGTATGTTTTGCTTACATTTAAACCGTTATTTTTTGTCCAACTCTCTACTTTTTTCAATTTTAGCTGCATAGTGTCACTAGTGTGGGGGAAAATTTACTGCTTACTCTTAGCAAGGTCATCCGCATACGTGATAACCTTACAGCCACCTTCTTCCATGCCACACAGCAATGTGTTTACCGCTGCGTCCCATGGATGAGGAAATAGGACATACCTTTGCGGGGTGCCGCTTCTTATGAGCCTGGAGCTGAATCCCAACAATCGCTATCGCAAACATACAAAAAACTTTAACAATTTCACCCAAAAATTGTAAACTTTTTACTTAGGAATTTTAGAAAAATTAAAGTTAAAGTGCAAATTTCAAGACGCTAGAAAATTGCGTTGACTTTTAGTAAATTTTTTGGCTGACGGTATCCCAGCAAACACAGTCTCTAACGTTAGAGAAATTTGGATTTCTACATTAGATAACTAGGGTAATTCTCTAATCGTTCTCGAGTCGATGGCGAAGTTAGGGAACTACATTAGAATTCGATTCGAGAACGATTAGAGAAACAACGCAAATTCCAATGAATGTAAATAAGCAATATTCTAAATAAATGAATCATAAATTATTTTTAAGTTCAATTAATTCATTATTATTTTATTGCGAATACATTTAAAACAAATTTTGCAACAAAAGTGCTTTATTTATTAAAGCAAAATAGCAGTTTCAAATTCACATTCGAATCTCATTAGAACTCGATTAGAAAATTAATATTTTCTCGAGTCGAGAACTATGTCCCATTTTTGTTGAGATCGCTATGATTCTCGATAGTTTTTCGAACCGTTCTCTAACGTTTGAGATTGGAGAATGTGGCTAGTTCTCCAATCATTCTGTAATCGATAACTAACCTCAATGTTTGCTGGGATTGTGCATTTTCTTCCATATAAAGTATGCTCAACAATTTCGTTTGTGTATGTAATTAAAAACTAGTAGTAGAGTTGCGCATAAAATTTTTATCAAGCACCTACATGATAAGCTCTGAGATTTTCAACTAAGTTGTTTTAACTGGAAATTTTCGGGAGACGTTAATTTATCAGCAGATTATCACATTTGTCTATGTACAAATACATACTGTGCAAATTTACAGCAGCCACCTTGGCCAAACTCTTTTACGTGTACACACTCGTGTGTACATTAGTGTGGTAGAAATTAAGTATAGACGGAATTTTAATGCTCCCACCCCTAGGATTGTTCTACATCGAAAAAAATATATCCCTATTTTTACAACGCTTTTATCAACTTGCAATGTTGTGTTCCAGAAACTTTCAATGTTGTGTTCCAGAAACTTTCAATGTTGTGTGTCCGACACCATAAAGCAAAGCTTTGAAAAGCTCCTATAAAAAAGCATAGTGAATATGGCGAGGTAGATGACATCTAGATGTCGCCCTATGTACTACGTTTGTTACACCGGAAATAGACGACTAGCCATTTCTTTAAATAAAATTAATTGGTGCTCGTTTGTATGTACATACATATGTAAATGCATGTGTGTGCACCTTTCTATTAATATCGTTGAATTATTTTAATATCTATTGCAAACTTTTATTCAGACAGGACTAAAAAGTAGAAAATAAATAATATAAAAAAAACTTTTTAATATACAACGCTTTTATAAATGGACTAAAAAGTAGAAAATAATACTTCTCAGTCCCATAGAATTTGTTTTGATAACTTTTGATTTTGAAATTTTAGCAAAAGTCATTATAAACAATCTATGAAATTGAAAATGAAAAGCGTGGGGCGCATGTAATACACTTGAATTGATATGAAAAGTAATATATGTATGTATGTATGTGGGTATATGAATAACGACCGCTTAAAATCGATTTCAAAGTTCTACTTTCGCTGTAGAAATTTAAGGTCTACGTTATGTAGTTTGACTATTGTCAATTAAATCGAATGCTTTGTATTGCATGCGCTCCACGTTTTTCATTTTCAATTTCATAGATTGTTTATAATGACTTTTGCTAAAATTTCAAAATCAAAAGTTATCAAAACAAATTCTATGGGACTGAGAAGTATTATTTTCTACTTTTTAGTCCATTTATAAAAGCGTTGTATATTAAAAAGTTTTTTTTATATTATTTTTATTTTGAAATCAAAAAATATTTAGAGGTCGCTCAAAGCGCTCAAAGTTTTCTACGTAATTTATATGGGAAAAAAGCAACTTTTCGTAGAAATAGTATGGAATACTTGAAAATCAATATTTTTTTTATGGGAAAACTCCGATTCTCTTCAGGAGACTTCCAATACGAATACCAAATTGCCTATTTAACCTATTTTAAATCCTAAAGATTTTTTATTTCCCCCTTTTCTTGCATTTTCTGGGGGTTTTGACGGACCTATAAAATATATTTACTATAAAAAAATGGTTACATAAATTATTGGGTATTATTATTGGGAATCTCCTGAAGAGAAACAAAGTTTTCCGATCGAAAAATATTGATTTTCAAGAATTATGTACCATTTATACAAAAAGTTGTTTTTCCCCATATAAAATTCATGGAAAACTTTGGGCGCTTTGATAAAACAATACTAGGGGGTGACAGCAAAAAAATTCCGACTTTACTTTTTCACATGCATTTTTGGACCACGCTTATGTACATACTGGGATGATTGACTCGGTTTTTCCAAACCAGTTTTAGCCGGTTTTTTTTTAGTTTAGTTTAGTGATTCTTAGAATATCTAATTGATCGGAGTTTCATTGTCTATTAAACCGGGTTTTTCATACAGAAATTCATAATTTTTTTTTTTTTGTTGAAACCGCAAACATAACTTTTTTCTTAATAATAACAATAGATTGGAGCTAACACATATGTTGATGTTGTCACCCAAAGAGGAGGGACCTACAGCTGTTTTTCATGGCATAAATACACTTGGAGGTTTGCCATTGCCTCCCGAAGGGCGACCGCTGTTAAGAAGCCCCTTTTTTCTATATTTTTTTTTGCGATGTTGCTTTGACCAGGACTTGAACCCAGGCCCTGAGGAGTGGTAGCGCGCACTGCCAACCACTACACGACAGCGGTCGAGAATATATACATTTTTCGAATACGTACTTATCTTTTTCAAATTGGAGCTAATCAATGTTCTTTGAAATAAACTACAGGACATTTTCTTTGGCTGCATTCGTGTTTGAAGCTTGCAGCTTAAAACACTTAGGCACCATCATCTACTGGGGGCTCGGGTTCCTCTTCTTCACTACTTTCAGTACTGCTGCTATTCAATAGGGTGGAAAATTGTTCCCTCCATAATTTGAGTACGTTCTGGACATCGGGTACACACAAACAAATTTTCTCACCATTTGCCTTTATTTTAGAATCGATCACGAAAAGAGAAAGGGACAATGAAAAGGCAACATTTTTCGGTAGGAACGAATACACCATTGGAAAATTGTGGAAATGTATCTTTACAACTTGTTTTTTTTTTGATACTTTGATAAATTTTTCAGCTATTTATTTATTAAAATATTTGTTATAAAAAAATACTCGAAGAAAAGAAGTTCGCCCTAATAAGCAAATTGTACACTCTTTTTTTTCAAGAGTTGCTATTCAAACCAAGCACTCATTCTTTGAGTCGAGCACTTGATTGAGTGAATTATTCGCACTTTATGTTTGGAGATAAAATTATGCGAGTGTGTGCATATGTGAAAAGAAAACGAGTGACTTAATACGTATGTAGTTTGAATGCATGCCCGGTGGGGAAACGCACTAGTGTCGAACTGGTTTGGTACTAGATAATTTAGAACAGTGACTACCATTCGCCGCATTCGTTTTTCGATCCCTAAATCGACAGACGAAAAAATTAACAAGATTTTTTTCAAACAGAGCCTCTTTGGTTTGCCATTGTAGAGATTTTAACTTATTTATTGTCAAAGAAATGGGTTTTTAATTTGAAATTAAATTTATTTGAATAATCGTAATAAATCGAACTCAAACTGAAAACTCGTTTGCATACCTTTGGCTGTAGCTGAGCGTGCAGAGGTGATTGCTGTTATTGGTTAGATTCCTGAAGGTCCCTGGCTCGAACGCCGACCGGCGCAAGTTGTTAAAATGCCTAACTTTATCGATACTTCCGATCCAGTTCTAAATTCTACAGATGAAATCTAGTTCGTTCTTCATCCCTCTTTCTATAGTTCCGGTCCGAACCAGTTCTAAATTCTTCACCTTAAATATAGATTTCTAATGAAAAGTTTTTGTATTCTTTGTGACTTATAACATTTCCTGCGACTATTTTGGACTTAGCAAATTTTTGTATCACTAAATATAAATGGTTAGAAATAAAATAGCTAATTCGATCTATTAGAAAACGCATTTGTAATTGTTCTTGTTTCTTGCTTCAAAATAAAATTGTTTAGAACAAGTGGACTGAGCAACTTTTCACTCTCAACCAGCGCTATGTAGTATTAACAAGTAATTTTTAATAAAATAAGATAACAACCGACTTCAATGCTCATATAAAAATTTAAGAGTACCGTTAATTTCTTGGTTATCAAGTTATCGGAACTAAACCAAATTAGTATGGAACCAGCCTTGACCTACCATATTTCCGATTATCGAAAACGGTTCATGTGGTCTAAAGTTATCCGGTAACTTACATAAAAAAAAATATTGATAAGCTACTTCCTTTTATTGAAGTCTGTTAAAAAGTAAAATAATATATTTTTGTAAAAGTACCACATTTCACTGCGTTTTAACTAGAGGGTATCAAGTTACTATAGGACTGGTTCGATTTTTGTGATAAAGATCTAGTACTGAATTAGATTCGGGGTTTCCCTGCAGGGTCATGCAGCTCTCTAGTACATACATGCATATATATATGTATGTACATTAGACTGCATTACCAAAATATTTCGGGAAAATACTAAGATTTACGTGAGCTGAACCGATTTGAAGATACCTCTAAAAACGGATTTTTTTTAGAATAAAAATAGGTTTCTCAAAGTACTTTTTGAAAAAAATCACCTCCGATGACCAAACAGTTTAAGCTTTACAAATGTGCCAAAAAAAATGCCGATCTAGACTTCTGAGGTATCATTAAAAAATTATTTTCTCATCCTTTTTTATTTATTCTTTGCAAATAAACTCATTCAAAGTATGAGAGAGAAAGATAAGATGAACGAGCGTCATTCCAAGTGGAATTGAGATGTGTTGATATTTGCAAAAAAATAAAAAATCGACGTGACGAATAAATATGAAAGGGTGAGAAGATACCTTTCCAAAGTTACCTCATCAGTCTAAATGAGTAAAGCTTTGGCTGAATTACTAAAGTTTTTCTTAAACCAATCTTTGCAAGAAGTTCAAAAACAGCATCAAAAATCTCATTATTATGATTCCGTTGAAAATTTTTAAAATATTATTATACAGATTTTTTAAGCTTAAACTGTTTTGTCATATGAGGTGATCTTTGTATTTTCCAAAAAAAAAAGGTTTAAAAAAAAACTAGATTTATTCCTAAAAAAAAACTACATTTTTGAGGTATTTTCAAATCGGCAAGTCTTAAAATATAATAGAGTTTATAATTGCAATAAAAAGCATTACCAATTTTTTTTTTTTTTTTTTTATCGTGGGTGATGCAGTCTAGTATAGTATTCAAAGTGTTTATTATCTTTTATTGGTATGTTATGAAATCAGATGGCGGAGAGCCAGCGAAGAACCAGTCAAAAAACGAACTTCACCACAGTGTGAAGCAAAATAGTTTGGTAGTTGAGAAGGTAAATCGTTGGTATAAGACACTAACGTTTGTTTATAATATTTTTATTCAAATTTTTCTCATACGAGAAAAAATGGAAGAGCAGAGAAATTTTAGTTCAGAACGAAAATAACAACGACGCGTGTGTCAAAACCATATAGTGTGTGTTGTTACTTTTATAATTACGAGTATTATTAAATTTTTTTTGATACTCGTTGCAATTTGAGCAACATAATTTTATTGACAAAATTGAATATACATATCGTCACCTGAAATGCAAGAAGTCCTAAATAATAAAAAATTCAGTTTTTTGATTTATATGAAGGATTTCATCGAATTACAACTCCCACATAATTTAATAAAAAAAAATTAAAATTTTTCGTCACGAATTTTTCCATTTCAGTTGCTATGTTGTTACGTCTTTTTGCATTTCAGGTGACGATGTGTATGTACATATGTAAATACGGAAACTTTTAACATATTTAAATTAATGGATCCCGAACGAACAACGAAAAATAAGTTAGATCAATGTTTGTACATATAATATCTGTATATATGTATATGTATTTATAATTATGTAGGTATTTATTATTTGCATTATATGTATATACATACGTAGATATAATTAATTTATACATGCATACATAGGTGAAAGCAAGGGAGCAGAATACGCCACAAGCTAACCGGCTTACAAATCTACAAAATAAATCGACGAAAAACAAATAACAAAAGCGAAGAAGAAAGATAACATCGAAAAATGGTGTTCTCCATACAGGTAAAATCCAAATGTAAACGTCTATAATTAGGTAATTAACTTAACATTGGACATGTATGGAGGTGCACGCAATTTTTATCAGGGCTGCAAACCACTCCAAAAAACGATGCGATTCGGTTCAGTGGTTTGAACCACTCAAGACTGGTTTTCACTATGTCATATTTTGACGCCAAAATTTGGCGACATATTTTGACACAACTTTATCTCCTTTATCCCCATACCTTTACCGATGATATTATGGGCCAACAACTGACAGATAGCCGATTTCGCAGTGCATGCACACGACTTAAGACCTATCCTGATCCAAATCAATCGACAAACCGCTTTTTGCTCCCATTTGACAATGTGTTTTCACTTATTTGACGACAAATGCCACTGAATCTGACATAGTGAAAACCAGCCTTTAGAAAAAGCTTGTACCGGTTCATGAGTATTCCTGAACGGCGGTTCGGTTCGGTTCAAATTTTTCAATTTTTTAATGCTAAGGGATACAAATATGTAACACAAATCTATATATATGTACATTAGAGTGGTCCAAAAAAATTAAGTTGGATTTTTAATGCCGGCACCCCCTAGGATTGTTCTATATCGAAAGAAATATACCCCTATTTTTTTATTTTGAAATCAAAAAATATTTAGGGGG
>NW_023458565.1:4334272-4352485 GCF_013731165.1 Rhagoletis pomonella | reverse complement strand
ATTAGAAATACCGGATACTCTTTTATGGCTCAGTTGCTTAAAGCGACCAGCATTGCCGTTTTGCTTAAATTTAAGCAAAATTGATTAATTTTTTCCTGCCCGTTAAAATATTAAATTTTTCTTCGTTTTGCTAAATTTTTTGACGAAAATATTCAAGGAGGATAATTTTCCTCAAAAATTCATTTCTGACGACTATGAGTCAATTCTCAATCAATTTTTCAATTTTATTTTGGGATCCCTTATAATGTTCCAGCAAATGTTGCTCTACGCAACTCCCGATCCGCGGTCGTCGCATTTTCAAACCTCCGAGAGTTCTACTGCCATGAAATCGTTTCTCATAAAAACCATTTGCAGTTCGGAGGCGACCTTAGGTCCCTTCATTTACTTGACAAGATGAACATGGGGTACTCCATCGTCACGGGTGGGACATTTGTACAGCAAAAATAGTTTTTCTTTTTTAATTTAAGTATAAAGTACTAAGCAATTCTACATTTTGATAAAGCTACACCTAGTTCACTAATATACGAGTTATTACCAAATACGAAAAATATTCCAACTTGATTTTATATTGGAAAATTCTGAGCTGTTTCTTCCGTCACGGGTAGGACAAAGAAAAGACACTGCTTTTTGGAGAACATATATTTTAAGGAAAGTCTGTGAATTTACTTAACATTTCTATCTGGATTAGATGTTTTACTATACAGAAAAGAACCAGCAATCCCAACAAAGCACAAACCATAATAAGAATTATTTGTTTATTATTAAAAAATTCAAAATTCTCCTGTCACGGGTGGGACAACTTTTGTCACGGGTGGGACACGTACGATTTTCTTCATGAAAGGAAGCTTCTAGTGAGATCCATATCAAAGAGATTAGGTATGATAAATGTTAGAGGTCAAATACAAGATCAATTGACCTACTTTTATGACAGTGGAGTCATTGTAAGACGCACGATATACTGCTGACCCCAGGATCTATTTTAGGGGCAATAGTTATACCAAACGAAAGCTAGAAGTCGCCAGATTGATGTATTAAAATGCATGGAAGAAAGGATTATTTGCAAACGCATGAAATTTTATATGCATTCTCCTAATGCACTTCTGCACGGTGCATTTGATTGCAACGAAATTTCGAATGTGCCTTAATGATTTTCAAGTTTGTTTAGAATAGCTATGTATGTCTGACTAATACTAACTACAGGCTAAACATGTATATCGACTACTGTTATCACGTCGATAGAGATGTCTAACCTGCTGTTAGTGTTGACCAGACATTGAGTAACCGGCTTAAGAGTGGCTCGAGTTGAGTTATTTTTGGAAACTGATTTCATGGACAAATCATGCTCAAATTTAGCTATTCCTTAAAACCATAGAACGTCAGAAAAGATCTTGTGTATCGATGTCTAATCCGAAAAGTTATCTGCATTAGAATAATTGTAAGCAGATACATATGTATATCTTTGTCACTTAAAGGCTATTTATTGGATTGAATTTATAAGTTTCGCGAACTTCTAGATTTTCTTGGTTGGAACTTTTCAGGTAATTGTTAATATTGACTTTTAATTGTTGTTAAGCAACCCTCATCATAGAATTCTCTGGCGTCTCTAAGATAGTAATGCTTATCTTGACTTTTCGAGCTGGCCACGCGAAATTTTTTACTACATCGCTTAGCCCACCAACAGTATTATGGTGTTTAGTCAACCTGTACTTCAGAGTTTTGTGGCATTAAACATAGGTTTGAAACGTTAAACTTATTTTTTTATTGTTAGGCATCATTAGAAAAAAATTATAAATGATTGTCACGGGCGGGACACGATAAAACGTTTCAAAATCTCTTAAGTAGGTACTTATAATATAATAAAAGAAATGAAATAGGGCTGCTTAGTATAAACACACTCTAGTTATGAAATTATAGAAAACTCCCTAAAGTAGTAACTAAGCAATACGAAGTTTAAAACTTTTTAGTCACGGGTTGGACATGCTAAACCGTAGTGATTTTATCCTATTATATAATTTAAATGCCTATTTTTCTTCAATGCCATATTGCTTCTTCGGGGCGCAGAAAGATCGAGACATTTATTCCCCCCTTCAAAAAAATAATAACTTTGTGAATACTTGATTTTGCAGAGCCTTCTATATTAAAATATGTTGTCGTATTCAACTACTTTTCTAATGTTGAAGTTTTGAGTGTATTTACAGTGTAATAAAATAATATAACTAAATTTTTTTTCGAAAAAACGTTAATTTCAGGTATTGAGCATTGATTCATCAAGCATTCCATGTTCAATAAGCTACTCTACAATTGGACACAAAGTTTCACTTACTCATGGAATACCCCACATGCACAATATGCATAACATGCATGCATTCAAAAAACTAGCGTGAAAGAGTGTGTAGGTAATAGTTTTCGAATTAAGCAACTTTTAGACTATAAAATCCTTACTTTTGACGACAAAACTGAGTCATAAATTGGCTTTACTTACTTACTTGCTTAATTTTTTATTTCTATAACCAATTTACCAAGCTTGGTAAAAAAAGCCCAAATTAATTAAATAAGTTGCTTAATTTTTACGAGATTTGGGAAATTTTTTTTAATGATTTTGGTAAATTTTATTTTTTGGCCGCGGCAACACTGAAAGCGACACGCGACCGCAAGTACAGATAGTTTTGACAGTGGCAGATAGCATTAAGATGCAAAAAAATCGAGTACGTAAATACATAGTACATACATATGTTTAGCTCAAACGCAAACAATTTATATACATATGTATGTAGTATTGTGTGTAGTTCGAGAGCATATTTAATTATTTGTCTAGCGACATTACAAAATGTCCCAATATTAGCCGGTATTTTACCATTACAAAAATGCTCACCTTTATTGAATATTGACCACAAATCGCGTGGTTTGTCAACACGTTACGTAGCTGTTGTGCCAACATATTTTAATACAGAATTAAATCACTAGAAAATACTTTGATAAAGGACTACTATACATATAAGCTCAACTAGACGATCCAAGCGTAAAATTACTACTAAATACAAGTTCCACTTGGAGCGCTAATCTATTGCGTAAAGTTCCCACTATGATCAACTTAATAATGACATATAGAGATGTGAGAAAACTATTTATGTATTTTTAATGCAGTAGTCGCGACAATGAAAACAAAGACAATTGCTTAAACTCTAGTCTGGAAATGCTATCTTATCCTCCCATTGTTAAAACCTTTATCTTATTTAGTTTTACTACATATTGTTCCGACGACGCCATTGCTGTTGCTATTGTAGCTGTTTACAATATCCTACCTAAATCATCTAACGGTAGCACAGGAAACGGCATCGGCCCAAAAGGAAACTAATCAATCGACTTCTAAAAGTTTTGAAGCAATCGATAGTTTTAGCTCTATCGCAAGTAGAGTTGCCGCAATAGGAAAAATTTAGTTAATAATTTTCCCAAACACCAAATTCGTTCAATTGTACTCGATAAACATTCTAAGTGGGAACGGCGCTTTGCTATTATTTCTCGTTAAACCGAAAATGATTTTTTTGAATCAGCGCGCTTGCGGGTTTGTTTTCGAATATTCTGTAAAATTTTAATGTTTTAAGATAACGTTATATACACTTTACTTAATTGTATTCTTAATCTTTATTTGTATTTGCAATTAAGAACTTGAAATGGAGAATATCAGCATAAATCGTTAAGTTATTCTTTAACACCTTATCAGAGCTGTCAGCTGGGTAAAATTTGATTCAGTAAAATGCGAGTTTTACTAAAACAAAATAACGGGCAGAAGTTAACGTATACTGAACTACAACATTAGTACTACTGGCACGAGGAAGACAAATTTATAAAAATGAACTCACTAAATGGGGAAAAGTACATTTAAACGAAATAATATTCACTTAAGCAAGTATTTAACGTAAAGGCAATTTATTTGAAGCAAGTTAAAATAAGCAATGGAAGAATATCTGTTTGTGTATACATTTGGGGTGTCGTAAGTGTCGTATTGTTGGACGTCGTAAACTTTAAAAGCTTAAATAATTGTTTAGAGAACTTGAAAACACAACCAACTATTTTTTAACATCGCAAAAATGCATAATAGGAAAAGTTTACGACATGCAACAATACGACACTTACGACACCGTTGTGAATACCACAATTCATTTGTCAGTGCTACCAAACCGTACTGCCAAATTATCAGTGACACAAACCAAACAGAGCGGACTATAAATGGGTAGGTTCAGAAGGTGCAGAAGTTGAGCGCAACCGTTGCTAAAAAATCAATGATCGTAATGCGTCTTCTGAACGGCTTGATACATTAGCTGTCAAATTCAAAACACACAACACGTTGTCTCAAATGATTAGAAAAATATTACGATCATCTAACACGCAACTGTTCAGTTGATCAGAAGTACAAAACAACGCGTTCAGAAGGTGCAATCGCAACAGTTACTGAGCTGTTGCGCCTTCTGAACGTGCCCAATGGAACCAGATCTCTATCAGTATCATATCGTTGTTGTTGCATTTGCGTGCAAATTTTTTTCCGGATCCCGATCATTGCCGAAGAAAACACAGCTATTACTGAGCCCTAAATTTATGCGATTGCGGTTGTGAGAAAAAGATTTGATTAACTAACAGAAAGTTCTTAAACTAAAAAACTTCTTTTGGTTCATGACTGCGGCCTTTAACAAAATAACTTACTTCACTTTAGAATGTATCCTGAGAAATATTGGAAAAGACGTATATTGGGCCACAATTCCCATATTTTATGTCTTTTTCTTCTTCAGCTGCGTATCCATTTGTTGGATGTTCGCGATTACATACATACAATACGTTTTAGTTTATAGTTTTGATTATCATATCAAATTAGTCTCTGTTTTTCGCTTTGAACATCATTTCTCCAATTGTTTTCATCCCTGTCCATTCTCTTATGTTATCCAACCACGTATTTTAAATATTGGTCATTATTTATATGATTCACTACTCGAAAATATCTGAACCGATTTTGAAATAATAGTTATCGATAGAAGTTTGTGCGAACTATATGTATTGAGTTGATCTGGTAACACGTTATGAAGATGAAGTAAAATTGCACTGTGCATGTCAAAACATTTTTGGTTGCATTGTTCAAGGAAATTAATATTCAAACTAGTAAAAAAAGGTATTTAGAAGGTATTAACTATATAAATTGTGTAGTAAGACTAGTGGAGTATAGAGGAACTGCGGATTTGCAAATATTTGGCCCACAAAGGAACTTGGATCAGCGATGCAGCTGGATGTGTAGTTTGTGTAAAAGCGGCAGTATTTGTGTAAAAATACTTTATTTCACAGCAATAACAGTTTTAAAATACAATTACATTCCCTTGTGGATTAAAAGGGCTACTACGCATTATATGTTGATGGGATTGTTGACTATGCACTGCTGATTTCCACTAATTGGACTTGTTTATGTTTTGCTTTTAATCTAGAGTTGCCAAGATTGTAACGGATAAAAATATGCTTTCAAACTAATTTTTTAGACATTTTATTTTACATAAGAAATATATAAGCCCTATGACTAATTTTTTACTAAATATATAAATAATTAATAGTGCATTCTTGATCTTACAATAGAGGATTTTGCTATGCATAGAAATACATATAGCTAGCTTAGAGTGAAAAGTTGCTAAGTCTACTTTTTATGTAAACTCATACACAGCAGGCTAGCGAAATTAAAAATGCATATTTTCGAAAAGTGTAAAGGTCGTTGTTTTATGTTTTCTCGTTTATATTCTATGAAAAGAAAATTTGCTAAGTCCAAACAAAGGTCCGGAAGTTCGATAACGCCAAAATAGTAGGAAATATTTAAAAAAAAAAACCAAATCCCTCTTATTTATATGGAGTTTCATTTTGTCTTAAGCAGGCAAACTGTTGTATTCAAAGTTTTGCGAAATACATACTTGAAGAAAATGGCTATAAGAAGTTGTTTTCTCTCTTGTTCAATTTTTAAATTAGGGCTTAGCAACTTTTCACTCTAAAAGTTAGCGATATATTCTGCCTGATCACCTTCACCTAAAATTTTGATTCCGCCCATAGTAAATACATGGAAACCAAAAGAGAAAAGTGAACCGGTTTGGGAAAAATGAAACTCCTGATAAGGCCGATTGATGCTCATTTACGACACTACATTTAATTATAGTGCCGCAATAACCCTCGCTTAGAGCGCCTAGTCGATAAGAACGCTTTCACCCATGAAGTGATTAATCTCCGGCTTAAAAAAAATATTGATGCAACAGTTAGTTTTTGATTAAATAGCTATTATTGACATTCGATTTGTCAACAAGTGCAGATACATACCCTAAAGCTTTAGTTTAAAATAAATGAAAGATTCATTTTTAATACAACGAATTTTCACTCCGAAATATACCTACACAGATTAAGCCCATGCATATAAATTTGTATGCACATATAGTATGCTTGTATGAAAACTTGCAAGTAGGCATATCGATGATCGTCTGCAATACCGACACAACTCAATCCTTACTTAAGCTAGTAGTAATCATTATTAAAGTAAGTATTAAAGATTAGACAAGGATTAGAGACATGATGCCCTTAATAGTAGTAAGGGCTTTGCTTTTTGAGTTATGTTGTTATTGCAGCGGATCATCGATTTGTACATAGGTACATACAAATATATGTATGTATATTTACGATCATCATTCAAATTTATTAATATGGCAACAGTTTCTTTGTAGCATTAACACTTTATTTCGTCTGCTATTTTCAGTCACTGATGCAGTTGGTCACTGATTAGCACTCTACAGCGGTGTGAACTCATGCCAATAAACATCCGAAGCAATATACCTGCAACAAGTCTGAAACGTTATTCCTTTATTTCCTGATTTGATGTAATTTTGCCGAATAATGCAGCAGGAGGCCATGGAGGCGGAGGGCTCTACTTATATGCTGGTAGAAACATTGAGTGTTATTTGGAAAAATTATCTTAGTACCGGCGATGACCGCGAAGCTAAAGTGCGTTTAATACATACTTGTTGCTTACTTAGTGTCGATAAAGTTTTTCTTATTTGTTTTAGTTACATTGGATGGAATTGTTTCTGTTTTATTTTCAATACGTTGAAGAAGATGCTTTACAGTCAGAAGTACTTATAAGGTAAATGCAGTTATGTTTATAATAAGAATTTCGATGAGAAAATTTTTCTTAAATGATATAAATATAAATATATAAATATTAATCCGATGCTTTTTGCATAATTGAAATCCTTTAACTCTCTTCTTATTTCAGTTTGTTAAATAATATTCCAGAAGAAACAACCTCATATCTCTTGGAGACAGTGTGCTGCATCATAAATAAGTCTCACTTATCAATTTCTTCATGTACAGCAGAAAGCAATAGTACTGACCTAGTACAAGATGAGATAAGCAAACTCAAAAGCGATGTGAATTCCTTTCCGAACAATAAAAGTTTTACACCGGTAACGTTTGTACTAATTATCTTTAAGGTTGTAATATAATTACTAAAATAATTACTTTTTTTAAAGCTCATACTAAATGCACCGAGTGACTGGAGTAAAATAGTTGCCCTTCGCAGCTTTCTTACACACAGTTTGGGTAAACATTTGCTTCGATTTTTATTGCGTGTGGATACCAAGGTAATAACTTTAATTTGAACAACCAAGCAATTTTTTAACTAGCACAATTTCTACAGCTCATCGCTTCACAAAAAGGCCTTTGCACTTTATGTATCAAACTGTTCCCGAATTGTAAATGGAACACAGCAGACATTAAACTAGACTCTTCCCCCTCCATATTAACAGTCATCGCTAAGATTTCTCCATTTCAGTGCCCAAACTTGCGAATTAATCGTACTACTACAAATAAATCACAATTTGAATCACTTTCATCTCAACAAATTGAGAAGGAACTTGATGGTTTTAAAAGCAGTATTGCTAGCAGTGATGAAATCGCTTTCTTGGTGATACAACTAATGTCAAAGTGCGTTTCAAATGAATGTGAGGATAATCTTAATCCCCAATCAATATCAGTGCTTTCATTAAATTTTGCATTGGAATGCTTATGTGGCAGTGATGAGATGTATAGCACAGAGCAAAATGCCTGCAAAATTAAGTATGAACTTCTGCAACTTATAATACGCTGCATCAACAATATATTTAATGCTTCTTCCGGTTTAACCGCTGTACAATTTCAAAACGTATTCTCAAAGTTAGCCACCATCTTACAAAAACATGCTATAGAAGTCGTAAACCCAAAGTCTGGAAATTTTGCCGATAGCAGAGAGTCCGCTTCAAATAATTTTAACATTGAATTTCTAAGTGCGACCAACTATGTACTGTTTTACATCCTCCAAAATATCATAAGTCACCTACACAAATTGAAAAGACCGTATCATGATTTGGGTAGCAAAAGCAGCTTGAATGATTTTAAGTTCGTTGATGAGAATGTGATTGATGTAAGCATTGAAACATTCCAAAATGTGTTACAGAACCTAAACACCAATACTGATGGAGATGCCGAAGCGTCAGTGCTCCTTATGCTGACCTTCAAAGCACTTATTAAAATAATAGATCAGCTTTTCAAGAATGATCAACTCGTTATGAACAATTCTATTCACCCAATCGGTGGTCACGCACGCAGAAGGCGCCACCTTTTTCGGCAGGTACATTGCTGGTCGTCACAAGCACCAACATTAAGCTGCTTCTTTCAAGGCACTTTACTAAATTTGCTCTCTAAAATCTCTGTAGATATGCAAGAGTACGCTGTACGTTATTTATTACGTATTGGTATTTGCTGCTGCCACTACACAATAAATACCTATGCCACATGCTTGGATATAGTTCTAGCTTTAGCTCCGAAATATCAAAATTACATTTATAAATTTTTGCATCGTAAAATACTCTGCACTATTTTTTCTCATGGTGGTCTCAATAAACATCAAGCAGAAAACTGTGCTAAATGTGATACAAAATTAAAATCGCCAGAGTTTCGAAAGGAAGTTTTGCAGCTCTACAAACAACTTCATGAAAAACTCGTTAATGGTAATGAAGAAATCTGCAATAAATTGACTGCACTTCAACTTTTGCTAAAGCATTTAAAATGCATATCAGATACTTTGAACAGCGACATTGCTGCAGGTATTCTGGCCGAACTTATTTTACCCGCGTTCCGTAAATTTAAATCGGATATACTGAAAAGCCGAAATTCGAACAAAGCACCATCGAATGAAAAACTACCGCAATCCATGAACAGAAACTCACCTATCACTGCGTCAGCCGATAAAAACGATGAAACACCAGATGCCACATTGATTTGTTTCGGTATTGTACAAGATTGTTTGAATATTTTCGTTGCCTATTTGGAAATAGATATACGTTTAATAAAAGCTTTCTACAACGAAGAAAATATATCACATTTAGAGGATTTGTTTGGCGAACCGACACTAGTTCATAGCATATGCGACCTCATTAAAATCGGCATCGATAATATGGCATTTTTGGGGGAAAGCAGTAAAGAACAAACTGTGTTAAGCCAACGTCTCATTATGCTGCTATTGAAAAGTGGTAGAGAGCACGCTTTGCAGTTCAATGCACTACTCGACTATTCAAATAATTCAGCTGCTAGCAAAGATAAGAAGGCAGAAGAACCAGACATATCACGTGCGCCCGATATTTTGTATGCTGCCGCCTTACAGTGGTCATTTACATATGAGCTATTCCAAACAAGTCAGTGCTTCTTTAACGCCTTTTCGGCGATATATAATTTAAATAAAAATCAAGGTATGCCCATTGACCACGATGATTCAAACCCGCAACGTACAAGTGAACCGGATTGCTCACCAAATGCACTTTGTAACGACAAGGGGATTGACGACATTTTGACGCTAAACTATAATGCATTGTGCACTTTTTTGCAACTTTCACAACGAAAATCTACGATTGCCTCTAAACCCACACGCCCACATTATCACATCAATACATCAACATCGCCCCCAATACAAAGCACAATGTACACAGTAGACCCCGAAGCCATTAAAGAAGACTGTTGTTTGTCAAGTTCACTGGAAACTTTGCTCTCAAGCATTGAGGTAGATGCGATGCAACAAACGGTAGACTCAGTTAGTTTATCGATTGCATCGAATGCGGCAACAATTGCCGGTGTAAACGCTTCATCGTTACATGGCATCCAACGCTTGCCGAAGGGTGATAGCACTTCTCAAATAAGCTTGCATTTATCTACAGAAGCTTTCAATTTATCATTTTTGGATACATTAAAACACCATAAATCAATTCACTTTGAAGATTTGTATGCAACTGAGACGGAGATTGGGGATTACATTGTAATTTACGACGTTCGCAACCAGGTCAGTTCACATGCTGTTCACAATTCAGCATTATCCATAACAACAGCGACGTTAAACGCTTCCAGTGTCGGCACACTAGCCAACACAACTGTGTGGAACTGTGCCGCTGATGCGCTTTCAACATCAACGGTGGTAGTTGGGCCGGAAACTCGCGCAGCGGTACTAAATATTGGGACAAGTATAATCGGGAAATTATTTAGTGTCATAGGTTCGATTTTTGGTGGTGCTAGTTATGCAAATTCAGTAAGCGATTTAAATAACAGTACAAAAGAAGAGTGCCTAGGTGAAGGCATCGATCCGATACTTATTTGCTTATTAGAATCAAGTAGCGATAGCAAAAGGTATCTTCTACGATTATTCGAAGCAACATTGGCAATAGCAATTAAAGGTTTTAAACAAGAAGGAGGTAAGTAACATTTTATTAGACTCCCAGATAGTTAAATTTACATCAAAGCATCAAAGTAGGCCTTTGATCTAGCTAAGCTTTTATTAAAATAGTAAATAGCTAATTATGCGTAAAAATGCTGCTCGAAAAAATAAGTTTTGACCCCTCGCAAAAAACGACTGCTTTCGATTTGAAACCTCTCATTAGGAAACTCGGAGTCATCGTAGTTTGTGTACCATCGTCGCTCTTTCAAGTACTACGCATCTAGTGTATCAAATGCCAGTACCCTCAAGAATTGGCCAAATTCATTCATACTATACATCATATGAATTATGGAGGTCTGCCCAAATTTCAGTGTGAAAGCACACAACAACAAAACCCTATTTCCTTTTTCACGCACACCCTAGCCACTTGCAGAAAGCTTCGTGCGAGAATAAAGGTCCGCAAGCCGTAGTTAAAAACTATATTCTCGTAGTTGCAACATACCAGAACACTCAACAAACATCCACTGAGACATTGTGCGAGTCAGCCTTATCCGGAACTGCCTAGATTTGTATCTGGCTAAGGATTGTAACTCCAGCAGCATGCTCCAAAAACCTTTGTGAAATTTATATGCTGTTAAAACAAAGTAAAGCTTTGCGGACGCTTTCCACCAATCAGCGTGGAGTGGATGGATCTTCTACGAGATACGAGGTACACTTAGCCAAAATATGTTCGTGTTGGAGTAAGCGCCAGAAACAAGCTATCCCTCCTACCAAAGTTGGTAGCATATCGTCTATCCACGTATGCTTATCCAACTCTTCTGCCCTAACTGCAGGTGCCTAATGATGAGTGAGGCAACCAGGTGCCTTGTTCTCAGGCTCTCTGATTCGGATGTAGAAGATGAGAACTACTGAGAATCCTAGTCCCAGTCAAGTGCCACCATTGTTGCATATGTAAAAACGACTTTTGTTAGAACGTATGGCTTTCTTTTCCTACCGGGTAATTATTTGTGGTTTCAAATATGGTAATAGCTCATGCCAACATCCAGGCATATATACATAAAATGTACTATGCATGCATACATATGTCTGCAATAGTAAGAATGTTTTGAAGCCATATTAGTGATTGCTACGACTAATTCGACAAAAATTATGTTTATAGCCCAATGCTTAGAACTTGAGCTGAGTACCATATTTTTATAGGGAGATACTTTATTTGCATTCCTTGTTCAATAAATCTCAAAAAAAGCTCTGGGATGAGATAATCGCAAAGCAATTTGTGATTTATTATTTTTTTTCTAAATTTATAATTTTTTCATTGAATGGAATTGGCTATTCGACATTTTAGTATTTAATTTTGTAGCAACCATATCTGCTTAATCAGTTAAAAACTTTCTAGAGGTTGCATATATGTATGTACATACTTCGTAAATTTCCTTACCCACCAAAGCAACGGCAGCTGAATTATCTTTACATTGTACAGATGACTTCAAGATAAGAATATTTTAATTCTCAAAGCAGTGTGTGATCTTAAAGATTAAAATAATCTTATCTTTTCTATTACAAATACATATCCTAACAGTGTAAATAATAAGATAGATTCAACAATAATATGAAAAACTTTTTACATTTTAGCAGAAGCGATGGATAGGCATTTATTGAAACTGAAATCAGTGATATTGAAAAGTGCTATATCCAACTGGAGTCAAACGCACACAGAGGAGCGTACGCGCGAAAACGCCGTGGTAAAAGCTTTGCACAGCCTCCTAAGAATAGCAGAGCAATACTCTACCAGCAAAGCCCTTGCAGATTTCAATGAAAGCACCGACCTTGATAATACCGCCAGTGAGGATGCGGCTTTACAATCGACTCTCCGTCCGCGTGCGCGATCTTTTACCAGTACAAAAACCCATGGCAAAAACAGCAACGCGACCACACCACGTACGCCTGTGCCAAAGAGGCCGATCTCCGGCGAAAGTTGCGATGCAGATTATTTTTCCACGCGAATGTCAGTATTCTGTGAGAGTGAAATGGAGCTCAGCGAGAATGAGCACGATGACAACTATATAACGGCGGACGAGGGCTACGAAGCTGATGGCGAGATACCTGAAATATCTGAATCTGAAACTGAGTTGGATAAGGCAGAATTTTGGAATTCATTTCAACCAAGTTCTCGTTATCGTACACATCTGCTACACGATGGTCTTTGTCAGTTGGTAGTTGAAATTCTTATTGAGCTGTCAGAAAGATGCATCCACAATCCGGTGGGTTGGAGTGACTGTTTGGTGCAACTGGCAAATCGTCTATTCGTAATTCGTGCTCATATAGGAGATTCACTATTTTTACTGCGTGGCTTTGCGCCAGTTTTGAAGTGCGGCGATCCACGCCTGAGAGGTTTGTATCATAGATATAGCGGTTGAAATTAGTTGCAGCAGTTAAAACTGCTCTACATGTACTAAATATTTACTTTTTAGAACTTCAACAAGCCTTGCTAGAGTTAATTATGGACATAAACACTCCTGAAGTTATCTGCACATATTTTAATATCTTATCCGCCAAAAATCCGCCTGTGGATCTTCTAATAAGATATCTGAATCATAAATGTGGCAGTAAACTGAAAAAGCCTCAACCCATGGTCGAATTGGAATTCCCTATGGCGATCGGTAAGATTTTTTTGATAGTAAATTTCGGCTATACTTTTAATTTATGTATATTCCATAGATGGCAAATGCACTTCAACGAGCGATCAACGTTTAACAATGGAAATCGATCGCATTCGAAATCAACATATAAATGCGCAAGCCACGACACCATTGTCTCGTACTCCTTGTATCATACCTATAACCCATGCCAGACTGTGGGGCAATGACGGTTTCACACTTTCGTTTTGGCTGCAACTGAAAGGAACAAATATTAACAAACCCTCATCTTTAATTGCAGAGGATGACCAGCGCAGTTCTCTCGAAAACAATCTGGTAAGCCAGTGTAAAATGATTAACTCTGAGTTGGTTATATATTCTGATTTTTCTTATAGAAAACACACATTGTTTCCATAGGCACCAACCAAGTAATGTTAAGTGTTTATGTTGATAGCAATATGAAGTTAGTTTTCGAGACAAGCAAGCCGAATGCCGAGATCCAAACGCAAGCTCAATCGCCGTCAGAGCCAGCAAACGGGAATATGGAAGAGAAAAATCAATCCTCAGCAAAAGATGCTGTTACTGATTCAAAAACTCCTACTCCTTTGGTTAGGCCTACAAGTGCATCCACAAGTCCATCCACTCTGCGAGTTGCTTTGAAACAGACTAAGCTTGTGATTCTTAACAGCTTTAATAACATGCATCTTTTCAAATATCATAACCACCATCATTCGTATGAGAATTCTTCTGTTGAGCTGAAATTATTTCGATGTACACGGAATAGCTGGACACATGTCGCATTTGGAGTATGTGCTCATCAAGATCATTTAGAGCTAACAGTTTACATTGACGGTGTGGAAGAAGATGTTATAAATTTACATTTCCGAAATATCCGAAGTTCCATAAAAAGTCACGCCTTCCAAATAATATGCCTTGGAGACAGCGCATATTCAGTTATAAGTTCCAATGGCTTGGGTGATAACACAGAATCGCAACGGTTGAACTCTGAGGGATACCCAATACCCTTTAGCATATCTAACTTAATGCTATTCAGTAACAAATTTGCAGCATGGGAAACCATAGCCAACTTGACGGCAATGGGACCGGACTTTTCAGAGCTTGCTCCACTTCAAGTTAACTCCTGGCAGCCGAATTATGGATTTGTAAATTTAAGTAAACTGAAAAAAGCCAATTTTGGTAGTGTTGCGGAATCAATTAAACTGTTGTACGAAGCTCGTATGCTATCCTATACAGCAGAGTCTCCAGATATTGTGATGGGCTATAACAATGAATCAAAAGACGGAGGCGTAGTCAGTGGTGAGTTAAATCTATTGTTTTTACATCTTTGGTTTTTGCATCTTGGTTTAAGCAGGGCTTAATTTCATTCGGCATTGCAACGCACGTTAAGTTTTTTAAAGTTGTACACTTTTAGCACTAAATATTTCAGGCAATGGACAAAATAATTTTTAAGCAAAAACCCGAGTCAAATCCTCATATAAAATGTAGGAGTATCGTTAATTTCTTCATGATCCAAGGATCGGAACAAGACCAAATTATTATGGTGGTTGTTTTTTTCATAAAAAAAAAAGATATTCGGTTCTACATTAGCCGGATTAACATCGAGCACACACTCCGACTAAGCAAAGACCATCTCACAGCAGCAACCCTCCATTTTTTTCGCCATGGGAACATGACCTACCAGCTAATATCTTGGACCTCAGTCCGCTACAACAGCTGCAATGACTGGTGTCACCTGAAAGACCACCCGGTCCGAGGCCAGCGCGTCAGGCAACACAGGCACCGAAGGCATAACAAGGAGTGCAGGCGCGCAGTGTCTTCTCACCCCGCGCGTAACCATCACCCGACCGCAATCAATTAAGCTATTACAGTTTAATAGCAACGGCCTACAAAGTTAGATCGCTGAGAAGGACGATTTCATGAGATGGAATAAAGTCTCAGTCGCGGCGATCCAGGAGAGCAAACTCTAATCCGGCTCGGGCTCGGGCCTTCAGAATCAGGACGAGTTCAACGTTCTCCGAACAGATCGCCCCCTGGGGTCGTCCTTATATTGCATAGCGCGGTACAATACCGGCTCATTATCTTCATGGAATTTCAAGGCTTGGTCATCAAGTCGGTGGATACAGAGCTGGAGATCGTCAGCGTACTTTCCACCCGCCCCCAGTTACCCAGCTGGATACCATGCCAATACAAATGCGCTAGATGAACTCTGGCACTCCCATCTGAGCAATGACCAGCGGAGTCCAGAGCTCGCTGAGCAAATTGACGACTCCACGTTCAGCACTGTAAACGAAGAAGGCGCGGGTGCTTACTACAGCTCGCCAGGCATAATAGCCAGTGGAGGTCTAATAAACTGCATTGGATGGCAACCAGTGCTTACGTTCACATCATACCATCTGCCCATAGTAGTCGCAATAGACCAGCCGAGAGATTTTATTACATCTGAAAACCGCACGGTCCATGAACACAGTGAAGTCCTACCGGGACGGTTTCACGGAATTGACC
Organism: Rhagoletis pomonella; assembly: GCF_013731165.1. NCBI lineage: Eukaryota > Metazoa > Arthropoda > Insecta > Diptera > Tephritidae > Rhagoletis > Rhagoletis pomonella. The sequence continues at coordinate 4,336,585 of NW_023458565.1, read as the reverse complement.
GACCGCAAACTCAATGCTCTTCCACCACCATCATGCGCGTGCATAGCTGAGCGCAATATCTGCAGGATCATTAATGCAGCAGCCGCCAGCTTCATACCAGCCGGCAGGATTGCCAAAATTCGACCAGGTTTCCCCCGCAGAAGCGTTGGGAGTCGCAGACGACCGTGATCCCGGCGATCTACGTGTATCAGAGATCTCAATAAGGACCTTAGAGACCTGGTCAATATACATAAGCGGAAAACGTAGAATGAGCAATTCAAGACCTGCAATCTCTCTAGCGGAGCAAGCAAACTGTGGACCACATACAAGTCTCTTGCCAATCCGACGAAGCGTTAGGACAATGTTGCCCTTACCACCACCACAACGTCGGATCCACGGGCGTGCAGACGCTTCATCAGCCGGCAATTCGATGCACACCCACAGAGAGACAAAGCTCACCGCAGTGTGCTGCGTAAAGCACACAAACTCCGACCCCAAGACACACCAACGTGTTTTACCACAGAAGAGACACAAGCACTTTAGGTCCTGCTGAAAAAGCTGGGACCTGCAAGAGTTGTGTACATCATTGAACTCGTACAGATCTCTCTCCTATCCCCAGTGACAAAAACCATGAAAGCACTACTCCTCCCCACCCTGACGAAACATCCTAAGCTAGCCGAACATCAGCATAGATTCCGGAAAATACACATCAAGACTACAGTATCACAATGCACAGGCCATCACCACACTCATTAGCGAGGGTCTGAACCAACGTCGTCCTTGTGATCTGTCGAAGGCGTTCAACATGGAAACCACGCGACCCTCTGCCAAAACGTCCTGGAATCGACGCTTCCAGCTCAGATGAAGCGGTGGATAACCAGCTATCTGTGTGAACGACAATCATCAGTCGAATTACGTAACGCCAAGTCCAAGCCGCGTGGAATTAAAAGTAGGGGCCCTCAAGGCGACTTACTCTCCTGGACACTATTCAATCTCCACAAAACTCCCTCCGTTGTCAGCCGGAGTCAACTTGGTTAGCTATGAGCCGCGAAATCTTCACAACATGGACCAAGGACATCAGCCTCTGCTGCTGCTGACACAGTCTTGCAAGTCGCTAGCCGGCCGCATCTGGGTAGCCGAAAAATAGGGTTTGCTCGCTACCTACAAGGCGATCGGCCGGTAAACTGTGCAGCGCCAGTGTGGTCGACAGGAACGAGCGACACGCAGTAGAGAAATCTGCAAATATGTCGAAGGCAGTCCTGCCTTCGGCCACAGGCTGCCATCTCATGTCTTCCGAGCATCACCTCCGCGAAGAAAGCCAGATGCTGGCAGTGAAAGAACACAACACCATGTTGTCGAAGCAATTCCTCGTGGAATGTCACCATGGAAATGATCCCAACAACGCCCTGATTCGAAACGATCCGCCCCCACGACACGTGACGACACCTGCCCGACTGGAAACCAGGACTCGAATCGTAACATCCGTTCGCGATTCGAAAGCTATACGAAAGAAAATTACGTGATATCGTCAGTCGTATAAGCTGAATGGTATAAAGAGTACGTTCACGTATATCATAATCCGAAAAATGTGTTTTTACGTGACGAGTAATACGATATCGTATGTGACGATTCGAGCCCAGACGTCGAGCCGTACATAGATCATCCGTTCGAAACAGCGGCGCTCAACAGCCGACTCCTGCCCATAAATATAGAAGAAGCGAAACTACTGAGAGAGACCAGATGCACCCTGGACAATTCCGTTTTTCGTGGGGCCACCGACTCAGCAGCTATCTCTCGCGTTGCTGTGTACTCTGTTGACAATGGCGGCTGCATGCGTGAATACGCAGTTGCAGTCTGACCTCCTTGGCGCAGGTGGTAATTGCCGAGTATTTGCTCAGGGAGAGGGTTAGGCTCCTTGCGGTGAAGAAGAGAGAAATTCGGAGACATAGCCGTTTATTTTGGAGTACAATTCATCAATTCCATTACCACGACAGCCGGTTCTACGTACCAAAATGACTCGGGTTTTACCCGACCAAGGGCTGTTGTTTCGGCGATTTAACCCCGTTTAGGTCAAAGTTGTGTTTCTGCCATGGAAAAGTTTCTCATAAAATCTATTTGACGTACGGAGGCGGGGTAAAACCGTAGGTCTCTCCACTTGCACAGCGTCAGGTATATCTTCATTAGAATCCACGTATAAATACAAGACAATTTTGAAGTGATACTTCTAAATCCAGTTCGGAGATGTTTGCGTTAAAGATTTAACACCACGTACATATGTATATCAATCGATAAAGATAAAGATAAAGATAAAGATAAAGATAAAGATAAAGATAA